>NC_137454.1:253944264-254544264 GCF_964235325.1 Thermobia domestica
ATGTGTGTGTGAGTGAAATGTAGGTTTAGTATTAAGTGCACCAATTATCTTGTCATACATGTGTAATTTATTATAATTATTGGTAGTTATCAATTGAACTCATTGAATGTTAATACTAACTTAAGTTGGCTCTATGAAGGAAGTAAAAAAGGACTGAAGTAGCCTGAACGAATGATCATCATGAGAGAACTGTGAAAGTCAAAATTTTCGACACATATGTGATACTCTGATTTTTTTTTTTCTTACTGTGGTCGTTTCTAACATGCCATCAACTGCGTCGTTCATTTTTCAAATATTGAATATTAGTCTAAAACTTCTGGAAATATTAAATAAACGGTAAAACTAAACTTTCTCATCTATCTCCGAGCTAGATTGAGATAATTCGGTAGTTGGGGTCAAATGGATCTAGATCGGGGATGTATGGGTTAACATGTGTCTACCTTTGATCACCCTGATACCAGACATTTACCCAATAGCTATTGGAAATGATCACCATTAGATAATTATTCACTTTCCTTTACCATATTCCTCAAAATATCCAGTAACAGTTTCCTCTTTATCACCTTCTTACTTTACCTATTTCCTCTTCTATCTTCCTCTTCCTTTCTTCATCTTCTTCTTCTATTTTTAATAAAACTGAAAGGGGGGTCGTGACTGGGAATTCTATATGTAATAAACACGGTCATGTATTTATTTGATTTTATTTTCTTTAGAAGTCCGATAAAAAGTTTTCTCGTTTCGATCGAATCTAGTATGTTCAAAATTAAGAAACGGCTAATATATTCCAACGTAATTAGACATAAGCTGATAGCTTCATGAACATCCCCACCAGGGGTGAAGGGTTCCCACTTACGACTTATTCTTTTCTTCAAACAGTTTTAGATTGACAAGCAGTGACAGGATTCGTTGTTATGGCAACAGTGGTTGCTGTGGCAACGGCCCCCCCTTTTTCCAGTTTTAGAGTGGCGACACGTGACAAGACTGTTGCCATGGTAACGCATGTTTACTGTGGTAACGGATCTGAAAATGCTTATTGAATAATACCAGTTATCATGCCAATCAGTTTGAATTGGTGAATCGCGATAAGAATGGTTGTCATGGCAACGTTTGTTTCCATGGCAACGGATCTCAGTTTAAATGGCGACCGATAGATTTGAAATTTTTTTTAAGAATGTCAAAGAGTGAGGTTGAAGGCATGTTGAATTGATTACAACATTGAAATTAATAAGAGAAATTTTATAGTCAAATGAAATAAGTAAAGTCGTTGGCTACTTTGTCATTTTTGTTTCCTTTTCTAAGGGGGAAAAAGAGAAGGAGTGTCCAAATTTTTCTAAAATTAGAATTAAACGCTAGAAGGGTTTCAAGGAAGGAAAGAGAATGGGAGTCCTTTAAGTCATGAATAATACTTGTCTGGATAGCAAATAAGTATTTTATAGTATATGTGTATTTTTGCTATATATATCTTGTCTTTTGTAAAGTGTAAAGTGTCTCGAAACTATGGCAACAAAAAAGGTTGTGGTGTCACAGGGCGAGTGTGAAATCACGTGCACTCAATGCACATTAAATGAAAAAGAGAAAAGATCTCGCGCCCCGCGAAGATTAATTAGATGCACCGGTTGTGGACAAAAATGGATCCACTTTGCTTGTTCCAATTTAGATGACACTGCTGAAAATGCAGAAAAGGTGCAAACCGGCGAAATAGAAAAATATTGTGAGGACTGTGAAAAGGACCGAGGCCAAATATCTCCAGCGGAGATATCTGACCTCGACGATGAAGAAAAAAATGAAAATCACAGTGATTCTCGGGATCAGACGGCAAACCCGAAGGAAGGAATGTCATCTGGAGGGTCTGACACGTCTGCATTAATTCGCCAGATGATGGAAATGATGCATGAAAAATTTTCTAACATGGAACAAAATAGTGCAGATATGAGGCGTGAGATAAATGAGATAAATCAGAAAATAGATCAGAATAGTGAAAACTTAAGGCGTGAGATAAATCAGAAAATAGATCAGAATAGTGAAAACTTAAGGCGTGAGATAAATGAGAAGTTTGATACCTCGAAACGAGAGACCGACGCTCGATTCGAGGTATTAAACAATAAATTCGACCAGATTTGTTTAGACTTTGCCTCTTCGATTAGTAATCTGAAAGAGCAAACGTCTACTGAATTGGAGCAGGTTAGATACCGGGCCCAACAGTCTACCGAGCAGCTCAGAGACGAAACAAATGAGAAATTCAACGAAATAGATGTAAGGTTTGAGAGTACGAACAAAAGATTTGGTGACATCGAACAAAAAGTTGAACAGCAGCAGACTGAAATAAGTAGATTGAATGTTGTAATATCCGACCTATCAATAGAAACTAAACTAGAGTCGGTTGATCAAAGAATTAGTCGAATTCAAACCGAAGTAGACAGTATTAAGGGGAATATTACTAAATTGCAAATCGCCAAGTCTGATATCTCCTATCCTTTTCCTGATGGCGATTCTCCAGGGAAAATTTTCCCAGAAACAAGTAATGTCCTCCCGGGTAAGAGTCAAGTGTTGCCTGATGCACGGGACACAGCAATGTATTGCTCCCCGCATCAGCCAACCTCGAAATCATGGTTGAGTAATTTCGATGTACCGATGCAGTCGAGTGTTGTGACTACAACAGTCACTAGCGTAAATGCTCACTCTACCTTTGGAATGGTACAATCTTACAGTGTGCTGCCAGGAGGGGAAAGGAGATGTGCCGGACCGTCAGTTACTGCAGTGGTGGGTCCTAAATTCGAACCTTACATGGTCAATACTAATTATAAAACCTCTCTTGGTCATATGGGAGCGTTCAGTTCAGTGACCACTCCGTCGGTGGCAAATCCGGTGACAACCCCAACTGCTCAGGATAACGCGTTGATTCCACTGGATTCTTTTCCTGCCCCGCATAGTATGAGCTCTAAAGTTTCCCTCCGGGATATTGAACGTTTTCCCACTTTCGATGGGAACATTACTAACGGGTTACCTCGAGTTTTCCTGCGGAGACTGCAGCAATATTTAGACATGTACAAACTTACAGATGGGGAACGCCTACAGATAGTTGAAAAATGTTTGATCGCCGCTTCGGGCGCATGGTTTGCTTCAGTTAAATACCAAATCCGGACGTTTAGTGATTTTTTGATTCTTTTTAAAGAAGAATATTGTAATGAGCACATCGAACGGCTCCAAAAGAGAAACTTACAATCACTCCGGTATGATCGCTCCAAGTATGGATCCCTCTTGGACTATGCTTGGAAAATTATCGAACTATATTATCAGATAGCTGAACATCCCTCTCAGGCCGAACTGGTAGATATTATAGTTAACGCTCTTCCACCCGATGAGTCCCGGGCCATAGCGTCCCACTTGTGCCAAACGGTGCGAGAAGTCACCTCACGTTTAGCTGCCTTGTGCGGTAAGGAAGTTGGTGGTCCACCAAAACGATACTTCGCCCGACAGGCAAAGATTCTAAAACCGACGAAGACGAAGGTAACGGCAAGTTGCCAGACAGATTTCCTGAGTTATACCCAAGCTGGATCTCGTTATCCTAGTGGGTATGGCTCAGAAAACAACAATAATGGCCGGCGACTGTTTAGGAATCGGCCCATGTTCAACAATCGCCGGAGTTATCGTCCCTATGACCGTACCAACATGGCATCGAACCCGGATAGGGGCGATAACACCAGGAGGAATTTTAACAGGACGTACGGAAGAAGGGAGAACGGTAATAGTCAGGGCAATAATAATAGCAATAATAGTAACAATAATGTAAATCGACCCCAGAATTCAGTCCCTTCGCAGGTGCGTGGTAACGGTGAGCCTAGAACAATATTAAATGGGAGTGATAGTCGCGAAACGGCGGTAAAGTCGACAAACTAACGCCGCAGTTACCTGATGGAATGGGGGAGGATAACTGCGGGTACATACACCCCATTAACTACAAAATGCAATATTCTAATAATAGTAAATCCGAGTTTCAGATACAAGAATACCCCTCACCAAATTCCTTAGAATTTATAATAAAATTCGTAATCGATGAAGAGCCATTTGCGGTGGGGGAAGAACGTTATTTCTCGGCATCTCCCAGCCTAAAAGGAAGTATCGGTGGCGTTGAACTTGTTGCTACCATTGATAGTGGTTCGGAGCTCTGCCTAATGGACTGGGAGGTGTGGAGAAGATTGAAACAGCGCTTCCCTTCTGCAAAATTAAGGCCGTACACGGGTCTTACACTGGGTGCATTTGCTGGGAAGGAAAGTTTTTCAGTTCAAGGGGTTCAAAATTTCAATCTTAATATTCAAAACCATATTTTTGAAATAGCTATTTTTGTTATTAAGTACTTGCGAACGGATTTAATCTTGGGTTGCCCATTCTTAGATAAGTTCCATTGTATCATCGACCGTGAAAAGAAAGAAATTCGTATGAAAGATAGTCTCGGGAATGCAGTTACTGTTTCAACTGATAAACCAAATGTAATGTTAGTGGGAATACCGGAAAGAGAGATTGCAATCGGTGAGTCAGGGCGGCCAGTGATGGATCAGCCCATGCTTGACCCCAGGTTTATCTGTCAAGCTGCTTGTGCAGTGACGCCTCTCAATGGGGGAGAGGTTAACAGGGACGATCAGCTGGATCCATTCCTGAATGCCGAATGCAATGTCTCTCCACAAGACATCGACACTTACATTACTACTCGGGATGATTTACCACCACCAATTAGATCAGGTCTCCGTAAACTATTATTACAGTACAGATCTCTCTTCTCCGAGTACCCACGTCGTGTTAATGCGCCTCCATACAAAATTCAACTAAAAGATAACGAACCAGTTGTGGGACCTTGCTATTCTGTCCCACAAGCAATGCAACCCGAGTTTGAGGCCGAATTAAATAAGTGGTTACGGTTAGGAATTGCTATAGAACAGATGTCCCCATACAGAAATCCTATTCATGTTGTCAGAAAGGCCTCTGGGGGCGTACGTCCCGTTTTGGACCTCAGGGCTACCAACTCAAAAATTATTTCTCCACAAGCACAGGTTGAACCAATAGACGATTTATTACATCGTGTTTCACAAGCCACTTGGTTCTCATCTTTTGATGCATCTAGTGCCTATTATGGGATCAGTTTACACAAAGAATCATATCAATGTACTAGCTTTGTGTATAAAGGAAGGCAATATTGTCTTACCGTTTTGCCACAGGGATTGAAGAGCAGTCCTGCTGTTTTTCAATCCGTTATGACTAATTTTTTCAACGACTCAACTCGTTCTTTTGTAGTTTTATACCTTGATGATGTTATGGTAAAATCGGTCACGGAAGAAGAACACTTATCTCATTTAGAAAGAACCTTTGAAATTTTCAAGAGGGCAAATTTTTCCTTAAATTTTCAAAAATGTAAGTTCTTCGCACGGGAGATAAAATTTTTAGGTCATATCATTAGTGGCAAAACGATAAGAGTCGACCCTAAATTAAACGAACCCATTCGTTGTTTTCCGGTTCCGAAATCAAAGAAGGCATTACAAAAGTTCCTAGGCCTCATAGGGTGGAGGAGAAAGTTCGTACCAAACTTTTCTGGACTTACCGCTAAATTATATCAACTACTAAAAAAGGATCAAAAATTCACATGGAACGATGAAACATTGGAAACTTTCCATAAGTTAAAAGAGCTTATTAGCAATCCGCCTGCTCTAAGTCAGCCAGATTTCTCCCTGCCATTTCACATACACAGTGATGCGTGTATGGAAAATCTGGCTGGCTATCTTGCACAATATCCAGCAGGTCAAGAAGATCCTAATGTCATCGGATATGCTAGTCGACGGGTAAAGCCTTACGAGTTGTCTCTGTCGATCTCTCAGTTAGAACTACTGTCCGTTCTGTTCCTATGTGAGCACTTTGAACAATATATTATGGGTCGTATCACGTATGTTCATACCGACAATGCAGCAGTTACTCATGCTTTCACTCAGAAGAACCTTGAACCAAGAACCACCAGGATCTTACTTAAATTACAAAAATTTGACTTAACATTTCAGCACTGTCCAGGCCGCGAGAACTTTATCGCCGATACACTTAGTAGGTATCCGCCCGAGGTATTGCTTGAACCCGAAACCCATTATGTGCATTTCCTAACGAAAACACAATATGCTGACATTGATTTACATCATATCAAGAAAAATCAGGAAACTGATGAATTATGTCAAACGTTCTTAAAGCGATATGAAAATAGTGGTAATCAGAGTAGAATCGCAATGCATTGTGGGTTAATGTACATAAAACCGTTGCGAGTTCAAAAATGGCTTTTAGTAATACCTCAGGCTTGTATTCACCAAATTATCAGTATTGTTCACTCCACAGGTCATTTTGGAGTTCAAAAATGTTATCGCTTTTGTCGCGCAATCTTTTATTGGAAAAATCAAAAAGCTACCATAAAAAATTTCATCCGAAACTGTATCCAATGTGCGGAAACAAAGTTCGCAAACCGAACCATAGCTCAGCAAGAATATCACATAAGAGCAAATGTACCCCATGAGACTCTGGGGGTGGACCTTATTGGGAAATTACCACCTAGCCAGGGATACTATTATATTTTATCATTAATAGATATTTACTCTCGTTTTGTTACTTTTCTTCCGCTCAGAAAAGCTCATACCAAAGAAATAATAACGGTACTAGAGAGAAGATATTTTCACCTTTTACCATATCCTCAAGAATTCTTAAGCGACAGGGGCCCACAGTTCCAGTCCAAACTGTGGCAGGATTTCTGTGCTAAGTATAAAATTAAACACAAGAAAACAGCTAGCTATTCTCCTCAGGGTAACAGCATAACAGAGCGCAGCCATAAAGAGCTCAATAGGTTAGTTCGGTTATGGTGTAATGAAGATCAAACCACCTGGTATAGATATCTTGTAAAAATACAGGACCTTCTTAATAATTCTTATTGCTCAAGTATTGGTTGCACGCCGGCGGAACGCTTTCTGAGTTACTCTGCTGTTGACAACTACCGGAAGGTGTTCCCATGGCCAAAACAATTAGATTCCGTTGAAAATAGGTTTAAATTTACGGAGATAGATATAAATTCACGAAATTCTAGTAAACGGTCAACACATTCTGTTACTCTGGAGGAAGGTCAACTAGTAATGCTGAAATTACACAACTTATCGTCAATAATAAAGCAGGAATCCGCCAAATGGATGAAAATTTTCACTGGCCCGTTTATCGTGAAAAAATTATTAAAAAACTGCGCTGTTTTGTATAATCTCAAAGGTGAAAGTATCGGAACTCACAATTTTCGAAATTTAAAGATTTTCAATTGTACAGAAGAGAAACGTAGTGAATTACTTGCGCAATACCCCAAGTAGATATAATACACTGTCCTAGAGTGACTGGTAACGTGTGAATGGGATGAATGAGTGTGTTAATTTAACAAGCATCATTAGTTAGTATTCCCAATTAGCAAAATTTTGTTATTCTAACAAAATTTTGTTAATGGGCCGGGGAAAACTGTAATATACCATTACAGTTGAAAGTAATGGCAATTTTTTTTACGCACCCTGTACCTAGTAATTTTTTTTTAATTCAATTTCGGTTTAGTTACACAATTTATTTACTCTCTCTACTTCGAATTAAATATAATGAACCCAAAGGTTTCGTTAGTAACCATATTCCCACTGTATAATATATTTATTTATATTTTGATTAAGTGTAAATCCCATTTTCGGATATATAACTTGAATAGTTACAAGGTTTACCATTCTGACGTCATACCGAAACATAGTTCCGTTATTGGATATAAATTTCCTTAATTTCAGACCAATGTAGATTTTGGCCAGGTACCTAATCTTTCCCTCACCCCCTCTCACTAGTCCATAGTAGCTTTCAGATCCGGTTATATCTGGATTTGCCAAATTTCTATTTGCTTTGTAATTTCCGCGGCTAACGTTTTCGTTCTGATTGGAGGAATTCTCCTACCTCTGGCTTTTTCGGCGCAATATTATCAGAATAATCGAAGACGCTATGAGAGGCGTAGCTTGTGACGTTGATTGACACATTTTGATGGGAAGAAGCTGACATGTTAAGGAAAATCCAGGTAACATTAACTTATTTGCATAGATAAACGTCGTGTGATCAATCAGAAGCCAGGAAATCCATATTTTTGTTGAAAGAACTGTAAAATCAGGGGAAAATATCTGATTCAGGATTTC
Source organism: Thermobia domestica (assembly GCF_964235325.1). Taxonomy (NCBI): domain Eukaryota; kingdom Metazoa; phylum Arthropoda; class Insecta; order Zygentoma; family Lepismatidae; genus Thermobia; species Thermobia domestica. Next base: position 253,952,475 of record NC_137454.1, read on the forward strand.
GGTTTGCAGGAAGCCATGTTTGCTGCCCAGATAGGATAGACAGTATAGGAAAGTGATTTTTTTTTTATCTTTTCAAACTCAAGTAGGGATTAGGGAAATTACGACCTGTTTGGTGCATGTTGTTCGTGTATTAAGTAAATGTGACTTTCTATTATTTATTCAGTAATTGCATGTACGTAGGTTTGATGGTTGTAAAGTGAATAATAATAATGGCAGCTTAAGTTAGCTTAAAAGGGCTCCTATCCCCTTTTCTGAATTGAACCAGTTTTAGCGGGGGAATGGGTTAGTTATTGTTCGTTTTAGGGCCTTTTCCCCTTTCAGGGGAAGGGTCCCTCCATAAACCTCGTTAAGGTGCCCCCAGGGCATCAATTTTTGGCAATCATTATGTAAACAATTGGTCAGGTCAATTAGACCTAGTGTTACCTTTCTCATTTTTGACCCCCTTTAAATTAAATAGAGCCGACTGTATATATCGACGAGGGAGTAATGTATTTTAAATTTAATGTGTTAGGTTATTTTCGTCAACATGCATGTAACTAAATGGTGCATGTTTAGTTTAGTTAGTTGTCTTTATGTATAATACTAACAGTGGTGTATGTAGTTAGTAGTTTTGTGTGAGTGTGTGAATTTTCGATTTGGACAGTGTATAAATATGCTTTAATTTAGTCCCATTTTTCTAACATAAATAAACCAGAGTAAATATTAAATTTCTGATTAATGAGTACAAGTATACATTTCAGTACACGGTAAATTATGCCTCCACTACAGCGCTATAGCGTCAGTTTTCGGTAGTCAATTGTTTGTTGACATTACGACATCGCATGACTTAGTGATTTAGATTGTTTGATTTTGGACAGTTATTCTCAAATTACTTCCCGTGGACATGGTTTTCGGTTCGGATGAGTATACCTTCGTATAAAATAGCATGAGATCTTACTGTACTGAAAATTTCAGCTTGCTAGGTCCAGTAGTTAATGAATAATCAGCTGAAATAAAGAACACCTATTTTCTTAATAGAAGTAAAGTCCATATGCTGTTACTGTTCGTTTAAAAATGTAGGATTAAATTCTCTTTTCCCGTGGCTGTAGAAAATTCCATTGTTGCTTCAGTTTTATCAACAAATCAGAAATAGATTAATCGTTGACAATTTAACTTTCCGTAAATACATGTATGATTTTTTTTTTTAAACCTGCAAGGTAAATACAATTTGGGTGCTTCGAAATAAAGAGTACGTGGTTCGATGAATGTGATCGTGTGGTGGTTTGAGCGTGATAGATTGTGATAGTTATATATATATATATTTATTACTGCGTAACGTAAATATGTGTATGGCCTGCGTGTAAAATGTACGAAATAGGGTGTTTATAAAATATTACTTCGTGCGAAAATTAGTAGATAATGAATGAATGTAATGATATGTTAATAATATGATATATAATACGAATGAGATGATGACCCCTATATTTAAATGGATAGGCCTAGTGAATTTTATATAGTGAAAATATGAATATGTTTACGAAGAAAGAAAGAAAAAAAAAATCTCTCGCGTTTTGACTTCCACACCAGTGCATTCATCCAACCGAGTTTGCTACTTGGATAGTAAATTATAGTTGGGAATTGTGTGTTACTTTGCATTTATGTACCTCCTAACAACAGCCCCAGATCTTAAGCCTTTCAATAGATAGAGTAGCATCATGTGGGAATTACTTCTAAAGGTTGACAGAAATGATAATTAAGAAAACCAACTGCTATATCCTGTGATCATCGAAAAGTACAGGTTTCGGTCATTTGTACCTTTAGCATTCATTGCCTCTCCGAGATTTTTTTTTTTGCTTACCTTATTTAGTTATTGTGCAGTGTTCATATAACTCAGTTCGGACTATCCGATTAAATCAACTGCTACTAAATTAATATTTATGAGATAGCGTACCCGGACGTCGACCCCTAGTCCCCTTAAGTATTTTTCATGTCTTTTCTTAGTTTAATTAGATGAGGGAAATTAACGACGTCCCAGACGGTGGCATGTCTGCGCTGGGTAGCCATCGGTGATGTTTCGGTAATTGAAATCACCGATCCAAAATTCAGTTTATTTATTTAATTTTTTTTATTTTTGGCGAATTACTAATTAGGGATACCTTAGCTATTACTCTAATTTCATCCCTATTCTGGAATCTTCTAGTTTCCAAGAGGTCGGATGATTTTTTTTTTCTTTTCTTGAAATTCTAAATTAGCGCCTTCTCTAACCTTCCGGACGATTTCCGGGAACCTGCTGGTTTGGGCCGGATACGGGGATCGGATTTCAATCTTACAACCAAATTCTTGTGGGATTGGGATCTGATGGACACAGAACTTGCATCCTTGGCAGCAGGGCGTTCCTTGAGTCTACGTATTTGAGTAGACCACCCTTTTGGCATGTTAAGAATATTTTGGCTATGGATTTGTTGAGATAGAAATTCGACTTTTGTCTTTGTAGCGTTAGTTATTTCCCACTTAAGTCTTTGGCGCCACTATTCTTCGTCTTCCTTCTTCTCTATCTCTCTCTGTCTTCATTACTTCGAGATTTTTTTTTTTAAATTTCAACCTTCCCCCCCCCCGGTTTCTGAAACTCATAAAACATACAATATTCATTTCACTTATTTCGATCGTATGTACTAACTGAGACATCGAGGGATGCAATTCGTGGAGGTATTGCAGCACAACTCAGGACCATTTTCGCGATATTTAATCCACCACGGGAGAAATTGACGAGAAGGTACACTATGCTTTCGGATTCCTAGAAACCTTCGTTATTCATTGATCATACAACTTATATCAATTGATTACTGATTTCTGGTTTTTATTTCTATTGATTGGTCATATAGTGTGTATGTATTAATAGTTTGGGCCCACTAGTTTCGAATAACATTGATTTTTTTTCCTGTATATACATCTATATATGTATTTACATAGTGTTAAAAGTTACGTGCCTGCTCTATTTGTTGCATTTTCCACCTCTTATGTCAACTCATTAAATAACACCAGCTATTTTGTTTTTTGTATATATACGCGGATCTTTAGTAAACTGAAAATGATTATTGATTATCGGGTTTATTCATATGAAATACAATGTTGCAACCTTATGAAGGAAAAAGGTGAATGTTGATAGTCAGGGTTTTTGTTTTGTCTTTGAGCCAAATAAATATAAATATTTATAAAATATGAATACTTGTCGAATATGAACGGTGATGTAGAATTTAAACGTCGATGAAATATTAAGATAGATATTAAAGTGAAATTTATTGTATTGATTAATATGAATACATATATATATATACGAGTATGTATGTAATGGGCTCGATATTTACCCTGGTCTTGTTAGGTTGCCATAGATTTTAGACACCCGGTATTAACTAACTATTTGTGATATATAGTATTCCCGCGTAAATTGTCATAAATTACTTTTTGTTGAGTTGTTATTAATTTTTGTAACTATTAAAGTGGAATATAATGTTAACTACTGCATGTGAATAAAACAAGTAGCGGGTCGTAAGATAAATAAGAATAACCCTAATCCTTACCCAAATTTACTTTGCGAGTGAAATTAGCAACCTACGAAACAGTGCGCCCCTCCAACGAATCTTTCCATTAGTGAACCATGAAACAAATCCTTCCCCTACGATCGGAAACCAAACTATTCAATATTTAGAATCTTTTGACTATAAGATCTATATTAGGAAAAAAATTAGTGATCTTAAATTCAACGAACTGAAATCTGTTTAATAAGTTAATATGAATACCGGAATATGGAAATATGTTCCCAATATCTGTGACTGGATTTGATAATTTTTTCTCTAATATTAACAAACTTTGAAATTTTAGATCAAGTGTGTCGAGTGACAAAATGAAAAATATAAACATATATGTGATATGAAGCAATTAGTTGTCTATAGTTAAAACAAAACCAATTGAATACTCTCATGGACACAAACCACAGTGCGTAAAGAGAGTTAAGAAAAAAAAAAAAGGAGCTATTATCGACGTAAAAACAAAGACTCATAAAACTGTCGATATGTCTCCTATTGAGACAAAGACTCAATAAAATATTACTAAAGTTTTTTTTTTTTGAATGATTAACCAATTATTTTTTCTCTTCTGCCTGCAACGATATGTATTCATTGCACTGAATTTTAAATATATCTTGACCCTTGAAGTTTCTTTTTTTCTTCTTTTTTCTTGTTTCGTCTTTGGTTTAATTCTTTTTCATGTAATTCAACTTTTAATATATATATAAAAAGGGAAATGTGTTATTTGATCTTGTTGCAAGTAGCGAATTTCTGTGCATGTTTATGAAACATTCTTTTCATGTATTAAATTTTTTGTTATGTTAAACTAAATCTTCTTCTATTGAAATGTAATAAATGTCTATAGCAATGTAGTTAGGTTAGTTTAATTCAACCAAATACAACCCGAAGTATACATTGTCCTGTATGAATGTGTGTGTGAGTGAAATGTAGGTTTAGTATTAAGTGCACCAATTATCTTGTCATACATGTGTAATTTATTATAATTATTGGTAGTTATCAATTGAACTCATTGAATGTTAATACTAACTTAAGTTGGCTCTATGAAGGAAGTAAAAAAGGACTGAAGTAGCCTGAACGAATGATCATCATGAGAGAACTGTGAAAGTCAAAATTTTCGACACATATGTGATACTCTGATTTTTTTTTTCTTACTGTGGTCGTTTCTAACATGCCATCAACTGCGTCGTTCATTTTTCAAATATTGAATATTAGTCTAAAACTTCTGGAAATATTAAATAAACGGTAAAACTAAACTTTCTCATCTATCTCCGAGCTAGATTGGGATAATTCGGTAGTTGGGGTCAAATGGATCTAGATCGGGGATGTATGGGTTAACATGTGTCTACCTTTGATCACCCTGATACCAGACATTTACCCAATAGCTATTGGAAATGATCACCATTAGATAATTATTCACTTTCCTTTACCATATTCCTCAAAATATCCAGTAACAGTTTCCTCTTTATCACCTTCTTACTTTACCTATTTCCTCTTCTATCTTCCTCTTCCTTTCTTCATCTTCTTCTTCTATTTTTAATAAAACTGAAAGGGGGGTCGTGACTGGGAATTCTATATGTAATAAACACGGTCATGTATTTATTTGATTTTATTTTCTTTAGAAGTCCGATAAAAAGTTTTCTCGTTTCGATCGAATCTAGTATGTTCAAAATTAAGAAACGGCTAATATATTCCAACGTAATTAGACATAAGCTGATAGCTTCATGAACATCCCCACCAGGGGTGAAGGGTTCCCACTTACGACTTATTCTTTTCTTCAAACAGTTTTAGATTGACAAGCAGTGACAGGATTCGTTGTTATGGCAACAGTGGTTGCTGTGGCAACGGCCCCCCCTTTTTCCAGTTTTAAACTTTCAAAATTGTGGGTGGGGTCTCTTGCCCCTTAAAACCCTTTTCTCCGCAGAAAATAAGAAACACGTATTCGTTTATTTCATGTAGTATCTACCTTCCAAATTTTATGAAGATCGGAGTGTTACACTTCAGAAGTGTTGCTTGTTAATAATATTTCTCTAAAATTTTATGAACAAATAGAGGGAATTAAAGCGAAAAATTGGGATCAATTGGAACTTCGGCTCCTACCAACATTGAAAGAAATGACAGCACAAGTATTTAGATGCAAGCTAGACATAAAATTTAGAACTGAGATTTAACTATATTTCTGTCATGATTTTAATGCAGACTTCGAAGTTCTTAAATGCTAATTAAGTCAGGATTTCACATCCAAATTAAGTTGCAACATAATAATTCTTGTTAGAAAACCCGAATCGGCAATGCGAATTTAAGATTAGCCGATACTTTAGATAGCATGGGGAAAAGGTAAAGAGTGTAACATAAGTGTGCTGCCAAGTGAGTTGCGAGGCGGTTTAATAAATTGGATGTCTTCTACTCGGCAGAGTCCACTTCAACCATTTAATTTTGTTTTAAAACAAAACATTTTTGTCATGAGTTACATTTAGGGATGCGCACGAGACGAATCGAGACAGGATTTTCCTGACAAAATTCGAGTCGAGACATGGCACTTCCAATAGAGAAATATACATTTTTCGAGTCGAGACATCACTTTTACAGCACATTTTCGAGACGAGACAGCCACAAATCTTGTCTCGTGCGCATCCCTAGTTATATTAGCACACACTACATGAGTGACAATTTATATTATGATGGAATATACTATGAGCTTTAATAGAAAAAGTGTAGACACTTGATAATTATTTTATGTAGTAAGATTTCAATAGATTCAGTGCTTGATCGTGCCGTGTATGAAGTTATGAAATATGAATTGGTTTCAACAGGCGCGGATCCAAGAGGAATTTTATAGGGGATAGGGATACAGCCCCCCTCCCCCCCCATGACGCTCAGGTGTACACTGGATAGAGTGGGTTTCAATCCTACTTTATTTACACTGGGTAAAGTTGGAAACTATGGTTTAGTCCAGCGTTTCCCAACCTTTTTCAACTTGCGGCACACCAGGGTAACTTGAATTCTCGCGGCACACATATTATTATTATTATTATTATTATTATTATTATTATTATTATTATTATTGTTATTGTTATTATTATTATTATTATTATTATTATTATTATTATTATTTGAAAATATAAAATACTGTAGTATTTTTTTTTCTGATTACTGACATCCTTCTCACAGAGAAGGAAGCTAGACCACTGTTTTTTCCCCGTGGTAAATCATTGTGCTTATTTTTCATTTTAATTTAAAAATAGAAAACAATTACAATCAGATATAGGGCTCAAGTTGTTAAAAATACATTTTTTTTTCGAAAACTGTATCCAACCTTTCATTAAGAAGGAGGATCATTAAATAACGAACGAACAAACGAACCTCTTTTACTTTTAAAACACAAATATAGGTAATTCGTATGCATGTTTACTTTGCCGGAAGGATTGAATAATATTTTAAAATTTCAAGTTACGAAATAGTCTGCAACAATAAAGAAGCAATAATGGTCATAACAATGATAACACTTTTTTTTTCAAAATTAGAAATGTACAGAAAAATGTTCTACAGAAAAGTAACACAGTATGAAACTTTAAATTTTAGATTCATAGTAGGCCTAGTAATTTGAAATACAAATATACCTTTTTCTGTATGTCTTGCAATTTGATTGCTATAGAATTAATAATTTTGTTCCGATTTCCTCGCGGCACACCAGCGACCCATTCGCGGCACACCACTGTGCCGCGGCACACCGGTTGGGAAACGCTGGTTTAGTCCTTCCCTTGATCATATTCTGGTTCTGCGGTGTTAATATCTGGTCAGAACTTGCTGTTCTAGAAGCCTTAAGTTCATACGCGATAAAATAGTATTTCCGCATTATGCACCTTTTTAAACTATTTTCAATATTTGTATGTATCTTCAGATAAACCCTCCGTGAAAAGTTTTATTTATTGGATACTGTATTTCTGACGATGCTTCCATTATCAAATAGTGTATGTAGTTTTATTTAACATAGAATTGCATACGACAAAACAGTAGAAAACATTCTCATTGTTTTAACTTTTCTTGAGTTGATTTTGAACTTAACGTCCCTTTCAGCAGCGAAGCTATATAAAACGTGGACCTACTAATTAACGTCGAATCCGAATCACATGAACTCCCACCGGAAATCGAGCCTGGGTCTTCCATGCGTTAACTTTACTTGAATTTGGACTCGAACGCTCTGCAGCAGATTTAAAACGGTGGACTTGCCACCCCTGAGTTTTTCAATGAATGTATTTCTTAGTAATTATTTTAATTTTACTTTTGAAAAGGTAAGCATTTTGCTTTAAAAAAAATCCTTGAATTATACGTAGTCAGTGTTGAATACAGGTTTCATTTTGTACGTGGCAATAGTAACTTCCATGGTCCCCTCTCTTCTACCTCTAGTCACAGAAATTTTGTTTTTAATAACGCCAAATTACGATTTTTATCAATAAAGAGTGGCTGTCCTACTAACTCTTGTATCGATTTCCTGCTAAGCAAAGATAAAGTGAATCTGAAAAGGTAGGGGAACGGTAGGTAGCGGCATGACATCACGCCGTCCCCCATGCCTATCTTTGCCCATTGTAATTTCTTAGGAACTGGGGGGACGCCGTACACATTTTTTGGAGGTGGGGGACGGCGTCCCCTGCATTCCCAAGCACTTTTACCTCTGCTGCTAAGTATTAATTGCTGTAAGGACTAACGAAAAATATTATGTGGTAATTCTACTACTACTACTACTACTACTACTACTACTACTACTACTACTACTAATAATAATAATAATAATAATAATAATAATAATAATAATAATAATAATAAATGATCTGAATGATAAAGATATTTTTTTAACTTTCTAATACAATCTCTGTGGGCTTTCGCGAATCTGGATATATTGTTTTTATGAGGAATAAAGAGGCTTCAAACAACGACGATTTGTATAAAAGTCTTATTAGGTGTCTGACAGCTGACCTTGTGTTTTTTTTTTTTTTAACACAATGTTACAAGGCACAGAAGCGTGCGGGCATTTTGCTTTTTTTTTTGCCTGAGTGTAGTTTGAGTACTAAACTCAAGACTTTCGTTCTGTCGTTGGCACGTGTCGAAGCAGCTTGTTTGCTGTGCGATGTTTTGCCTTCAGGCGATCGACTAGATCGAAGAGTCAAGAAAGAAAGAAATAAACAAAACGATATGCTTGTTTCATGGAGATATGCTTGCTTCTTGGCATTAGTGTTTGAAAACCACAACTGTTCTGAGTATCCATTTTGTTATGTCCATAATAAGTATAAAGGGAAATGTTAATTCTCATATATAGTAAGGGCAAAACTGAGGGGGAACGCGAGGGTAACGTTATATATATTAGGGATGGCCGGATCCGGATGTGGTCGGATTCGAAGATCCGGATCTGGGTCCGGATCTCGGATCTGGATTCGAAATTCGGATCTGGGTTCGAAATTCGGATCTCAGATCTTGATTCTTATCCAAACCCACATCCCACCCAAATTGTGATAAACTTGAATATCAAAAATTCGCCGAAAGAAATTTCACGAAGTCCTGACAGTGAAGAAGAAAACAGAAAATTAAGAAGAATACTGGCAAGTCTATTTGTCTCCTTCAATCTACACTAACGATTAAATGCTTGCCTAACTAAAAAATAATCTGATTTGATCCGGATGAGAGTTCGAATGTCGAATCTAAGTCCACCCGGTTGCAGGACCGAGATGAAATACATATATATTTATATTTGAAACCGGAATACAAAACACGAATATTTAAAATTCTTCAATACACCTATTTCATTGACAGTTAAGAAAACATACACAGTTAAGATAAGTATTGAGTAGTTTTTACGTATATTTATCTTGCTCAGTCTGCTCAAAATATCAAATGTATAACTTACAATTAGATTTAATAATTATTTAATAAATCACAATATGAGCACCGAGAATAAACTATGAATTTTGGTGCCCCTTATCTAGATTTGAAATTTCGGATTCATACATAGAATCAGGCTGAAAGATAAATATTTGAGATCTGGAAACCGAAACAAGTGCTAGTACCATGATCGTAGCCGTTTGTACCTAGGTAGTGCGAGCGGAAGGCACTTGCACTAAGTCCAGGTGTACTTTGGGGAACACGAGAAACTAAAAACAGATATATATTCTTTTTCAGGGGCAAGTCGCGCTTTAACATGACTTTTCATGAGTGTTGTGTTTAAATACGAAAACTGTAATGGCGACTTGTTTGAAATAAATGCCATTTTTTAGCAATAAAGTTAGGTACTTTCACATTGAATAAAAATTACCAAAGCACATTTCACTGATGAGAGTGCTGGTTCTTATGGAAGCTTTCACACTGAACCGAAGATTTCCTCATGTGGGTATCGGATTGCCACAATTCACCTTTCTGAAAGACGTGGTTTATCAGGAGGTCGGCCAAGATTCTTTTGGACTTAGCGTGTAGACTGCTTCTGGTCTCAATTATTCAAATATAGTAAGACTAACCGTATATAAAGTTGGTTCGAAATGATTTAAAATGAAGGGTGCGGTGGCTCCGTGGTAGAGCGTTCACCTCCGGTGATTGGGGTTCCTGGTTCGATCACAGCACGCGCCGTGTGGACTTTGTGGTGGACAAACATCGTGCTCGTGGGTATTCTCGGGGTTCTCCCGTTTCCTCCCACTTCCTTCATTCCACCATTTCACTCATTTCTCATTATCACCGTCTCCTTTAGCCTAACCGGCATAACCGCGGGACGTTAAACTTAAAGATTTCATTTCATTTCATGATTTAAAATATCACTAATTCACCTTAAGGGTATAATTGCGATTTAAATATTCGTAAATTAGAAGAGATGTAAAAATTAAGCGTTAAAATAAATCCGATAATTCCTAATGCAACCTAATAATAGCAATAAAACTCCTTATGTAACATTTTCAAAGCTAAGATTAACAGTTATGTTCTTGAAGAGGGTTTATGGCAACATAGATTATAAATCCAATTATCATAAGTAGTATCTCTGACAGCCCCGCATTTCACATCACCATCGCCCTTCATCCTGACAATTCCGGACATCCGGGCAATTCACTTACCCACAATGAGTTTTCAGGCGTTCCAGTGACATCAATATCTCAGTTTGGGTTTGGGTTCATGCTTCGGTGAACCTTGACTATCACCATCAGCAGCTATTAGAGAATCAGAACTTATTTCTGTATTAGATAATGTGTGTAACTATAGCTTTTCGTCTATAGAAGACTGAAAGCCTGCCTTCGGTGCCCGTGGTCATGGGTTCAATTTCCGGAGAGGCACTCAACAATTTCGATGTTGACCCAGCATCGTGGGGGAGTTATCTTAAGTAAGAGGTAGCGGACTCCAGTCTAGAAAGCCGGCATAAGGACTTCGGGTGTCGATGCGTTGACTACACATCTCCACTTTGAACGTAAGGCCGCTGGTAGGAACCAAAGGACTGTCGTGCCAAGAATTTAGTTTGTTTTAATTATCATAAATGCCTTCTTTATTATTAAATTTTATCCAATATTTTCTTTTCAACTAGTTTGCGAAACTCGGAGCTAGCTACTTGTTTTCTTTTTAATTCATGTTCATAGTTAGAAGAACTAATCACTAAGGAAAAACAATCTTTTCAATAAAATTCGTCTCGCGTCTTTCGTAACTCTAAGTTTAGTTATTTTTAGTTTGTTTTTTTTTTAAGTTGAAGGGCGGTTTATCATTTGTCCTCGCTTTCCCTATTTTTTTCTAGTTTTACCTATATTTCTTTGCACGGACATTGCACCTATACCCACGTGCTTAGTGTGTTCGTTTACAAAAGCGGGCCATTTTCCTGCCACTATAGAAAGTAAGAGTGCACTGTATCAGAGAAATATTAATTGACGTATGTAAGTGAATATATCTGTGACGAAGTCATAATTACTCAGTTTTTGCATCGTACATAGTTTCCTCATCCTCATTAATCTCTTTACCCCCGCTTCCTGAATTCCAGTTCTAGTATTCTTTCTTGATAGCGGACTGATGTCTCATGTAGACGTATTAACTATAACATCAGCAATAAATAAAGTACGGTTTAATTTGCACTAATTTTAAAACATTACATTAATTAAATAATAATAATAATAATAATACGGAGCGAGCTCAGGCTACTTGTTATGATTCTTGCTTCGCAATTGGATAATACCAGATTCGAATTCGGAGACCAGCCATCCTGACTGAGGATTTTACAGGGTTGTTTCTCAGATATACTGGGCAAATGCTAGGTTAGTACCTTGATCTAAGGCTCTGGAGACCTTCCTTCCATTCCTTTTCCAATGTTTTCATCTGTTGATTACTACAGTGTAAAGTAGCCTCTGAGGATGTATCTGATAGCTTATAGTGAAAAAACAATAACGATGTTATATATCTTCACGAAACGTGTGGGTTAATTTAACTACAGCCTTACAGTCCCAATATATAGCTAAAGTTTTAATATCAGTTTCCTGACTTTTAAATACTATTTTCATATTGTTTCAGCTTTCAATTTTCTCATGTATGTTCCCACCGAGAATTGAACCTGAGATCACATGAACAAATGCGAATATGTTAAATATTTTAGAACACTTTAATATACAAAACTCAAAACGCTTCAATGATACGACGCATGGATATGTTTTGGTTACCTCCTGCAATGTATGTTTAAAGAAACATGGAGGGTGAAGAAAAAATAATAGAAATCTCTTTTATATTTACTCCTTCAACAAACGACCGACCTCAGAAGGGCAAGCCATAAGTTAGGTAATAAAGTCATACAACGAACACAACCATATCGCTCTCCTGAAATTCTCACGCCAACCAGTCTATATTTTTTGTTGTATATACCTTCGAAGTGAAAGATATTCATTATTACATTTGTTGATGGTTGGACTCTAGTGAGTCAGAAACTACTATTAATAAAGAGTTTGTTTTGTCTAGTATTCCTGCGATTAAAAGGGCCTCATCTAAAAGATATTTCATTTGTATCTGAGAAAAGGAGAAAGTTTATTTTCTAAGAATAAAATAAATATTATCAATGTGAAGCTAACATTAAGTTTCGAAGAGGAGCTAAACAGAAGAATTTGTTACCATTTACATCAGTTTTCAGACAGTTCACTATACTCTGAAATGGGAAGAAATCAAACTTGGGAACATTTTACTAAAGCGACTTCGACAGAAAGTGCAACATGTAAATATTGCAAGGTTAAAATAAAATAAAGAACAAAGGTAGCACAAACATGTTACGGAAACATTTAAAAGCATAGCAACTTACTATATCAGTGAATCCGAAAAAAGTTTTAACGAATTTTAGATATTCAATTTTATAAGATCACAATTTCAGATGTAGGTTTGGATACGAATCAAGATCTGAGATTCGAATTTCGGATCCAGATCCGAGATCCGGACCCAGATCCGAGATCCGGATCAGAGATTCGGATCCGAGATCCGGATCCGAAAATTTTTGGCCATCCCTAATATATATAATAACATAGCATATTTATTTCCAAAATTTTATAAAAACTATTTATTTTATAGAGTTCAAAATTCGGCCAAATGTTTATTAGTATTAATATTGCATGTTCACTTTTACTTTTTCTTGCTAAGGTAATATTATAGCGCGCTAATTAAAAATTAATTTTCTTCCATTTAAAAGCTGTTTAAGATATTGGCTGCATTTTGCAACAGTGCAGAACAGCAGATAGGAATCTAACCAGGTAGATTTCTTTCTCTCTCTTCCCTCGCTAGGCCACGTGCGTGAACTTAGGATTGTCCGCGGAGAAAAAGAAACCGATGGAATGCAGATTGACAGCAAATAAGAACAAAGTCTGTTTTCTTTCTCTTCATAGATCGTAAAGATTTCCTTGATTCTATGTAAACATCTCCGCGAATAATTACCTGTACAGGAATATTGCAGCTAACAACGTACGAAAGTTTCAGAAAATCTGTCTATGTTGTTTTCAAGTGTGGGGAGTCTGTTCATCTTATAAAATCAGTTTCGAAATGTAGAGCGTAGAACAAACACACTTATTTTTTGCATCAACTGACAAAAGTTTACATACAGATCAAAGAGAAATCTTAGTGCGTTTGCACACGGCAACGATAATATCGGTGGAAGCATCGATAATGTCGGCGGTGAAATCGACTTCAATGTACTCAAATCGTAGCTTACACACGCCACCGATATTATCGGCCGATCCTCCGACACGCAGATGCTGTCGGCCAAGCCCCAGATAATGTCGGCGGTATCGCCGACACCGATTTTGTCGGTGGCAATGTTTTCTTATGATTGGATGCACATGTGGCCGATAATGTCGGCCGGCCAGTGGGTTAGATGAAGAGAGTGAGTGACAAGGCGCTGTATATTTTTGTTTCGTTTCTTGTCTTTGGAATTTTGTTGTTTCCATTTTTTTCTATTATAATTGTATAATAATATTATTATTATCTTGTCCTATAAACAACTTCGGAACAGCTTATTATTTTTTTACAGTCTCTGTTTTGGAGTAGCTAATTCCCTTTATTAAATAAGTATAAAATGTGGGAAGTTTGAAGAGTACTGGTTTCCCTCTAAATAGCTATTACCAAATAGAATATAGAAAATTTAGATAACGAAGTTCTTGATTATTTTCCACTAATTTTTAATTTTTGTTCTTTCTCTCTCTGTCTCTCTCTCTCACACACACACACACTCTTTGATGGTATATTTTTTAATCTATTAATGCATTTAAATTTCAATACATTCTGGAAATTAATTTAAGCGTAATTTTCAAATTTTGATACACTGTGAACATAAGCATATGAAAAAAATCCTGATTATTATTACTTCCTTTTATTTTCATTAGAATTGTGTGCAGATTACTTTTCCCGGTTCCACTCAATAAGCAGTGATTGAATACAATATTTTTTGACAAGTCAAAGTAGAATTATTATTTTGAAACGAAACCAACACAATCAAACACTTTCCCAAGCTCCAAGGACAAGTTACTCACTTGGCATTTTCTTGATTGTGATCTCAACAATAGGGATGTGACTTCATGCTTCACTTGTTACAGATTTTTTCTCTCACTTCCAAAACTATCCCAAATCTCCCATTTTAAAAAATAATGTGTAGAATGGCAATTGAAAACAAAGACCAAAGCTATGTATCCAAGTTTTCCCTCTCCCCTTTGTACCGGGATCGACCCCCTGATAGAGTTCTGCATTTTAGCTACAGTGACTGGATCAAAAGGTTGTATATTATTGCATTCTTACCTTTCTAGTTTTGCTTAGATTTTTAGAGATGGCAGGAATTTTTCCATTCGATATTTTAACCGTTATTGAACTTGTGGAATGTAGACTTTGCATATGGGATAAGATAACAGACTCTTTCAAGAACAGAATTGAAAAGCAAAAAGCACGGCGAGAAATTTATGCAAGCCTTGTCCAGGATTTTGAGTTCATGGACAAAAAGAAACGAGAAACGACAGGTATGTATGCAACAGCGCAAATCTGTCTTCAACATTAGGGGAGGGGGGGAAGGGTAAGATCGTTCCCATATTATATATATACATATATAGCGATGTTCAAAATATTTCTGTAGCCGAGAAACAATGCTGTAGAGGATCAGGGGAGCAGAATTGTCTTCAACATTGGGAGGCGGGCAGATTTGAGGCTTATTCTGAGTGGACATTAATTTCATCTCACTTTCCTTTCTAGCGATCGGACACAAATAATCAAATTTCTCTCCCAAAAAACACATTTCAAATCGGATTATTGGGGAGGACAATCTCCCCAGTTCCAAGATTGGAGGGGACATGTCCCCTTTCATCCCCCCGGGATTTGCTCCTGTGTATGTATGGAGCAATGTAAAACAGAATTACTAATTCGAATTTTATCATTTAATCTACTATGACATTAATGTTAACTACATGGAAAACAAAATAATATATATACATGTGTTTTCATTGGGAAGGCCGATGGGGGCTGAATTTGAACGTAAACACTATCGGGGTTGTCACTATACATCTGAGCAATCCCGATAAATATGGATTCGACACAAATATTGGTCACTTTCTACTACTTTTACATGTCCCGGTAAACGCCCCCTGAGACCCCCTTGGTTCGAATTGTGAAAAAATCGCCTCTGGCCTCCAGCCGATATCGCGAAAACTATGAATGTGACACTAAAATCTGCCATTTTCTACTACTTTTACATATTCCGATAAAAGCCCCTATGATCCTCTGGTTCCAATTTTGAAAAAAACCATGCCTCTGGTCAGCAGCCGATGGGGCCAGTATTTGGAAGTCAACGCCTGTGTGAGTATCACCATTCATCTCAGCGACAGTGAAAACTATTGATTTGAGACTAATATCGGTCATTTTCCATTATATTTACATGTCTCGCAATTCTCCACCCCGGTGACTCCCGGCCCACATACAATGGTGGCTGAATTAGAAAATCATCGCTAATGAAAGTATCACCATTGATCTCAGCGACCGCGAAAACTATGAAATCGACACTAATATCGGTCATTTTCTACTACTTTTACATGTCTGGGTTAACGCCCTCCTGAGACCCCCCTGGTTCGAATTTAGTCAAAAACGCTTCACCTTGGTCTGGGACCTGAACCAAGGTATCCGTGTCCAAAATTTGGTAACTCTCTGCCAACTTGTCTGGTTCCCAGGCCGGTCCCGGTTGAAAAAAAAAAACTCTTCGTCTTGATCTGTGGCCTAGACCAAGCTACCCGCGACCAAATTTTAAAAACTTTCGTTCATTCGTCTGGTCCACGGGCCGCACACAGATAGAGAGACAGACACTCAAGCAAACTCTATTTTATTTATATTAGAAAGGTCAGATCCACCGTTATTGTAATAGAGCGGTGCTTGAGTGATTGATCGTAGAAATTTAAAATCCAATGAGTGATAATTTCATAGCCTTGTTTTATTACAAGTTTAAACTCTTTAGTCAGTAGAGAAGAGGGCATGATTCGTGGTTAGAGTTGATGACAATGGGTTTCGGATGGTCTTGGGTCACAGTGTGTGACAGTGGTTCATGGTGGATGGTGGGACAGAGTGGGTCACGGTGGGTCATAGGTCACGATGGGTGGTGGGTCAGTTGGTCGTGGCTAAAGTTTTCATTGCCCCAAACTCTCTCTGAACTACAGTGTTGAAAATTAATCAGTGAAAATCAATTGCAATTGATCAATCAATTGAAAGTAATTGCTGTGGAAATCAAAAATTGCAATTGAATTAATTGCTAATTAATTTCAATTGCAATTACTTTCAATCGATTGATTAATTGCAATTGATTCTCCTTTATTAATGGGCAACTGCAATTAACAATTAACCATTACTTACTTCCGTTGTCAATTGCAATTAACAATTAAATTTACAGATTAATTGTTAATTGTCAATTCAATTGAAATTTGCCCAACACTGCCACTCTTCTCTTCACTGTCCCGATCCGGCCCTTCAAACTTTTTTTTCCTTCTATCGAAGCCAGTACTGCCTATTTGGGAAAAGTCTCAATGTAGAGTGGTAGTGGTAAAAACGATGCATATTCGCCGTTCTGTTGGAAGGGGGGCTGGTGGAATGTGCCGTAAAATTTTACGTTGCCCCCATAGGAAAAAATCTAGATTCGACACTACTAATATATATATATATATAATTGAGAAACACTATGTTTGTGACTATAAATCTCCCGAACCGCCCCACTGATCTTAATCAAATTTGAAGCTATTCACTTTGATGGTACAACTTAGGGGGGGGGGGGTGTAAAAATAAATAAAATTTAATAATTCCTGAGCCACTCGGCCAACCTTGATCAAATTTTCAACATAGATGAGGCTCAGGCCTGGGATCGTGTTATTTAAATTTGACGAAGTAACGTGGGGGCGGAGAAGAAGGAGAGATATATATAAAAATCAATTTATATAAGACTGAAAGCCACTATTTTTGTAACTTAATAACTCTTGAACTATATCTTTAATATCCGACCGATCGCAATCAAATTTTCAAGATGTATGAGGTTTGGATCTGGAAACATTTTTGTAATTTTATTTTAACGGTACATCCTAGGGGGGAGGGGGGAACGTATAAATAGAAACTAATAAAACCTAATAACTTTTGAACCACCCAACCAATCTCGATCTAATTTTCAACAAATATGAGGGTCGGGCCTTGGGTGTTTTTTTATCATTTCACTTTGACGAGCCAACGTAGGGGAGGGAGAGGGGGCAGATATATGTAAAAAAAAATAAAAATAAAAATGCCTGTCTCTGTGACTTCATCACTCTTGAACCACCCAACCGATCTAAATCAAATTTTCAATATACATGAGTATAGGGGCAGGGATTACTTTAGGCTATTTACTTTGACGAAACAACGTAGGGGAGGGCGAGAGGGAGAGAAATTTAAAAATGATCAAAAATGACCGATATTAATGTTGAATCCATAGTTTTCGGGCCCGATGAGACAAACAGTAACACTTCTGATGCTGTTTCAATCCAAGTTCAGCCCTAATAGTTGGGAAGGTGGGGGGTACAATGGAGGAGAGGGGGATAAACGTTTAAAAATGATCGAAACTGAGTAATATTAGTGTCGAATCAATAGTTTTAGGAGTAGCTGAGATTAACAGTGACAATTCTGATTTCGTGTGCCGCAGCACGGGGGAGGGGGAGCTATATATAATAATAATAATCGAAAATAACCAATATTAGTGCCTAATCCATAGTTTTCGGGATCATTCTGATGAACTGTGACATCTTCGATCCGGTTTAAATGCAAAATCAGCTCCGCCACTTGCGGGAAGGGGAGAAAGTGATATATAAAATGATCGATAATGGCCACTATCAGTGTCAAATTTATAGTTTTCTGGGTCGCTTAGATGAGCAGTGGTACTTTCGATAATGTTTAAATTCAAATTCAACCCCACAACTTGGGGGAAAGGGAGGAAGAGATATTTAAAGATAATGGAAAATGACCGTTAATTAGTGCTGAATCCACATTTGTGGGGGGTCGCTGAGATGAACAGTGACACTTTCGTTGCCATGGCCCGCAACATAGGGGAGGAGGAAATATATATATAAATGACCGAAAATGATCATTATTGGTGTCGAATCCATGATTTTTGGGGTCGCCGAGTTCATCAATGATCTTTCCGATGCTGTTAAATCGATGCCATTAAAAACGAAAACAGCATATTTCACGGGTACTAAACACATGAAATACGGAGTTGTGCTTTAAAATTTTCATTTTAACTTACCAAAGCGGGTAATATATGCTAGTAATACTAATAAAGCTCAGGTACTGTCCTTTCTCTATTTCAAAACCACCTATTTTTAAATCTCTTTGCTATAATATCTATTACTGGAGCTATCAGTATATTTTTGTTTTTCGTCTTTATACAACACCAAGGTTATAAAGGAAGGTCTTTTATATGTGGGTTCGGAACTTGAATCTGATAGGTCGTTCCCAACCATACTATCTCGCCTCCAGAAAAACTGGATTACAGGGCAGAGTCTAAAGCAAGAAATTTCTCTCTCTTTTGCTAAAAAAAAAAAACTTTAGTTCGCATACTAGTCATAGCACATGTTTAGAGGTTTTTCAACGAATCTGTATGAGACGAGACCTGCAAATGACACAATACTGAAAGTTGAGCTTACACCAGGAGTCGATTCTGGTATCACCCTAAAACAAAAAAAAAATCCTAATGGCTGACTACTTTAATGCTCATAAATCATTCTAATGTAAAAAGTTTTGGTGATCTCGGCCCCCTAGACTCCCCGTGGATACGAGCCTGTGTGACCCCCCACCCTCGAACACAATTTTCTGGAAGAAAGCCTCTATTCTTCCTTTTGTATGTCTAGTTTACTGAAAACATGAAAAGCAAACTAGATCACAGAGCATAGAGTTGGAAATGATGGACATGTTGCATTGCAGACATATTTCGTACCGTTGATGATTTTGGGAAGTTTTCCAGGGACAAAATTCACCTCGGAGTTATATCTCCTATGGTGCTCAATGTGAGTTGAGTTGATTTTGTCGTCCCTTTCAGCAACGAGGCTATATAAGACGGGACCTACTGATTAATTGACAAACCCGAACTACATGAGCTCTCACCGGAATCGAACCCGGGTCTCTCACGCCAAAGGCACGTACGCTAACCACTTAGACACGAAGAAGCTCGGAGCTCATATTAGAAAAGAAGAAAGCACATTATGGGAATTTCAGTGCAGACAACTAAGTACGACGAATGTTAAAAGAATATTTTTCATCTTGAATATATTGTAATAATGGTCAATCTTATTCGATAATGTCATTTTTTTAAAAATAGCATTCTCTTTTCTGTAACTTACTACAGTATACAAGTTAAATTTCACACAGTGTGCAAAAGAGGGGAGGGATTACAACGTACGATGAGCTTCGTTCGCTTCCTATCCGATGGACAAAACCTTTCTTGTAAAATTCAGCGTTTCAAAGAACCTGTGTGGTTGCTGATAGCTACACATAAATTGACAGAATTTTAGTACTGTCTGCCTGAAGCAAAGTCTTAAGTTTAGTACTGAAGCTGCCTGAGGCAAAAAAGCAAGCACACCGCAGGCGTGGTGGCTTCTGTGCCTCGTAACATTGTGTTTAAAAAAACAGACACAAGGCCACTTGTCAGTTCTTGCAACTGATAAGGCTTTTTTTTTCTTTTATACAAATCATATTGTTTGAAGCCTGTTTATTCCTTTCAAAAACAATATAACCAGATTCATGGGAACCCACAGCAATTGTAATAAAAGTTGAAAAAATATCTGTATCATTCAGATACTTTATTATTATTATTATTATTATTATTATTATTATTATTATTATTATCACATAATATTTTTCGTTAGTCCTCACAGCAATTAATACTTAGCAGCAGGGGTTAAAGTGCGTGGGAACGCGGGGGACCCTATCCCCACCTCCAAAAAACTGTGTACGGCGTCCTCCCACTTCCTAAGCAATTACAATGGGCAAAGATAGGCATGGGGGACGGCGTGACGTCATGCCGCTACCTACCGTACCCCTACCTTTTCAGATGATTCCATCCCATCTAGCCTAATCCCACCTCGCCTAACGATTTATCAGCCACTTATATCTCCAAAATAAGAATGTCTACCATTTTAGGCGAGATGGGAATTTCCATCCTACTTAATCCCATCTCGCCTAAAATGGCGGTAGGATGCAAGGAGGGAATTTCTGTACTGAAGAGGGAATTCCTCTAATAGAATTTTAACCAGATATTTCAATCAATATTGGCAATCTCTGTCAATTACAATATAAATATATAATAAGTACTATACAAGAAGAAAGCATAGGGGGAAGGCGATTTAGTGAATTTAGTTCACTTTTGGTTTATTTTGGGAATACTGGAAATTGATTGGCAAAGAGAAGCTAATCAGAAACAGGATAGAAATATAGAGGGTGTTTCAAAACAACACTTACAACGTTTGAGAGCTCATTCCTGACACCGTGATAAGACAACCTGGGTGCACAATGCTTCCTTTTGGCGCTATGACCAGCCAAAAACCAGTCGGAAAAATGCCCAAAACAGCCGTAACTCGAGAACAAAATGTCGGATCGAAGTCGGGGGAAAGGAAATGTATATTATTTTTAGCCATGGCTTCCATTAATGCACAACCCATGATACAGAGGCAGCACAAAGGTCACCTCAAATAAATTGAAGAATTATGGGGATATTTTATGAAAGGGTGTTATAGCCCCACACAAGTTACTGGCACATGCAAGGAGCATTAGAATATTAATTCTGTGACATTTGTGAAAAATCTGACGCTCACTGGCATTTCCGGAACAAAATTTTGAATTTTTATAAAGGTACATCATCTAATGCTTCGTCCCCTGTGCCCCCCTAAGGCGGTGCGTTACCAAAATAGCATTCTATATTTCAAAAATGCATACTCTTTTGCTACAATGACGCCAAATTTCACACTAATTAACAAAAACACCTTCTTCTCGTATGTCCCTACTAAGGATATTTCTGGTGATTTTCTTACTTTTGAAAGGGGGCTGTAGCCCCATTATCAGTCACTCTTACATGTAAGGAGCATTGTAGCATTAATTATGTGACATTCGTGATTAATCTGACGTTTACTGGCACTCCGAAAATAAATTTTGGGATTTGGTAACACATCACCCACCAGCTTTTTACGGCCCTTGCCCCCCGAAGGGGGGCCTTCCCAAAATAATGTTTGAGACGGCTTTACTAGCTTTGTGAATGAGTGTTTTTGCATTTCGTAACAAATACAACTCATTTGCACCAAAATCTTTACGAATATTTATTGGAGAAAACTGCTTCCAAAATTTAACATTGAACCTCCCATAAGGAAAATGAACTTCTGTGTTTACACTTCCATAAGGGGGGCTAAACATTAATTTTCTTCTATTTCCTTTAGAAATTCGAAAAATTCAGATATTTCTCAATAAGAGTGCCAAATTTTATATTAATGGTGTGAAAACTTCATCTTCTCCCAGTGCTGTAGAAAATTACACGAATTGTATAACAGTCTGTATATATATATATATAATTCAAAATAACGTTTTCAGTCAAAAGAAAAAAACATTCCATTTGTTTACCTTTGGAATACCAATATCTAATCTAAATGATCTAGACCCTCAAAAGTATTGTAATATTTATTTTGTATATTACTGTTACGCACACGCCTAAAATGCCAGGATTGTTCTTTCATTTTAGTAGATATTTCTTTTAAAGTTATGTTTTTTAAGTAACATTCCGTATTTTGGAATGCAAAATATTGATAATAATGCTTCTACAATAACTTTGTTTTCCTTCTGTCGTATCTTCCTTTCTCACCTCGCAAAAGTCGATTTATGGTCAAAAATGGTTGGAAAATGAAAATAGGGATATTTCACCCTGTTTGACAAGTCTTGTTATAAAATACTGTACTTAGAAGGTAAATTCTGTACCACCAGACATGTCAACTCTGACGCGAAATCGTAGCAGTTATAGTAGTATTAACTGTGGTCGTAGTAGTAATAATAGAAGTAGTAGTAATATTAGTAGTATTACAGTACTTTGCAGTCTTGAATAAAGAGTCAGTTTCCCAAACACACTACGATTAACATAAACTGACAGTAAGACCGTACGAACACGGCAAAGGCAGGGGGTAGTGGAGGACATTTAAGGGAAAAAATGACAACATTAGTTTCCAATCCGTCCTTGAGTGCCCGGTTCCAACCCGGAAATACGTGCGCCCGGTTCGGCCCTATAGCATTTGTGTCCGGGCCGAACAGGACACGCCCAGCCCGTGCAGGGCAGAGCCCTGCAAACCCAGGCCCGAAGACGGCCCGGCCCGACCCGAATGGATCTGAATTCTGTGCCCGGCTCGACCCGGCCCGGCCCGAATCTCGAGCCGGGCTCTAACCGGGCCGGGAACACTGTGAAAGACGGATCGGAAACTAATGTTGGCAGCCTGTGTTAATCGTAATGTGTTTGGCATGGGCGGCGATTAGGGGGGGCAAAGGGGGGCAGTTGCCCCCGCACTTTTTTTAAGTAACCAATTAATGTATATAGTTTCATTTGGAAATATAACGATTTTGTATGTGTTACTGATTAATAGGAAAAAATGCTGCCATATAATATTTGCTGTTGCGTGAATACGTATTGGTTGTCTTCCCGTGGAGTAAAGAAAGCTACAGTAATTGCGTTTTAATCGCCACAGAAAATAACCCCAAAAAATAACCTATTGGAGCACAATTTCAGCATACTTTCATTTCTTCTTACAAGGGCTCGATATGTTAGTGAGCCGCTTTGAAGCTAATCGAAAGAAAATTATGCAAAAAAGTAGGGCCTATATCACAAGTTATTCTTTAATTGCACAAAAATTGACAGTTCCTAAAATGTATTTTCTTCTTTCTAAAGTAAGGAATATCGATTAAAAAGAGCGTGATAAGAAACAACTTCTACCTTTTCCATTGTTTTGTAGTGTAATATACGAGTGAAGTGTTGTGTTTAAGGATGTACGAGTGTATATACAATAAAATTTAGTAAATTGAACATAATTCTAGGTTTTAAGTTTATTTTGTATAACTGAAGTGTGGATTGTAAGTATTGTTGTGTTTTGATGTGTTCCAAGAAAGTGAAATCTGCACCTAATGGCAACGAACATATTTCAAGAAGTTGCAAAAGCAAATATTTCTTTAAATGTCGTAGCATATGCTTGTAGTATTTACTGTCTTTCATTTTCTAAGAGTAATAACATACATTTAATATCATGTTTGGAATTAAATATTAAATTTTCATTAATCCTCAGTTTCAATATAACTTTGGAAAACAAGCATCATTATTCATTACTATGATTAATATTATCCTTTCTATTTATTTGTTATGCAAATTTATTAAATAATCTGATCACACAATTTTCCAGACAGAATTTTAAGATGTTCATGAGCAAGGAATCAAATCTCTTCTTACACTTTCGTTGTTTAAGAGTACAAAGGGCTAGTATCTACTTGCGTTGTTCTTCTCAATTTACTTAATAAACTATTATATACGATATACGGTATTTTAACTGAAAATATAGTATCCTATTAGTTATACAACCTTTCGTCAAACAAAATGTTAGAAACAACCAGGAAAACTAACATTTATATAAAATATTCAGATCATGTCTTGCCCCCTCACTTTTAACGTCCAACCGCCGCCACTGGTGTTTGGGAAATTAACTCTTTATTCAAGACTGTAAAGTACTGTACTTCTACTACTCTTATTACTACTACTACTGCTACTGCTATTATTATTATTATTATTATTATTATTATTATTATTATTATTACTTCTACTACTACAACTGCTACGAGCGTCAGAGTTGATATGTCTGGTGGTACATACTTTACAATCTAAGTACAGAAAAAATCGAAGAAATACTAGTTATTATGGCCAGTCTGCGTAGTCTGGCCAGTAGAATGCATTCACATCTGGTGCTAGAGGTCGTCGGATCGATCCCTCCTCGTGTTATGTGAGCTTTGTTGTGGACAAAAATCGTGAGCGTGGGAGTTTTTGGATTAGACCGTTTTCGTCCACTGTCTTCATTCCACCAATTCGTCCATCATCATTCATACGTCTTGAGCCGTAATTGCCTAAAGAACATATGAGAAAGTCAAGTCCTTGACCTACTAATTATAATTTGTTCCGCTACATTAGACCACGGAGGCCGAAACCATGAACTGGCGTGTTCATACGATTAGCGCAATTTGTAGTAATGTTCAATTAGCACGGCAGATTCCAAATCATATTACATGTTCCTGTATTCTTTATAATTCGATGCTACAATAATAATAACAAAAAACAATGATCAAATAAATCACCCAGACCCCAGGATCGATGAAATGTTCCTGGAACGGTGTGTAACAAGTAAATAACAGAGCTATATGACGGAATGCGAGGCAGTAAATCAAAACAAAATCCACACATATCATTGTTGATCAAAAAATACCTTAAAAGTCCCCTGAATGAAAAATGTATAGATATCAGCTATCAAAAATGCCTCTTAACATCACATATAATAGAAGGGATAATTGATATTAAGAAAATGAAAATATAAGGTTTCCTAAGAAACCAATAGTGCAAAATGAACGTCGCTTTACTGTATGTCCTTGTACGCATCGAATAGCACGGAAACAGATTCAACAGTTTCAGGCTTTAGAGCATTTCTCCGTTCCTGAGTACTAAAATCTCTTTCAGTAGACGCACTAGAAGCAGGGATGACGAGATACTGACGCGTTAATTTACACAATTTTGGTAATGATTGTTCTTGTTGCTTCCACCACTGCAGTATATCTAGTTCTCTTACACATCATGACATGTTGAGGTAGATGTCTACTTCATCATCAAATTCACCAGAGACTGAATGTCTATCTTCCCAATCCATTAGTTTATTCTTCTTGGTAGGTGGTTCCAAGTTATGCCAACTAGCCTAAAGGAGACGATGGTGAGAAATAAATGAAATAGTGGAGTAAATAAAGTGGAAGGAAACAGGAGAACGCCGCGAACCCCCCACACGGTGTTTGTCCACCACAAAGTTCACTTGGCGAGAGCTCGGATCAAACCAGGGACCCCATACACCAGAGGTGAACGCTCAACCGCTGAGCCACCGTTCCAGGAACACCTAATCGACCCTGGCGATTTGGTGATTTATTTGATCATTATATTTTGTTATATTTGTAGCATCATACTATAAACAATACATGAACATGTAACACCATTCGATATTTGCCTTGCTAATTGAACATTACTACAAATTGCACTGATCTTATGAGCACGCCAGTTTATGGTTTTGCCCTCCGTGGTCCAATGGTAGCGTACCAAATTCTACTTACTAGGTCAAGTACTTGACTTTACCATACGTTCTTTAGGTAACTACGGCTCAGGCTGAATGGATGATGATGGGATGAATTGGTGGAAAGAAAACAGTGGGAGGAAGCGGGACCACCCCAGAAACTCCCATGCACACGATGTTTGTCCACAACAAAGCTCACATAGCATGAGCAGGGATTGATCCGACGACCTCTAGCACCAGATGTGAGTGTTTTTTCTATTGAGCCACTATTCTCCCTCGTAGATCAAACATCGGTTCACATTCTACGCAGACCGGCCATAATAACTAGCATTTCTCAATTTTATTCTGTACTTAGAAGGTAAATTCGGTACCATCAGACATGCCAACTCTGACGCGAAGTCGTAGCACTTGTAGTAGTATTAGCAGTGGTCGTAGTAGTAATAGTAGAAGTAGTAATAGTAGTAGTAGAAGTAGTAATAGTAATAGTATTACCAGTACATCACAGTCTTGAATAAAGAGTCAGTTTCCCAAACACATTACGATTAACATAGGCTGACAGTAAGACCGTACAAACACGGCAAAAATAGAGGTAGTGGAGGACATTAAAAAAACAAGTAGGCTGACAACATTAGTTTCCGAACCGTCTTTCAGACTATCGGGCCGGCCCGGCTCGGCCCGGTTCGGCCCGATATGTCCTCGGCCCGATTCGGCCCGAAATGTGCCCGGCCCGGTCCAGTTTGATATTACTTGAAACGGGTCGGGCCGGGCCGGGCACCGGGCCGAATCGGGCGCGCCCGGCCCGTGCAGGGCTCTGATTCATATCCACTGCAAACGCTGTTTTTGTTCCATTTTGACTTTTATTTTAGTACTCAGACGAGAATTGTGTTCTATGTCTTAATTTTCTGCATTCTTTCACATATGGAAACATTCGTTTACGTATCTAAATGTTTCATTACGTATAGAGAGCTAAATGACAAACAGGCATGTGCTGATATTAATACAAAGTTTCGAAATATTGAATTATTAAGTATTTCAATCAATGTTGCTTTTTTATACATTTAATAACAAGTCTTATTATATTTAAAAGAAGAAAAACACATCTGCAAAATTTCTCCCGATTGCAAAGGTTGACTTCGAGGTTCGAACCTGGTTTACTTTTTCCCAAAGATACCCGAAGCTGGGCTTAGAAAATTTTTTCCTTAAAATAGCAATAAAGAATGCCCTCGACCTTTGAGACAACATGTACCTTTCGGGAGTCAACTTTCAAAAGTTTGGTGTGGGTTGTTTTGCCCCATAAAACTGTTTTTCTGCAGAAAATAAAAAAGCATTCCTTTATTTTTTTGCGTATTTGTCCATACAAAAAGTTTCGTTGGAATTCTTCGTGGCCTTTACACACATATGACATACTGTTACCAGCATTTTTTATATTTCGTGATCAAAGGTTTGGAGGGGTCCGAGCCCCCTAACCGTTTTTCTCAGAAAAATACGAAACCCGTTTGCCCTCAATTTAAACCTACAATATCTGTGCAATATTTGATTCAATTTGGTTCACTTCTTCGCGTCTTTCGGGCGTCAATTTTTAAAATTTATGGTGGGTCTCTTGCCGCCTAAAACCGTTTTCCCGCAGATCATAAAAAACCCGTATTCCTTTATTTTTTGCGTATTGTCCATACAAAAGGTTGTGTTGCAATTCTTCATGTCCTTTACACACATCTGACATACTAGCACTTTTCATATTTCGTGATCAAAGGTTTGGAGGGGTCGGCGCCCCACGCTTCCGTTTTTCCCAGGAAAATACGAAACTCGTATTCCCTCATTTTATGTCTACAATATCTGTGCACAATTTAATTCACTTCGCCTCACTTCTTCTTGCCTTTCGGGCATCAACTTTCAAAACTTTGGGTGGGTTCTTTTGCCCCCTACAACTGTTTCTCCGCAGAAAATAAAAAAAAAAACGTATTGCTTTATTTTTTGCGTATTGTCCATACAGAAAGTTTCTTTGGAATTCTTGGTGGGCTTCACACACACCTGACAATCTGTTACTAGCACTCTTGATATTTCGTGATCAAAGGTTCCGAAGAGTCAGGGCCCCAACTAACCGTTTTTTTAGGTAAATACGAAACTCGTATTCCCTCGTTTTATGTCTACAATATTTGTGCAAAATTTCATTCACTTCCGTTTACTTTTTCTTACTTTTTGGCGTCAAATTTCAAAATTTTGGGATGGGGTCTTTTGCCCCATAAAACCGTTTTTCCGCAAAAATAAAAAACCCGTATTCCTCTGTTTTCAGTGCATTGTCCATACAAAAGTTTCGGTGCAATTCTTCATGTCCTATACACACATTTGACATACTGTTAGTAGCACTTTTGATTTTTCGTTATCAAACGTTTGGAGGGGTCGGCGCTCCACCCGACTGTTTTCTCTAGAAAAATACGAAACCGGTAACCTCATTTTCTGTCTGCAATATCTGTGCAAATTTCATTTACTTCGGCTCATTTCTTCTTTTCTTTCGGGTGTCAACTTCAAAATTTTGGGTGAGAGATTTTGACTCCTAAAACAGTATTCCGCAGAAAATAAGAAACCAGTATTCATTTATTTTTTGGTTATTTGCATACACAATGTTTCGTTGCAATTCTTCATGTTCTTTACACACATCTG
Source organism: Thermobia domestica (assembly GCF_964235325.1). Taxonomy (NCBI): domain Eukaryota; kingdom Metazoa; phylum Arthropoda; class Insecta; order Zygentoma; family Lepismatidae; genus Thermobia; species Thermobia domestica. The sequence continues at coordinate 253,981,030 of NC_137454.1, forward strand.
ACATACTGTTACTAGCGCTTTTGATATTTCGTGATCAAAGGTTTGGAGGGGTCGGTGCCTCAGCCAACCTTTTTCTTCAGCAAAATACGAAACTCATATCCTCATTTTACGTCTGTAATATCTGTGCAGAATTTCATTTACCTCGGCTAATGTCTTTTTACCTTTCGGGCGTCAACTTTTAAAATTTTGGATGGGGTCTTTTGCCCCCTAAAACCGTTTCTCGCAGAACATTAGAAACTCATATTCCTTTATTTTTTGCGTATTGTCCATACAAAAAATTATGTTGCAATTCTTCGTATCCTTTACACATATCTCAAATGCTGTTACTAGTACTTTTGATATTTCGTGATCAAAATGTTTGAAGGAGTCCGTGCCTCACCCAACCCCTTTTTCCAGGAAAATACGAAACCCGTATTCCCTCGTTTTAAGCCTTCAATATCTGTGCAATATTTCACTCACTCCGGTTCACTTGTTCTGACCTTTCCAGCTTCAAATTTAAAATTTTGCGGTGGGTTGTTTTGCCCCATAAAACAGTCTTTCCGCAGAAAATAATAAACCCGTATTCCTTTTATTTTTTGCGTATTGTCCATACAAAAAGATATGTTGCAATTCTTCATGTCCTTTACACACATCTCAGATACTGTTACTAGTACTTTTGATATTTGGTGATCAAAGGTTTGGAGGGGTTGGCGCACTACGGAACCGTTTTCCCCAGGACAATACGAAACCCGTATCCTCATTTTACGTCTGCAGTATCTGTGCACAATTTAATTCACTTCGGCTCACTTCTTCTTGCCTTTCGGGCTTCAACTTTCAAAAGTTTGGGTGGGGCTATAGCCTTTAAAACCGTTTTCCCGCAGAACATAAAAAACCCGTATTCCTTTATTTTTTGCGTATTGTCGATACGAAATGTTTCTTTGGAATTCTTTATGTCCTTTACACACATCTGACATACTATTAATAGTACTTTCGATATTTCGTGATCAAAGGTTTGGAGGGGTCGGCACCCCACGCTTCCGTTTTCTCAAGGAAAATACGAAACCCATACTCCCCCATTTTATGCCTACAATATCTGTGCACAATTTCGTTCACTTCGGCTCAATTCTTCTTACCTTTCGGGCATCAATTGTCAAAATTTTGGGGTGGGTTCTTTTGCCCACAAAATAATTTTTCCGCATAAAATAAGAAACAAGTATTCATTTTCTTTTTGCGTATTCTCCATACACAATGTTTCGTTGCAATTCTTCATGTCCTTTACAGACATCTGACATACTGTTACTAGCGCTTATGAAATTTTGTGATCAAAGATTCGGAGGAGTCCGTGCCACACTTAACCGGTTTTTTCTTAGGTAAATGCGAAACCCGTATACCCTCATTTTATGTCTACAATATCTGCGCAAAATTTTATTCACTTCGGTTCACTTTTTCTTCCCTTTCAGTGCCAAATTTCAAAATTTTGGGGTGGGGCCTTTTGCCCCATAAAACCATTTTTCCGCAAAAATGAAAAACCCGTATTTTTTTGTTTTCAGCACATTTCCCACACAAAAAGTTTCGTTGAAAGTCTTCATTTCCTTTACACACATCTCACATACTATTAATATTATTTTTGATTTTTTGTTATCAAACGTTTGGGAGGGTCGGCGCCCCACCTAACTGTTTTCTCTAAGAAAATATAAAACCCTTATTCTCATTTTACGTCTGCAGTACTTGTGCAAATTTCATTCACTTCGGCTCATTTCTTCTTGTCTTTCGGGTGTCAACTTTCAAAATTTTGGGTAGGAGCCTTTGACCCCTAAAACAGTTTTTCCGCAGGAAATAAGAAACTCGTATTGATTTATTTTATGGTTATTTTCCATACAAAATGTTTCGTTGCAATTCTTCATTTCCTTTACACACACCTCACTGTTACTAGTACTTTTGATATTTCGTGATCAAAACTTTGGAAGGGTTCGTGCCCTTTCCAACAGTTTTTTCCAGGAAAATACGAAACCCGTATTCACTCATTTTACGTTTACAATATATGTGCACAAGTTCATTCATTTCGATTCACTTGTCCTTGCTTTTCGTTCGTCAACTTTCAAAATTTTGGGTGGGTGCTTTTCCCCGTAAAACCATTTTTACGCAGAAAATAAAAAAAACAGTATTCGTATGTTTTTCGCATATTATCCATACATTAAGTTTCGTTGCAATTCTTCATGTTCTTTAGACACATCTCACATACTGTTACTAGCACTTTTGATATTTCGTGATCAAATGTTTGGAGGGGTCCGTGCCTCACCGAACCTTTTTTTGCAGGAAAATACGAAACCCGTATTTCCTCATTTTAAACCTACGACATCTTTGCAATATTTCACTCACTTCGGTTCACTTCTTCTTATCTTTCTCGCGTCAACTTTAAAATTTTGGGATGGGTTCCGCAGAAAATAAAAAAAACGTATTCCTTTATTTTCTGCGTATTGTCCATACAAAAAGTTTCGTTGTAATTCATGTCCATTACACCCATCTGACATTTGTTACTAGTACTTTTGATATTTCATGATCAAATGTTTGGAGGAGTCCGCGCCCTACCCTGCCGTTTTTTAAAGGAAAATAAGAAACCCGTATTCCCTCATTTTATGTTTATAATATCTGTGCAGAATTTCATTCAGTTCGGTTCACTTCTTCTTACCTTTCGGACGTCAAATTTCAAAATTTTTCGTGGGGGCTTTTGCCCCCTAAAACTGTTTTCCGCAGAACATTAAAACCTCGTATTCCTTTATTTTTTACGTGTTGTCCATAGAAAAAGTTTCGTTACAATTCTTCATGTCCTTTACACACATCTGACATACTGTTACAAGCATTTTTGATATCTCGTGATCAAGGGTTTGGAGGGGTCCGTGCCCCACCCTACCGTTTTTTTCCAGGAAAATATGAAGCCTGTATTCCCACATTTTACGTCTGCAATATCTGTGCACAATTTTATTCACTTGGGTTCAGTTATTCTTGCCTTTCGCGTGTCAATTTTCAAAATTTTGGGTGAGTCTTTTATATTAAACCTTTACTTTATGTAACTTTTTTAAAATTCTTTTTTTTTTGGGGGGGGAGAAGGAGAGAAATGTTTTTTTCTGATATGTGTCTTTTGCCATTCATCTTTTTTGAACTGCTTAAGTAAGATCATTTTGTAACTTTTGATGTCATCCAATTCCGTCACGATAATAAAATTGTCATTCTTAACAATTTGTTTTATTTCCTTATTTTTCAGTTTGCCACACTGATATATTTTTAACAAAATTGAGGTTTGGTCCAACGCCTTTCGAATTCGGAACCAACCCAACCGCCGAGCTTTTTGGGTTGCCTGCTATTGCAGGAAAACGAGAATTGCAGGTGGTAATGCACTTTTGGAGTCGTGTATACAAATATACAGTATCCTTATGTTTACTAAAGAAATCAGTATACGGAGCATACGTTACCCATATCCTACATATGTACTGCCCTTAGATGTTACGTCATGCCGTTGCAGGATGTCTGACATCTAACAGTCTTCCAGATATTACATACGTATACGTACGTTACATACGTTCATCTGTATATGAGATCCTGACCGCCTATATACAGTTTTTTCGTTCGTACGCAAAGTACGCTTATTCAGAACACTTATACGGAAAGTATGTCTAAAATATACTTTTATGTCTGCTGTACGTTAAATTCAAAAACTACAGGATTTACACATGAAACCTATGATTTTACATACGCTACATACGATTTATTTTTCTCAGTGTAATGGTGTAAATTTTACATTATACACCTTGCAGATTTTCCTTATGTATCTTTTTAATCAGGTGATGCTGTGACTAACTGAATAATATCTTTAATTGCTTCCGGGTCTACAGTTTTTTCCCCCTTTTATTTGGTGGCATTCTTCTGCAACAAAAGGAAAATAATTACAAAATGCATAGGATCCAACTTTGCACACCGAACAATTTTGGCAGTCCGCTCACTTATAAACAACTCCAGGGGCCTTTAAAAAAAAAAAAAAAAAAAACAAGTCTTGTAATATGCATTTTACAAGTCGGAAAATATCATGAAGTAGAAACTCTAGAATTATAGTAAAAATCCTTTCTAAATACTAATGCTGATACTTCTAATTTCTCATGATTTCATGGTAGCTATATGTCATTGTAAAATATTTGATTTTGAAAATGTTTACGCTAGTACGGTATTATAAGATTCAGTAATTTTGAGAACTGTCAAATATTTGCTGCTTGCTGGTGAACAAGAGTTGAACTAGTGTAGCTGTTCGCTGTTGTTCCAAACGTAGCAGTACATGTAAATAAACCACTGGTTGATCCCAGTTACACTGTGATCAAGATATAACAGTCTTCCCTACAACTACCTTGAACTTTTAAAAGTTTATTTGGGTTGGTGATATTTGAAACATAGGCTTTTATGACATGATTTCTCTCTTGAAAAGAAAGAAAAAAAAAGAAAAATAAAAAGAAAAGAAAGAAAGAAAAACAGGAAAAGAAATCACACACTTTCTTAAATAAAAAGAACAAGAATTTCAGGGATGATAAAAAAAAAACGGATCAAAAGATTGTGATCTTGGCCAATAATTAGTTTTTGGATCAGGGTCCACAAAATTTTTAAACGGCCCCTAAATCGTGTTTTCATATTTTCTACGGAATAAGCACATCATACTAAGTTAAGTGATATTTGAGTTGTCTACACTATATGTAGTTCTCCAGATATAAGACATACAAGAAAATTTTTGATTGAAATATATTGGATTTTTTGATCCACAAAGAAAGAAAAACGTTTTAGGTCATGTAAGGTCCATTTTTCAAAGTTTCAAAAGATTTAGCAAATACATGAGTCATCTACTCATACTAGAACGTTCACACATCAATATCTGTTAAATGGATTTTGTAAAGCTTTCCATGAATTGATATAATCCCATACAAATATCAAAGGTGATATTAATTTGTGCCGTTATTTATTACGTGCAATCTGTCAGCCTTACGTAAGTGTTTTACTTACTAATACTACAGATCTAATCTTATCAAGTTTATGTATATTTGAACAGCAAGAACTGCGCTGATTTCAACATAACAGTCAAGTATGTACAGAATGTGTCAATTAGATTCTCATGCACGACGCTTGTTTGGTAGGAATAGTTAGAATTCATGCATACACTTCTCTAACTTCCGATTATTCTGCTTACAATACGCACACAATTTTCCATTTAAAAGTATGGTTTTCTGATTTTTATGGAACAAATCCGTTCTTTTGTATGCATATCCAATGAAATAATACACAACCGTTACATTAACTAGCCGCATTGTGATATATATATATATAGTTTTAAATAGAAAACTTATTTCAATAAATGAGAAACACGACTTTTTGAAGCAATTTGTACGTATATAGAAGCCTTTAGAAAAGACACTGGTAATGTCGAACTATTATTTTTTTTGATATAATGAATTAATAGAATAAAAAATAATAAATTAGATAATTAAATGTGTATAAATATTTTGACAAATAAATAAATACAATAAAAATAAATAGAAATTTAATGAAAATTGTCTCCGAAGAAAACAAAAAGATGTACTGAATTTTGGCACAACCAACACCTACTACATCTATTGAATATCTTGATGAATGTTAATAACACTTAGCTTGCATTATGATTACTATTAGCTTTCAAGAGCTCCCTAATGCTTATATGGTTAGTAGACGTGCCTTCGGCGCGGGATACTCGATGTAGAAACAGTGATGACGCTAGAGGGGCCAAGGGGAGCGGGCTACCTCCGGTGGCATTGTCTGTTCCTCTCCTCAGAAGGTCAAATAATATAAAACTATTATTTTCAGTATACCAAAAATAGCTGTCCTAAAATTTCCTGTCCTTCCACTTGCCCCTTCTCCCCAAATTAAAGTTCGCTTATCACTCTGCAGAAAGGGATGTTAATATCCAAAATAATCAGTTACTAACTTTTACAAAATATTAGATAGATGATAAAAATTCTCCAACTGATAGGAACATGAAAATTGTTAAAATTTTATTAGAATTCTTAAACTCAGACTTCCACTATGCGCATGTTTCCTCCTAGGAAGATGAAATTACTTAAGGAATCACGGTGGGTCAGTGGTAAAGCGCTCCCTTTGGTATTGCATGAGGTCCCTGGTTCAATAACAGCAGCCACCAAGTGGGCTTATGGTGGACAAACATCGTATGCATGGATTTTTTCGGGGTTGTACCGTTTTCTCCCACTTTAGCTTCAGTACATAGGGGAAGGCGGAGCAGAACAAGGAAGCGGGGTGGAATGGGGTACCCCTTCTATTTTCCCGCTATGATGCTGCAGTCTTGCCGAAGCAGCAGGAAACTGAATGTCGACTCCGTACATGTACGTGTAGCAAGCAGCGTCAGTGCGAACCGTTTCAGTTTTTGCAATTTGTTTTACGACGCCTGCTGCAACATCAATAGAAACAAACTCAAGAAAACTCAAATAAGAATGGACAGAATGCTGAAGTCCTAATTATCGTTTCAAAGTATCATAGTTGTTCCATGTTTTAGTAACTGAAGTATATAATCTTTCCTACGCAGTTACCGATGACATGATGAAACATCAACGTGTGTATCAGGGTGGAACGGGGTAGGGGCGGAATGGGCTATTGATATCACATTGCAATCAGCAGAGGATACCCAGACCAGCGGGAAATGTCTATAGCTGTTCCAGGAAGTTGTTCCCTTGCAGCACCGAAACCAGGACCTTCGACGTCATCCACAGAACCACATATTCCAGATGTGATCACGGTTTCAAGAAGTAGACCTCTTGACGAACGGATTCCAGGACCTCCGACGAAAACCACACGAACAGACATGCCGGACGTGATAACATTTTTACACATGTCACCGAAGGATATTTTAACTTTTCTCAGAGTTAAGATAGGTGGCAGAAGACTGACCAGAAGACGAGGAAAAACAGCAATATTGACATCATCATCGTATTAAGCAGCACTGGAAACAAAAGCCAAGGAAGAGGAAGCAAAAGGTGGAAGAGGAAGCAGAAGCAGGGCAAGGAGAAACTGGCGAAGATGACAGATCACACACCTAAGTATGCAGGAGAGCTTATAGCAGCAACAAGGAAGATGAAATTGAGCGCTAGTTCATCACAGGAACTATGCAAGCTTTTATTGTGTTGAGTTGTATTTCCAATCTAATGAAGGATGAATTGCGTGAATGCTATGCAAACTGTGGTCACATAATTCGTGTGTAGGTATAGATAGTGACGACGACGAAGACGTTTAAGTTTGTAAGTACTGCCAGCCGTAATTCAGTGTATCCCATTGTGAACCGTGTGTTCACGTGCATGCGACAGAACATTAGTTTCAATTAACGCGAGCGCGTCCTTAGGTTTGGTCACACATTAACCAACTGCTGGTACTTTTTGTACCTAAAACTTTAAATAATATATTAACTTTATCTTCAGTTTTCTTTTGTCATTTTTATTTCCCTTACATAACCATTTATGTTAAGTACCCAGTTCCACCCCGCCTTCCCCTAAATATAGAACGCTAAACTTAAAAAAAAAATCATTTGGCGATATTAAAGTACACCATCACTCATTTTGTCACACAAAGAATAATGCCTTCCAGGTAAGCTTATAAGATGTCATAGAACTAATGAAACAAATAAAGGAGAAGTAAGCTCACTTCAACTACTGGAGTCTTCAAGGTCACTCAAAGAAAATTTCAGTCCATTCTACACTTTTGAACATAACTGTAACGTAAAAGACAGAATATGATTTTTGGAGGATATAGCACTTAGAATATACGGATAACTGAGCAATAGAGGGTCAAGAGTTTCGTAAATGTCATTTTCTGTAGATGTCAATTTCTAAACTCTAGATTACTCATAAATTACGGCTCACATACGCCCCACTTTAGCCATCCCGAATGAATTGTTCAGGACTCCAAATGTTCGTTTCCGTCCTAAACATAAAGTACCGTGTTTCCTCATGTATAAGACCCATTTTCTTTCGAAGCATTTAGGATCTAAAAATTGGGTGCATCTTATCCAGTGATTGTAGATTTTCCTTGCATGTTCCCCTGTGTTGTTCTCGAACTAAATGTCTTTCGCAGCTCGCGCTTGTCTTTGCACTCATCGTACGCCTAATACGCTGCGGAGTTATTAGTATCTACTTTGTTGTTTTTATGCGGACTTAATGTCAGCATTAACAAATCTTTTAAAGCTGCCATGGGAGAAGAATTGACCTGTTGCAGATATCTTCTGGGGACAACTTGACACAGCAGCAAGAGTGAAAAAAAGAGCTGTAGGAGAAGTTGTACCTGGGTGCAAAGATTCTGTCAAAACTATGATCATTGTCAGCTCATTTAAGAAGCGTGGGATTTCAAATGCCTTAGATGGAACTGAGGATGCGGTAATATATGAGACAGTGACTCATCATCAAACACAGATGAGGACAAACTAATAGATGTGAGTTTCGACAGTAATGAGGAAAGTGTTCACAGCGATGAGTAGTTGTGATGAATGATCACAGTGATGGTAGTGATGAGTAGTGGATGGTTTCTATGATGAATACGTATAACTTGATTTAACAACTTTATGTGTATGGTGAATACCATAATTTTAATTTTATACATGAGAGCATCTTATACATGGGGAAATACGGTAATATCAATTGTGCAGTACTTAAATAAATAAATCTGCTTTGGTTAGTCACCGATTCTCAACTGATAGGAATAATCTAATCTCTGACACTCAATGAGGTTGTATCTGTAATTATCTCTCCAATGTATATTAGAATCTTACTCTTTACACGTTCCCGGAACTGCATCCATTCTATTACTTCTTTTCGACAAGAAAAGTAATAATAAAATTTTAAAAAATAGACAAATCTAACTTTTAGTCCTAACGATAATAGCAATAACCTCAAATATGGTTGTTGTTGTTACAAGGAACAAGTGCATGACTATAAGTTTTTTATTATTATAATTTAGAAATATGGAAGCATTACTAATAATACACCTCAAAACGAAACTGAATTTCTTGTATAGTTTTTTACTATTCTGAAAAGCTTACAATTTCAGATATTATAATATTAAAAAAACACATTAGAACAATTAAGTTTTCCAGAATGAATAGTTTTTCTTTCTTTCTTTTTTTTTTTCATCATAGCTTCAAAATAGCCGACCTCAGCAAATATTATTCTAAATTTGCAACACCATAAGTATCACATGAGAGAAAACTCTGTAGAACCCTTGAAGCTTCTATATCACTATTCCTATATAACCGTTGTTTGTTTGGGTTATGTGTAAAGGTACTGACTAATAACAAGTCCAAATTACTCTGAACGAAAACATATAGGCTGGGCCCAAAATACTAAACCATTGAAACGACGCTGAAATGTGTCCGTATAGGGTAATACTATGACCGTGTACATACTTTTCAATCAATTTACAAAAATGTCATCCATCTTCGATGAATGCCAATGTTTTCATTCAGAAATATAGACATCTTGTATATATATAAAAAAGAGAGTATATTAGTGCTTTCGAATTGGTATTCATTAATACATTATAATACATTTTTCCTCTTATTTCGGGTGCAACAAATAATGGAACTTATGAAAAAAGAATGTGTGGAGATAATCTTGATGAGTAGAAACCTGAGTTCCTGTTTCTGACAGAATCATTAAAAAACTCGTCACAAAATTCAGAGATACAGGATCAATTGTAAGTGAACAAGCTAAAACCAGATAGACTCAAAAACATAATATTGACGATTATGTTGGTAGTAGTCACCTCAAGTCCACATTGTAGCAAGTCGCAATCATGCCTCTATATTGGGAGACATTTGTTCATCAATTACGTAGATCCTCTGGATAAACAACTGACACTCGCACAACGTACAGTTACTGCAATATTTTAGTGAGGATGATCTTCATCGCAGGTTCAATCTACAGAGACGATGGTGGACTAACTTTCCTCACAATTATTCAAACATGAGGCGAATTTTTAAATGAACGGCGAAATGAACTGGTTAAAATATCAGATACTGGTTCACGCCTAATTCACATTGAATGGACATGTCTCGGGTGGAGCTGCTAAGATTGTAATGAGATATGAGATATGGGAAACCGTCTTGTAGCAAGGGCACCTTTTCTTTGACACTTCATTCGATTCATATCACAGGTTACCTGCATTTCCTGGATCTGCTGCTTTCATTAGTTTTGATATTCGATGTGATGGCCACTGATATGGACCATTGCACGACATAAAAGTTTTCAGTGCAGCAGACTTTATTGCAGTTGCAGCAGGGGTATATTGTTCTCTCCTGCTTGCATGCTTTTTCTAGATGCTATTTAGTGTGCTAACCCGACGTGATGAAAGGCGCCTTTTCAGAAGTTCTCCATGAGACTTGCATCTGGATTATTAAGTGGAATATCCTTGAGCGGAATAGCATGGATACCAGTTGCAGCTTTCATATATTGGTGGAAGGTCAGTGTTCTTTTGGCCGTGTAACTGAAACTTTACACATGATGAGTCTCGTCGCCGTATAGTGCTGGTATTTCGTTTGTGTAAATTGAAAATAGAGTATGTTCGTGGTAGTAAGCAGCACGTGTACTTTTATTAGATCGTGCCCTTTTTAATGAAAAATTATGTCATCCCCCAAATATCTCAGGTATACAATTTGCGCCCTAAACCAGTCTGTGGGCATTCGTAACAACCAGAAAACCTTTCGAGAAACTTCCTGTGTAATGAGGCACAAAGTTACATTCGTATTTTTCATGAACGTCTCTTGTAGATTATGGCCTGAACTTTTCCACAATCACTTCAGTAGATCTATGCTTCATTCATTATAAGAAATTTTCAGCGGTCAACATCTAGGTGGCGCTCGTACAGATTTCTGCCTTGCTTTTTCGCTTCGCGATATGCCGTGCTGTTAATACATGAAACAATGGTCTTGTGGACACTTTCCATGCATTACACGTTTCACTGTTAATTGGGCCTCATGGAGTCGTTTGGTCACAACACACTGTAGTAATGGATTCTCACAGGCCGCCATATTCTGGATTTTTAGTTTTTAAAAGTTTCATTTACGTCCTCTTTGGATGTGATTTCGTTTGTGATACGACTTGTGGAGTAGGTTGCTGTGCATGACATTTAATTATAATAGTAATAGTGACCCGCCATACCATAAAATTAATGTTCCGACAATTTATAACATGCAAAAAATGGTAAAGTTGAGATGGAAAAGAACCATCTAACGACTCTTCATTCTACTACATACACGTTGAGAGACTGATAACTTGTGCGTACAGCTTTGTTGTTCTCTGCAACCCGGTTTGACAATTGTCGCTGTCTGCAAGTTGTCCCGAGAGGAACGGATCAGCTCCTGTATAATGACATCACATTTTTAAAACAAAAACAATCTATATATTAAAATGCAAGGTTTATATGTTTGTTGTCAAGAAAAGTTTATATTTTGTGGACGTTGCTATACCATGTTTGTGGACATTTATAGATTTGAGTCCAATTCTTTTGATATCTCGGAAACACTGGAAGTATTGAAATTTTTTGAAAAGTGAAATATCATATCCTACGAGTTATACATTCCAACACCACACAACTGTATACGGGATTAGTATATCTCTCCGGCGTTTATTCATGGCCAAATGATAATGAAAAACAAAGGATAACCATTTCTCCAGTCTAACATAAGATGAATCTTTATTGTTTGGAACGTTTTGCCCAATGAACACCATATATCACTGATATTATAATTAATTGTGTGTGTAATGTATTTGCTTATTACATACTTCTTGCAAGAAGATATAAAACATTGCTCATACATTAATTAGAAACTCCAACCGGAAGTAGGCTCAAATCTTGCAAACGGTGCGAGACACTGAGAAAAAAAAATTGAAAAAATGGGACTTGCATCTGTCATACATCACTTGGGACATACATCTGTCATGTTCTAGGCATGTCCTAAAGGTACATACTGTTTCAGATACTTAACAGCACAAGATGTACTAGACATGCGCCATTTAGATGTTTTAAATTCATCTCCCACATTTGATGCATTTGTTGCTTCTTTTTCTAAGCGATTGTGTACTGGAAGCAACAAACGCATCAACTTTATTAGATGGCAACTGCCGCCCATAATTTGAAAGTGAATATGGAAGAACCATGAAATAAAGTAAATAGACACTCGTCATTTTGTTATAAAATTACATAGCGAGTAGATTTTATCTGATCCCAAACTGTTATCATCGAATATACGCGGTTAAAGGAGCATTCTGATTAGCCAAATTCAAAAGATCTCAACAATTTATCCCTCTACAAGCGACGTTCTTTTCATTGACGGTTCATTGACGATCTAATTTTGTGGTTCATTGACGCTTACGACATGGAGAACATAACTAGAACATACTAGGCACGTTCCCCAGGTACATGTCAGGCATGTGCCTAGGAGCGGACATAGACTGTGACTATCACTTGCCATCCATATGATTTCTCTCTCAGAGGTACATAAGGCACATACTGGACACATTCCCATGTACCTGAGGAAACACGATAGGCATATACCTGCTATGTAATTGTGCTGTTAGGGGTAGAGAGCGCAGTTTCAGCTAGTAAATAAGTAAAATGAAGCACCATGAACTCATTGGTACGAGACTGAATTTCTAATCTGTAAATAATTAACTGGAATACGTACTTCTAAACAACGAACGTTATTTTTAAAGAATTATTGCTATAGCCCATAGCAACTTCCTAAATAGAGCTGTAAGTTCTTCGTTTCTCCGTATTTTAAAACGAAGATTAAATTTGTCGCTTCCAGCAATATATTCTTTTTATTCTCTTCTATTACTTGTATCGACCTGCCGGCGAATACAGCATTCGTAATTTCATGCCAGACAGAATATTTAAGGCTCTTTGAATACTTTTATTCTCTTGCACAGAAAGTACAAAGGCCAATAATTTATTCTGTTGAGTTTACGACTTATTCTCATTAATCATTTCCATTAACTTCAAAGCTTATTTACTTTTCCATTTTGTGCATTTGATAATAAAGGACAGCTAAGGAACACTGAGCGACCATCAATAACGTTCCTTATTGACCTTTCTCAGGCAAGAGACTGCCAAGAAAACAAAAAAGTGACTAGAAAATCAATAACATTTTCTAGATCTAAATCAGTGATATCTGTTCTTTCTTTCCTACCTTATTTATATAGGACACTCTTTATTTCTTCTATTTTCTTCTTGTTGATTCTTCGTGTTGATTTCAACTTTCGTTTGTAAATACAGCAGGTTCAGCTTCGATTAACTGCACCTGTTTGCGGTTCCCATCCTCCTCCCCACAATGGCTCACCACGCACTCTCTTCATTTTTCTGATTTGTTCCCCTAAATAAAGTAGTGGTTACCTTTAAGATTAATTCGTGCTTGTCTCTTCTTTAGTGTTAATATTTCTCCTCTCGCCGCAACCCTTAATGAATAAAAATCATTTTTATATTTACATAATTATTCGTAAATGTTTCTGTTTTGCTCCCCCCCCACCGGAATGAAATACGGAAAATGTTTTGAAGCTTTTAACAGATCTTTGTAGATTTCGGAAAGATAAACTAGAAAACAAATTAAGGGATAAAAATTGCTACCCATGCCCCCCCCCAAGTCAATCACTACCTTTCTTGGAAGACAAATCATTGACAGGAGGTGAGACTATAAACTGTTTTCAGTGAATTAATGTTAGTACATGATGGAAAATAGAGCAGTTTTAGATGAAAAAGTATGTTAGGTAAAATATCCCCCCAGTTGCACATGACGCTGAATATAAAATATTGAAACCGGGAACCATCTAGTATCACAGGGTTTCCTCTTAACCCTCGATAATACGCATACTTCCTGTGTATAGTTTCTATCATTCACAGAGGGAGATATGAAATAATCCACGAAATTCCCACCTCGAATAATCATATTCTTATTAAATTTTCAGTGAATATTTCTGTCCCTCCATGCAGACTATTCCCCCTCCCATCTGATTTACGTAAGTATCACAGTAAATGGTTCAGAGTGAATGGTTTATTATTTTTCATAAAATTTACCAGAACTTAACAGTGCCGTGGAACCCAGAATTAGAGAACATTTTCGAAGTTATGAATTTACAAAGCCCCTCCCGCCAAGTGAAACAATATCTTCCGCGAATAGTTATAATCATGCCCATTAGAGAAGATACGAGGTAGTTCCAGTGCATTATTCTTAGTTTTAGATAAAATTGTAAAAGAATTCTAGACGGAAAATTAAATTAGTTGAAATATTTTTGTCTCCCCCTCCCCCCAAAAAAGCACTTATGGCGCTCTGCACGTCATGGACCCTCTCGCTGGACACTCTTGCACTTGTGGCACGTCTTCATGTTTTAGAAAATGGGAAAACTGAAGTTCAGATCTTGAAGAAAACTTAAGAAATACAGTAAATATGCCTAGTCCATTTAATGAAAGATATTATTTGAGAAAACCTATTTTGACATCGTATCCATATTGTTGCAATAATGACTGCCACGTTTAAGTGTAACGAGTTTCGATGAAGATTAATATTACTTGTATAAATGTTGTCGATATCAGCGACTAGGATTGTGCAATATTTGGAAATGGGTCAACTGTAACAAAAAGGAAAGAATGTTTCAATTCTTACAAGGTACATTCGTGAAGTGTCCCCTCAGGATTCGTGTAAAATTGATTTGAGTGCAAAGTTCTCCGCGACCCAAAGTGTATTGTACTAATTTTAGCAGTCCATACCGGTAATTTGCATATTTATGAGCTTTAATATATCCGGAATTCAATTGTACACTACTATAACGCTCGGACACAAATTTGCTTTCAGTTTCTTTAGATGTATAACTGGACATGAATGTGGGCATATGCCAAACAAATTGGATCAAGTACTGCTTCTCTGACACATGTTACCCACCCCGGCCGCCATCTTGTACGCACCATATTGGATTCAACTTTCGGTTTTGCAAATGGAAATAGATGCAAGTATACATCAAATTCAAATTTTCTCGGAAACCCATTGATGTAGTGAATTTTACCATAGCTTGTACCGTTTGGAAGACATTGCATATTAAATCCCTTAAGACACTTCGCGAATAGACATCACAGAGTATTATCAGTTACGCTTACGTTTTTTGATGTTGACAAATCAAAACAATTTCTAACTGGAAAAATACTGTAGGTATAAACAAACTCTTTACAACATTCATGTTATAATCTTATTACATTTCTGTGAGTGATTGTCATTACTTCCATATTATACTATAACAAAGAAGTATTGTATTACGCAGGGGTAAAAGTGGATCTGAAAAGGTAAGGGAACGCAAGGCGTCACGCCGTCCCCGTGCCATCTTTGCCGATTGTAACTTTTTAGAAAGTGGAGGACACCACAGATATTTTTTGGAAGTAGGGGAACGGCATCCTCTCACGTTTCTCCTCACTTTTACCCCTAGTATTACGGTCAAGATGGCTAATGTAAATCCAGATACGACCAGATTTGGTTGATGATCTATGATTTCCGTATTGACGTCTGTGTGTCTGTATGTATGTACGTTCAGAGAATATTTCGTCAATGATAAATCACGTAAAAGATTACATATACACACGGGGTCCTGCACAACTTTCTATTTGATTCAAAATTCGTGAAATGCCTGACATTTAACATCCAATACCTTGCAAACAGTATAAGCTACGATAAAACTCACTAAATCAATGAATTTCCGAGAAAATTGTACATAAATTTGATGTATCACATGCACCTATTCCCATTTGAAGAAACGAAAGTTGAATTCAATATGACGGAACTAAGATGGCGGGCGGGGTGCGTAACATGAGTCAGAGAAGCAGTACTTGATCCAATTTGTTTTGCATATCCTCACGTTCATGTCCAGTTACATCTAATGAAACTATTTATAAAAGCAATTTTGTGTCCGAGCGCTATAGTAGGGTATGATTGAATTCCGAATATATGAAGGCCCATAAATATGCAAATTGCCGGTATAGGCAGCTACAATACACTTTGGGCCGCGGAGAACTAATGAGAAAAATAATCTAATGTTAATGTCCAGTCCGATATTAGTTTTCGGGGTCACTGTGATGAGTAGATGAATAGCAACACTGTCGATGCTGTTTAAGTACAAGTTCAACCAACACTGGCATTGAGGTTGGGAAAGGAGTGACATTATAGATTTTTGTTATTACATTTTCATTGAAATGCGTATCTTAGGGAAGAAGGGTTCAAATACTTTCCATAAATCTCTTCTCCCCGTGAGAAGAAGGGGAATTTGAGCTAGCTCGGTAATAATAATAATAAGTTAGTTTGGTTTGACATTGTGAAACTATGGTAGACTTCTAAACTATGCGGATTCAATACTGAAAGCTCGTAATTGTAGATCTATAATATCTGGTTGCACTAAGATCAGATATGGACCTTGATCTTCGGACGCTGAACCCATATCAAAACCAGTTCATCATTGTTACTTGCAACAATCACAAAGAGTTTTCAAATGAAATTTTACGAAACGTCGTACAAACTAAACTAATAGGAATAGGAAATAGGAATATCCGCTGAAATAGGAAAATGCCGCTTTGGGATAACGTAGTGTGACATCTAGGAAAGAGAATGTAGTTTCCAGTATGTTGTGCGTACGTGTGGGCGCCTCTCACATGAAGCAGTAGAGAATCAAGGAGTTGTGTGTTCCGTCCTATTGACATGGCGGTGCGTGTGAGGAAATCAAGGCGTTCACATTGAAAACGTCGGTGTTTGAGGAGTAGCGAAGTGTTATCAGATTTCTAACTGCGGAAGGGGGTTAAACCGACCGATATTAATCGGCGTATGGTGGCCGTATACGGGAACACTGTGTATCGGACAAGTCAGTGAGAAAATAGAGTGCTTGTTTTCGTGAAGACCGGGAGAGTTTGAGTGATGACCCAAGACCAGGCCAGGCAAACACGGTAATCACGGCCGAACTCATCGACAAGGTGAATGACCTGATGAGAAGTGATCAGCGTTTCACAATGCGAATGTTGGCAGTGATAGTGGAGGCCAGCGTTGGAACAGTGTGGACAATTGTGCACGTGAGGTTGGGTTATCGGAAGGTGTGCTTGCAGTGGGTTCTGAAGATGCTCAGCGAACCGCAAACGGAACTGCGTATATGGCTAGCACTGCAACACTTGTTTCGGTATCATAGAGAATCCGCATTCCTGGAGTGGATCGTCGCCGGTGACGAGAGATGGTGCCTTAGCTTCTAGCCAGAGACAAAGCGAGACAGAAAGCAATGGAAGCCTAAGTCGTCACCTCCCCTTCAAAAATTCAAAGCTGTGCAATCAAAACGCAAAACGATACGCACCGTCTTTCTCGACGTTCGAAGTTCAATACTCATCGAATTCCTCCAGTACGTAAAAACCATTAACAGTGATGCATACTGTGAGAAACTCCGTAGCCTACGCAAATCCATCAAGAGCGAACGGTCTGGGCTTCCCACGGAGCGAGTGATTCTGCTCCATGATAACACTAGTTCACACGTATCCCAGATCACATAAAGTATATTTGACAAGTTCAAGTGGGAACAAGTTGAGTATCCGCCCACAGTCCGAACATGTCGCATTGCGACTTCCATCTGTTTGGCCCGCTAAAAAAAAAAAAAAAAAAAAAAAAAGTCAAAGAGAAGCGCTTCAACTCGGACGACGAACTGAAGGACACAGTGGAGGACTGATTGCTATCACAGCCACAGGAATTCTGAGAACAGGGAATCTTTCGGCTTGTGAAATAGTGGGATAGTTGCGTTCGGGCCTCTGGTGACTACTTTTGAATAAAGACTGTGATTATACCCACAGTGTCATTTCTTATCTTTTCATTTGAACACCCCTTGTATAACTATATAGAAATCAATACTGAAACCTGAAGTTACTAGTTTTTCCTACTTTCGGTTTCAGTAGAAAAACAAGAGCAAAGACGGACTACATTCTTGGCGTCTCCTGAATTCACATCAGCCAATTACTATTTACGTTTTCGCTCTATGAAAATCAATATTGGAGACGGATATAGTATTATAATTCTACCACTTTCTGTAGGAAAATAAAATAGGGGATGGAATCTATTGTTGCGGTCCTGAATCCAAATCAAAATATATCGTTGGTGTGATAGATTCATGAGTCGATCCTTAGCCATGTGAGTTTTTGTGGTTCACTTCAAGTTCCCGAATGTTCTAGATATTTCTCGTTTCCTCCAGTATTCTCATTCCTCCAATTCTTTCATAATAATTCACTTTCATCAATCATTCTTTAGTGTAAAGAGCATGAACATGTAATCGTGAGATGTTAATATTAAAAGATTTAATTTCACTTTCAAAGTCACACATAATAAATTCATCATACCAAAGGAAACTTAAAAAGCATGCAATATATTATTCAATCTGAAGAATATAAACAATACAACATTAATTTCTTCATTAAAAGATTAAATGTTTCATACTCACTTGGCTTTATTTCCGGCCACTGATCCCGTTCTAATCTGACATCTTCGTAATCAACTCCTGCATATGCAAAAATGAATCTAATGGTCTCCGCGAGTCCTCGTCCATTGAAATATGTTAATTTGTAGGTAGGTCCTCCCATTGTGGATGAGCTACAGAAAAACGAAATTATAACCACATCAAATATTATTATTATTATTAATGATAAAAAGAAAATATTACTAAAAACGAACAAAAGGGATAGATTCTGAGGAATTCGATTTGGGCTGTAAGTTTCATTAACATAATTACATACGTTGTACTTTTCCATACGCATAGAAAATAAAACTATTTTCCTTATTTTGCAACTTTACGAGAGAAGAAATCTACATTTATTTACATATTTGAATCTCCTACTCTTTAAGTGAGCACGGCTGTAGCCAACATTGATAGCAATAGAGCACATGGGTGTAACCTACGGATGGAAGGTTTCATTTCCCTCGTCGCGTCTGTTCGTACAAAAAAAAAAAAAAAAAAAGCAGGAAGGCCGTTTGTGGATAGTATGTGGAGAGCAGTGCGTTAAAATCTGTAATGTTTTCCATTATGCAAGCTTTTTACTTTTTACAGACTTAAATTTGATATAAACTACTCGCTGAGCAAAATGATACGTTTATTGTAAAAATATATTAACGTGTAACAGTTTCGCCAACTATTCACTTTGGCTTCATCAGACACTATGAATCAATGTTGCCACAGTTCTAGCTCTGGAGTGGGCTGAAAAATACTATCAAATTGAAACAAAAAAGGCTGAATTCATTATTTTATACCAGTGTAATACATGGCTGTATAACACGAAACTAAAAGAGGTAAAGTTCTAGAACACTTCCCCCTCTTAAAAGACTCCAAATCAAGGATTACTTTTTTAAAAAAACATCAAAATAGGAGGACCCCGAAGAACCATGGAAGTAGATGAAACTTTTCTCGCACGTAGGGCGCAGATTAAAAGGAAAACAGTTATCATCTTCGGTATGTATTGTAAGGAAACCAAACGCCTCTCTATTTGAAAGTGATCAATAAACCAAAACGGTATTATAGCAATATATGATATATATATATATATATATATAACGACGAACAGATCAGTAATCTCCGAGTTCATGTGTAAACAGTACGTTATAATAAAATATTAAAGTATAAATTATTGCACCTTATTCTCGCTTATTTCAGGAACGCTCAAAAGCATTTTTTAAGAGTCCAACACACAGTATGAGTAACGTGAGATGTAGGAAAAGTCTTACAGACACTTTTGAAAATGCGACAAGTATTTGTTATATGGTGCTGAATTGGCTAGAATTGTACCAATTTTTTTTTTTTTTTTTTTTTTTTTTTTTTTTTTTTTTTACAAAAGGGACTGAAAATGTCAGCGTGATACTAACGGGCCGATGAATGATAAAAAGGGTTGAGTTTGGTTACAATTGTACCAAGTGTAGCAACAATACACTGCTATGAATACATAGGTAGTGACAGTTTTAACGTAAGAGACAGCGAAAAATCTGTGAATTCTGATTGGTTACTATTGTCTAATAAAGCCAATCCGAATTTAGGGATTTTTCGCTGTATCTTATGTTAAAATTATCACCACTTATGTATTCATAGTGTTTGATGAAGCCAAAGTGGATACTTGGCGCAGCGCTGTAACTTATTTTTTTTTTTTCTGGGGAGGCAAGCATTAACATTTGGGTCCCCTAGAAAAAGTTGTTCTGAGCGCTTCTGGAAAATTCGAAAAGGTCCCTTCTTTCCATCTTTCTCATACTCTTTGTGGGCTCCCCGGAGTCTGTGGCTGTCCCGCACGCCCCTGGGCCCGTTACATACATGACAAATTAATTAATTGGATAATGTTGACAAATCTCAAAGCCACACGAATAAATATTATTTCTAGGGCCCCTAATAGTAGATATTTTTTTTTTACTGAAATGGGCCCACGAATCATTTTTGTTTTATTTACCTTTTATGTGCTGTTTTGTTTGTGTAATGTAGTGAACCTGTTTAAAGCTTCATTTATAATTTCATGTTTGTATCGTATATGGAGTAAGAAAATTTTGTCTTAAAGTGGGCCCCCTTGAACAATAGAGAGCTTTCCTAGGAGGCAATTGCCCCCTGCTCCCTCACAAGTTACGGTCCTGACTTGGCGAAACTGTTACACGTTAATATTTTATTTATTTATTTATTTTACAATAAACGTTTTGCTTGCTCAGCGAATAGTTTAAATCAAATTTGAGTTAAAATGTAAATAATCCTATTATCAAATAAATCTTTGAATATTTCATCAAAAGTATTTATTCGATCAACTGTTCAAAGGATTTGTTTAATTAAAAGAATAATCCTACGAATAAATATTCCAATAAAAATTTTTAAACAGGAGGTAGAGTATCCTGAGTTTCCGCTCCTTGATAATGCAAAACGGAATCATCCTGCAACAAAAGCAGGCTTCCGTCGATTTCCTGGAGAGAGCAGAAATGAATACTGAGCGGACAATGACAAAGACATCAAGGAACATCACAAAACTGTTTATTTATTATTTATGGAATATGTAACAGACTTGTAGCTCCTTCGGCAAAGGGTGTAGCTACTCTGCTGATAATTATTACGGTACACAAATTCAAGACTACGAAGTTTTGTCATTAACATACAAATATTGAAGACGAAGAAACCAAAGGGATGATTTTGCAATATTTATGCTGCATTTACACTACACAAACCTTCATCACTTTTTGTCTTATACGTAGGTTTTTCTTCATTAACATTCATAACTGATAGTAAGGGACAAAAATGTTGAGAGTAAAGCACTTGTATTTATTAATCGAAAAGGAAAAAAAAAACATACAAAAAATAATACTACTTATGTATAATTGAAATTGTAGTTTTCTTTATTTTCTTTCTTTCTTTTTTCTTTATTTATTCCAATATGTTTTGCGAGACATTTTGTTTCTTATTATTTATTAAAATTGAATTATTCCTTCCATTTAAATTTGAACTTTATTTTATTGTAGCAGCTTTAGCTGATATCAATACACAATGAATTTCTTGCAATTTTATTTACCCCTATTACCCCAGTGCATATCATACATGTTTTGCAGTAATGTTGTGAACCTCTATGAAACTCTTTTTTTGGAAGTACATGTGGCCCCTTACTTTGGATGCTTATTATGGTCAATAAGAGAGTACTTGAGTTTGAAATTCGTGAAATGGGAAGAGACCATTGGGAGATGATTGGTGCATCTAAGAAGAAGCATATAATTTAACGCAGAAAATAGTAAAATGCCTAAAGCGAATTTAATCTGGTAAATAAAAGTGGAAATATTTCATATCTGATTTTGACTAAATTTAAAAATTCTCTCTAACGTTCTGTTTTAGAGGGGGCAAACAATAATTTAGAGTTGGCATTGCCCACTCTAGCCCCTTCCTGAGCAAAAGTGCAGAATTTGAAAAAGAAATGTGAATAAACCCTTCCTGAACTTCGCCTCTACTATAGAGTCTACAAGCAGAGCTACATGCTCTAAGAAAATAAGATTTTATAATCCTGACATACATGATAAAAGTAATGCAAAAAAAAAAGCTGAAAATAGTGTCAGGTGATAGGTGTACGGACCCCAAAGGTGACGTAGAAATGCTTGAAGACGATGGAAATGATAATGAATGACTCTTAAGTGACAGATACACATAACAGTTCTTGTATAACGCGATATCTTGCAATTTATATTACATATTCTTTTAAAAAAGAAATTCTATATAGAGCAAGCGCTCACCTAGAAATTTTTGTTGGGGGAGGTTCGATGTTCCCAGGGATGTTTTGAACTGTTATTATTCTCACAAAAAATATGTAAATAATTTTTAACTACATTAAAATGCTACGTTTATATGCTTGTGGTCAAAAAAAGTTTAATTGTTCATGGCCAATCCTTTCGACAATGAGATTTCGAAAACCACAAGAGCTAGTAGAAACGTGCCGTTTTTGTTGGTCGATTCGAAATATTGTCTTTCGCGTAGATTTGCCAGTTCTTATTCAAGTTTTCAAAAAACTTGTCTATTTTTCTATTTCACATTTTAGGTGCCAGTTTGACGCTATTAGTTTATTATTGCCACTAGAACGTTAATGTTGATACCCTTGTGAAAGGCATCCAGTAGAGGAGCTGTGCATAACGGGTTGATGGACATTTCAGGCGCTTTGCTTTAATCTGAATGACAAAATCTATTGCAAGCTGGCAACTTCGAAGGCTTGTGGACCCATAATGAGGCGTACTTGGATATGGAATTATAAGAAAAAAAAAATTGGTATCATCTGTTACTTATCCAAGTTAACCACAAACTCACCCCAACATTCTATATATTAAAATACTACATTTATATGTTTGTCTATTGCAATTACTAGTGTCCCTTACTCGTGTCCTTTACTTGTGAACTTGTATAGATATAGTGAGAAGTGGGAAGGAGATTCACGCTCATATTAGAACTATACGCTGTGTAAGTAGCGCAGGTTCAGCTAGTTATCACCTATATTCTCAGGGAAAATGATAAAATTAAATTGTTTTTATAAGAAAAGTATGAGTACAAATGAAGAGTGAATAGTCTACATCAATCAACTGTCTGGTAATGCAAGTATATTTTATTAAGAAAATGAACAGATATCAGTCGAGTTACAAAGTTAGAGGTATACGAAATCAGTAAACCCCATTCGTGCACCCCTGATATAGAGCCCTATTGTCTACTGCAACAATTTGTGATAAGTTTTCTATTAGTGTGCTTCGATGGACAATGCACAATGTTAATGCTTACTTCGTTTGAGTAGGTTAAGAAAACCTTTAAAGTACGTTATCTTAAAAGTTGCTTTTGACACTTACCGAATTCATGCAATTATCCGTAAAATAATGGCTCAACGTGCTGCCAATAGTACCAGTGACATAGCATACTTTCCTACTTGGGGCAAGCGGCTTATTTTTAATATTCCATTATTAATGCATTATTCTGAATTTTAATGCATTATTCTTAAATCATTATTTATAATTATGCATTATTCTGTTTATACACGGAAAAAGTCACTTCCACAGCTTTCATGGACGCTACACCCCTGAATACAAGTATTACGATAAAGTTATGCACACTATGATGTTATTTCTAGTATAAGAATGGAAATTTTGACCATGAGAAGTATATTGTACACAGTAAATAATGAGTATATCCAAAAGGAGCAAGCGAAGGAGCTTTTCTTTTTTTAAGTTGAAGGGAACTTACTCCTAATCTTTAGCATTTTAAATTACATTCAATAGGGATAATTCCGAAACCCCAAAAAGGAACTACAGACCATGTTTCACGAAAATCGAAAATTTTTATGTAAGTTGCCCTCAAATGTTATTTTAAAGTTAGAGTAGAATTCACTTTTTTTTTTTTTTTTTTTTTGATGGAGTTAATTCAATGTAAGCAATTGGACCATTAGGAAGCATCGAAAAAAAAATACAATCTTAATGGAAATTGGACAATTTTTAGTGAAGTTTTATTAAATTGTCTCTAATTAAAACTCTTAAGTATAAAAGTAATCATTCCATACTTCATGAAAATCGGATTATGTTTACGAAACTCACCGTGGAACATACTTTTACAGATGGTAGTAAATTTAGCTCGTATTATTGATCTATTTTAACTTCAAGCAATAGTAATGATTGAAAAGTCCTACTATATTTAATCAGTAATGTAAAGAAAAATGAAAACAAGATGCAAAATCCAGAATAGCTCAGGCCAAGAAGGCATTTAAAGAAAAAAAAATCCTCACCAGAAATATCGACACAAGACTGAAGAAATGGCCATATCTATAGAGTGTGGCGTTGTATAGAGCTCAGACATGAAAGGAAGAAGGAGAAAAATAAAAATGGGAGCCTTCGAAATGTGGAGCTACAGATAAAAATGTAGAAAATTAGATGTGTGCACCGAGGAAAATCCTTTATCCAGACAGCGATATACTGTACAAATATACGGTATCCTTATGTTTACTACAGAAATCAGTACCGAGCATATGTTATCCGTATTCTACATATGCACTGTTGCCTGACATCTAACAGTTTCCCGTATATTACATACGTATACGTATGTTAAATGCGTCAGCTATATGTTACATATGTCCATCTGTATGTGAGATCCTGACTGCCTATATACAGTTCTTTCGTTCTTACAGAAAGTATGTTTATTCGGAACACTTATACGGAAAATACGTATAAAATGTACCTTTTCAGTTATACGTTTGCTGTACGTTAAGTCCAAAAACTACAGCATTTACAGATGTAAAGTACGTTCAGGGGCAGATCCAGGACGGACTTCTGCTGGGGTGGTGGGTAACACTGTTACTTAGAGCTACTCTTAAGAGCTCCAAACTCTGGGATGGGTTATATATATACTCTCTCTTTCTCTTCTCTCTCTCTCTCTCTCTCTCTCTACAGTAGAGTCTCGTTAATTCGAACTTGGATAATTCGAAATTGGATAATTCGAAATATTGGATAATTCGAACAGAAGTCCATTCCCCTTGAAAACTGTATTGAAAACAATAGTAAAAAATCGTGAATAAATCGAACTTTTGAACCTATGCTTTGGATAATTCGAAGTAAATACAGTTGAAAATTTTTAATGTTGGACAGATGTAAGCAGAGGAATGCAGTTTTAACGTATTTTCAGTTATCCAGATGCAGCCATAGGGAAGAGTAATACAAAAGATAAATAGAAAATCTATGTAATGATAAAGATGAAGGTGAGTTGGGGAAGAAGTAAAGATAGAGAAAGTGTGCCAATCTCATCTTGATTCAGAATTGGTTGAACATTTAAGATGAATTATTGATAAAGTCAACCAAATGTTATTAATATCGTATTCCACGCAACACATGAAATTCAAGATTTATTGACCGTACAAAAACAATCAAATTTAAGCAATTGAGGTTTACTTACGACTTCTTAAAAGTGAGAACAGAATATTCAAATTGTTACTGGTGTTTAATTATTTGGGCTATTCAATGTATGATGTAGTGTTGTACGTATATATTTGGTCTAGGAATTAATTCGTGCGGGTGGACAAGAGATGGCGCAACGAACGGAGCGTCCCACAGTTCCGTGTATCCACACATGTGTTGCAAACCCCTGTCATCGCGTATCGTTCGTAGTATAGGGCAGTGAATTAAAGCGTCAACAACATCAGTTTGTAGTTAAGTGAACATGGCGCAATTTGTGCCTGATAAAGTGTTTTAGCGGGGTGTCCTGCTGCATTACTTTAACATGCAGAAAAGTGCGACTGAAAGTCATCGTATTTTGGTGGAAGTGTATGGTGACCATTCTCTAGCTGAGCGAACGTGTCTGAAGTGGTTTGCACGGTTTAGAAGTGGTGATTTCGGCTTGGCAGACCAAGAGCGAGCTGGACAGCCAAAAAAATTTCAAGACGAAGAATTGACAGCATTGCTCGAGCAGGATTCGTGTCAAACGCAGGAACAACTTGCAGCAGCATTAGGCGTTGATCAAACAACAGTCTCCAAACGCTTGAAAGCCATGGGAATGATGCAAAAGATGTCACATTGGGTTCCACATGAATTGAAAGACAGAGACGTTGAAAGACGAAAAACCATTTGCGAATTGCTGCTTCAACGACAGAGCAGAAAGGGGTTTCTGCATCGAATTATTACGGGTGATGAGAAGTGGATCCATTACGAGAACCCTAAACGAAAAAAGGCCTGGGTGAAACCAGGTGAACCAGGTCCATCACAACCAAAACGAGATATTCAATGTGCAAAGGTTATGCTGTGCATATGGTGGGATATGAAAGGTGTGGTGTACTATGAGCTGCTGCAACCGGGTGAAACTATGAATGGAGAACGTTATCGACGACAATTAATGCGTTTGAAGCAAGCTCTGGCCAGAACACGACCAGAATGGGAGAACAGACATGATAAACTTATTGTTCAACATGATAACGCTCGCCCACATGTCGCAAAACCGGTCAAAACCTATTTAGAAAATGTCGGATGGGAAGTTTTACCCCACCCGCCGTATTCACCAGACGTTGCTCCTTCGGACTACTACTTGTTCGATTGCATGAACAACGATTTGATTGGACAGCGGTTTACTTCTTCAGAAGATATCGAAACATGGGTCTCTGACTGGATCGCTTCCAAGGATGAGGACTTCTTTCGCCACGGAATCCGTACATTGCCTGACAGATGGGCGAAAGTGGTGGCTAGCGATGAACAATATTTTTCTTAAGGTATTTATGTATTTTGTGTTCGTACTACAGCTTCAATGTGTGCGTACCAACCGCACGAATTAATTCCTAGACCAAATATATTTTCCATTGTACACGTTGTTTGAATTATGTGGAGTCAATGTCGTTTGTTAGTTTGCGGTATTCGATCACGCAAATAATAAGCTGCTTTAAAGCTAAAGTCTACCCCATATGAATATGCACAGTACTTTGGTTTGTTTGTTGTTATGTATTTGAAAATGAATGTTGTTGGATAATTCGAAGTTTTTTCGTGTCCCCTTAGACTTCGAATTGAAAAGAGTCCACTGTATATATATATATATATATATATATATATATATATATATATATATATATATATATATATATATATATATATATATATATATAGATAGATAGATAGATAGATAGATAGATAGATAGATAGATAGATAGATAAATAGATAGATATAGATATAAAATAAGAAAGTTTCCTCTTCTGGGGGGGCGGGCGATTGTCCCGATCGCACCCCCTGGACGTTTTCACGTGCACCACACACATTTTTTTCTGAATGTAGTTGAAAAAAAATATGGAAATTGAGCGAGAAGAAAAGGAGTATGTTGTAGATAGTTTCGAAAAGAAGAGAGAGAGAGAATGATTTGACACAATACAAGACATGAAAAAATCATGCTATTAACTATGGAGGGAATAGCAAAAGATAAAATATCGAGAGAAAGGCCGCGATTGAAGTATAAGGATCAAATAATAAAACATGCACGGAAGGAAATCTAAAGAAACTCAGGAAACGAAAAGACTGACTCAAGATAGGATTTTTCATTCTTAACGTTGTGTCAAACCAATCGAGAGATAGCTAACTCAAGAAGGAAAGATTTAACCAAGATCGATAAAAAAAAAAAAAAAAAAAATGAAAGTTAATGTATACGAGTACAACTATGTTGTTTCCTCATTACTACGCACATATTTCCAATTTGCAGTTGATTTTACACTCTCTTTCTTGATCAGTTTCAATTCCAAGCAATAGGCTTATTTCCTACGCACAAAAGAAAGCACATGCCGAATTTCCTTAAAATTGAGTAAATTTTACGAAGGTTATCGTGGAAGAGGCAAATGCACATTTTGAATGGTAGAAACTCGCTTGCGCTCCCTTCATCATGAGTATAAACGATTGTGTTAATTTTGAACAACAAAGAACTGTAGAAGCTAACTAACGCTTTAAAATAAAATAAAATAAAATAAAAATTTTAGTTAACCTCCTTGCCTATCTTCTACGCCAGGGTTTCTCAACCCGAGGTCGCGAATGGGTTTCATGGGGGTCGCGAAGATAAGGGTAAGAGATAAATATAGTTACAATCTAATACAGGAAAATATTTTTAAATATTGCTTTTAATTTTGTTCTGTTAGGCATATTTTTATTTTTATACATAGGCCTACTGTTAAGAACAACAAGAAATAGGTCTACTAAACATTTTTAGCAGGTGCAGAGTTATTTAAAAATAAATTTAAATGAAAAGTATGATTCGATATTTGTAATATGAATGAACTGGCCAAATTTGGTTTTAATCCATTCACTTTTAGGAAAGTTATTGTATCTACTATGTACAAGAAATGGATTCTACTATTATCGAAATGGATATCGTGAGATCTCCGCAATAGAAGGGGGGATTGGGTGGAGGGGGTAATTGGCCGGAAAACTTTTTTAAAATATTTATTTTGCATTTCGGTATATTTTTATGGAATTTAATTACACCCAAATGTTGGGTGGGTAGATGTTAATCAGGAAAAAAAGCTTTGATGAATTTTGAGAGGGTGTAATAGTGACCCCTCCCCCCAAAAAAGATTTGATTGAGAAATGACACATTTGAAACCGAGTTTCAGGCGTTTGTGTGTTTTGATTTGAGTCACAACATATCGCGCATCTTTTAATGTTTTGATCCTGATTTTTTACTGCTGCTTAAAAACATCATAAGGATGGTGCCGTTAAGAGCAGCAATCTTGAATTTTCACTGTGAGGTAATTAAAATTTGTATCCCCAATTACCCCCAGGGGTAATTGGGCATATGATATAAGGGTAAATGGGTGGAATACCTTAAGTGAACATTTTTTGGTTAGAATTCATTTAAATGCTGTGCTATCTATGTATTTTGTGGTGTACACTTTTGTTTCATAGTGCATTGTGCTTATTAAGCTATTTTATTCAACTTAAGTCTCCAGTGGCCGTTGCATATGCCAATAGTGCTGATGCTGTAAATTGAACCTGTTTTTCAATCCAGAGTTCCAACACATGTTCTATTGTAAGAGTTTATAGTTATTTAGTGTTAGCCTTATTACATTCTCCTATGTTTGTTTGAATATCAGGGCCTGCTCTGTTGTTTTTTAAATTTATTTTTTTATTTTATTTCTTTATTTATTTATTACGTTTTCGGCAAAAGTTTTGACGGCTTTTAGTTTTTTTGTATGTGATACATTTTTAATTACGTTCACAGGACAATATACTATGCTATAAACAATAACTGGAAGACTTTGAAAGGCATTCAAATATCTTTGATATTTAGCATTAAGAAACTCCAAACTTAGGCCTCCAGTGGCAGTTTCGTATGCCAATAATGCTCATGCTGTAAATAGGACCTGTTTATTAATCCAGAGTTCCAACACATGTTCTATTGTAATAGTTTATAGTTATTTAGCGTTAGCCTTATTACCTTCTCTTATGTTTGTTTGAATATCAGGACCTGTTCTCTTGGTTTTTCTAATTTTTGTTACATTTTCGCCCTGGGTTTTGACCGCTTATATATATTCGTATGTGATACATTTTGGATATGTAATAGTTTATAGTTATTTAGCGTTAGCCTTATTACCTTCTCTTATGTTTGTTTGAATATCAGGACCTGTTCTCTTGGTTTTTCTAATTTTTGTTACATTTTCGCCCTGGGTTTTGACCGCTTATATATATTCGTATGTGATACATTTTGGATTAAGTTCACAGGACAATATATTATGCTATAAACAATAACTGGAAGGCTTGAAAAGACATTCAACTATCTTTGAGATTTAGAAATAAGTTATGCCTTATTTTGCGTAAACAAAGGTATAACTTTTTTCTAGGTCACATAAAACTATTTAGTTTGTAAGTGGATTACAAGTTATATACATCAAATGAAAGCTTGAGTGTTCTTCATTTACACCCAATCACCCTCACGGGTTCATGTAAACCGGCAATGATTTTAATCATTTTGCTCCCAAATTACTCCCAAGGGGGTAATTGGATGGACATCAGACCAACAATAGTAAAAATGTTGCAGTATCAAAAGTAAAGATGCAGAAAGCTTACAACTACCACACTAAGTGCAGAAGAACCTGCAACATACTCGTACAATCAGTTTTTAAAAGCTAGAAAAACACCTATAACTTGTGAGGTAAAAGAGGTTGAAAAAACATACCTCCCGTTTTTTCCGTTCTATCCTATATTAAAAATTCCACACAAGCTTATTATACACAAGAAATTATAAGGGGGTCACTGGCAAGAGGGAGATAAAGCGGGGATTGTGATAGGAATAAGGTTGAGAACCATTGTTCTACGCTAAGGGGAAAATTGATAAATCATAATAGATAACTATAAAATAATTGGTGCTATGGCAATAAAGCAAAAAAGCAGAAACATTTTACGAAAGATGTGTTTATCCACCAAACGATTAGCTGATTCTGCGGCGGGCGACTATGGCGGATTAGTCCTGGATCATATTCACTTTCGTCGTGCACCTTTTATTCTTTAGGAAGAGTCTGACCAATCAGGTCAAAAATTCATATGGACGTAATTAATAGCCAACTTAGGTGAGCTACGGAACTTAAGATCGTTAAGGTCCAAAGCAGCCGACAAATGCCTCAAAATGTCCCAAAAAATAATTAGTGGACAAATGCTACATTACAATAACACAAGAAGCCATTTCTAAAGTAATGAACTTAGGTTACACAATAAGTAACCATGGTCAAAGGAAACTTGATAATAAGATGCGTACACTTACTCTAGTCTTCGATTCTCACAATTTTTGAATCGACCCTGCAAACCTTCTGAGAAGTTGTAGCTGAAACTAGCAGTTTCACTACTGAGATACAATGCCTTTTTTTTAAATGAAAGTTTAAAGAATGAACATGAAAAATGTAGCCAAAATAGAAGTATGAAATATGGAAGTGAATAATGAAAAATCGGAAAAAGAGGAAGTGAAAAATAAATTCGTAAGAAAATGTGAGGAACATAGTTAGTACTTGGAATATATATATATATATATATATATATATATATATATATATATATATATATATATATATATATATATACTAACGGATAGTAGAAACATATTAGACTGCATGCACGATGTTCAAATCGTAACAGTATATAAGAAAGGGTTAAAAACCATGGAATAAGAAACAGATGATGGAGGAAACAAGAAAGGGAAGATATTGAAACAGAACAGTACCAAGGATAGAAAATATATAGAGGAAAGATGAATTATTAGAAATCCGTAGTAGAATAATATCTGCACGTTTAACTATGATTTAAGAATGAGAAGATAGGTTGGTTAGTTGTTGAATAATCAGAAAAAAGCTTAGCATCCCACGGTTATGTCGGCTAGGCTAAAGACGGTGATGATGAGAAATGAATCAAAAGGTGGAATGATGAAACTGGAGGAAACAGGAAAAACCCGAGACAACCCACGTATGCTTCCACCACAAAGCTCACTTACAGCAAGCTGGGATCGAACCAAGGATCCCATGTACCAGATGCTCTACCACATTGATTGATTGGAGTGTAATGTCTTTTTTTTATTGTCGAAACTATATGAAACGGGAGTGAAGATTGTGAGAGAAACGAACTTTTAGGAAAGTAGTAAGAAAATGTATGGAAGTTAGATAAGAGTCAGAACAGACCATGTAGTCTACGTGTTAAAGAGGAAACAGCAAAGGATGACAAAAGTTTTATAATGCTTTCGTTTGGTTTGGTTTGGCAGAGGCTATGTCAGACATGGACTTACATGGGATTCGAATCATATACGGTTGCACCGGTAATTAAATGCGAGATTCGTGTGGCGAAGGCCATAAGGGATTATGGTATTTTCAGATGAGTTTGAGAAAGCGATATAAGGAATCGTAACTGGAATAATGAGCCGAATTTGCTTATTAAAAATATGAGCAATAGCACTGTTAGCATTCTGTAATGAAAATGGGGGGGAAAAGGCCAAGAGATTTTCTGAATTGAGGATTGAGAACCATTATTCTCAAAACGCATTCATTAAAAATTGTGCTTGAGATACTGAACCGAAGGTTGAATATTGAACATAAGAACAAATGAATGAGTTGAAGTGAAAAATGTTTGATGTTTAGGAGTACAAAGAATGCTATTAGCTTATTAAGAATAATCAGTGAAACGTGTATAGAAGGAAATAAATATCAGCAAAAGTGCTCACCAAATGAATTTGCAGATTTTGATGGGAGTTTAGATTAATAAGAATTAGTATTTCGGATGAAAGCGGTCAAGTATAACAAGGTACTTGGTCTCATCTACAAAATCTAGCTTTTATACTTAAGGGTTATCAGGAGGGTTAGTATAACCTAAAAACTTTTAATTTCTGCCCTTAAATATAGAAAAATATAACCTAAAAAACAAAAGCGTCTTTGGAACTGCAAGAGTGGGAACAAATGTCCTTAGGAGTGTTATTTAGGGGCTTTTATTATACTATGGTTTTAATGTTACACTATATTAATAAACTAATAAAACAAGAATTGTAGGAATGATAAAAAATGGATCAAAAGATTGCAATCTTGGCCAATAATTAGTTTCTGGATCAGGAGGCAAAAAAAGAAAAAATATTGAACGGCCCCTATATCCGGTTTTAGTATTTTTTTTACGGAATAAGCACATCATACAGAATTAAGTGATAGTTTTGGTTTAGCTATAATATATGTAGTTCTCCAGATATAAGGCGTACAAGAAAGTTTTTGATTGAATGAAATATGTTAGATGTTTTGGATTCGGAGCCACAACATTTTTGAGTTACCCCTAAATCGTGTTTCCGTTTTTTTTTTTTTTTTTACGTAATCAGTGCATCATATCGAGTTAAGTGATAGTTCGGGTTTGGCAACACTACATATAGTTCTCCAGATATAAGGCGTACAAGAAAAAAAATTTATTGAAAGAATATATTGGATTTTTAGGGTCAGAGGCCACAAAATTTTTGAACGGCCTCTAAATCGAATTTTCGTTTTTTTAGACGGAATATGCACATCATACTGAGTGCATAGTTTGGGTTTGGCTACAGTACATGTAGTCCTCCAGATACAAGGCATAAAAGAAAAATTTTGATTGAATGAAATATATTGGATTTTTTTTAGATCAGGGGCACAAAATTGTTGAGCGTCTCCCAAATCGAGTTGTATATTTTACGGAATAAGGAGATCATACTGAGTTAATTGATAGTTTGGGTTTGGCTACACTATATGTAGTCCTCCAGGTATAAGGCGTACAAGAAAGTTTTTTTTTATTGAAATATGTTAGATTTTTAGGGCCAGGGACCACAAAATTTTTGAACGGCCTCTAAATCGATTTTTTTATATATATATATATACGGAATATGCACATCATACGGAGTTAAGTGATAGTTTGGATTTGGCTACAGTACATGCAATCCTCCAGTTATAAGGCGTAAAAGAAAATTTTTGATTGAATGAAATATATTGGATTTTTTGGATCAGGGTCCACAACATTTTTGAACGTCCCCTAAATCGAGACTTAGATGGCGCATACTCTTTTCAAAGTGACTGATTCTACGCCAGGTTAAGAAATGTTACCTCTCACATTGTACAGCATTTCGTTACACAAGGTCAAATATTTCTAAGGAAGATGTTCCAAATAATCTCGTTGTCAATACTGGCGAATACACTTAATATGAGCAATAAGGAAAATTCGGTTAAAATATGGAAAAAGTATGCTTTCAAATCACTTCGGGCCAAAATATGATTTAAAGGTAAAAACATGGTTTTAAAATTATTCAATTAAGCTAATTTTTCTCATGGTCTGATACGGAACCATGTTACGGGAGTTAGACACAAAAAAAAAAAAAAAAAAGGAAATTGAAGAAGGATTACCCTAATATTTTTGTATACAGTATATATGTAACTCAGGAGGCGCAATTGCGTCTCCCCCCTACATCTATCTTTCGTACTAACCATAACTCATAAACAAGTTCAAAAAGCTCACTGGAAAATTAGTCTATTTCCATTCCAGTCATAATAATTAAACTATCATTATCAAGGTTACTACAAAAAGTTACAATAGGAGGAAATTAATAGTCACATAGTTCCCTAGAATCATTCATACAAAAAAGACCACTGCATTTGTTACTTGTAGTATAAGGAATGACAATTTTAATTGCGGTTTCCACAATTTATTCAAGGCCATGTTTCACGAGCAACGACGATGGAAAGAGAGTAACTATTATAACCGCACGAGTATTACATCAGACATCGGAAATCATAGAAGCTCAATTGAAGTGCATGTATTTCATGTAGTAAAATATTCCTTGCATTGATATTTTTCAATTTTGTTTGTAAAAGTCAGAAAAAAAGTTAATCGACTTCTCGTTCTTTGTGTCCCGTTTTAGATACCAATTAAAACAAGGAAGAACAACGGGAGAGGGGTGTTAACTGAGGAAGGCCAAAATAATTGAATAGCACCAAAGCAAATTGAAGTCGTGAGTTTATAAGCATATACGGTTGTGCACATGCTGTGACTTTAATAGCTTTCTTGTGAGTTGGTTCTATTTCGGCAAGAACTGAGTTTCGCTACTGGAGTTTCATATGGATTGAACTGAAAGCTTCAGATTCACATAGAAATCGGAAAAAGAAGGCACACGAGGTAAGTAATACCATAGATTAGTTATAATAGCAGTCATGCTCATACATACATATAAAGGCCCAGCCAATCAAAAAAATTCACAAAGAAAACACACGGTGAACAGGATTGCGATGTCAATCAACATAGATGCAAAAACAGTATATGTGTGAAAACTAAATGGAACGGTTTCTATCTATTATAATTTTTCGAGACTGCAACTCTTTGTATCTTCACGTTCAATTGTTGTGTTCATGGAACTGAATTTTCATCAATTACAGGTACAGGTTGACAATGTACGTGTTTCTAATCATAATATTTATTTATTTTTCATTTATTTAACAATACCCAGATACAGCTCAGAGGCCATTTTATACTGGATATTTAACAACAAAAATAACAATGGAAAGGATTTGGGAAGGTATCGGTCCGGCCTGTTTAGGAGGTACCATCCCAGCATTTGCCTGGTAGAACTGAGGAAAACCCTGGAAAAACCCAATAAGGTTAGTCGGCAACGAGACTCGAACCCACGACCTCCCGTATGCGACCCAACGCTCTACCACTTGAACTACTTCGATATATATATATATTTTTTTTCTTCAAATATTAATTTACTTTCTATCAATTTTGAAGGGTTGTAGTGAGGTAAAATAGTGTCCCTGATAAAAAAAAAGTCTACGCCCCAATATTTACTAAACATTTTCAAAACATTGGTTACAGTGTCTTCTCATCAAGATACAAGCATATACAAGACGATAAATATATCTGTCATGAACATAGACATAATCCACCTTGTGCAAAGTCGTTTTGACGTATGATTAGTGTCATACTAAAAGCTTGACTACTGCAGGACACATATATTAGTCAAACTTTGTAGTATGACACTAATCACGCGTCAGAAAGACTCTGAATAAGGCCCAATTGGTTTAAGATCCTAGTGTGTCTACCCCATACATGTAAAAAAAATCCGTGAAACCCTTGCGCTCCCTGGCGACCGCCTAATCAACTAGCCCTCGCTATAGCTGTAATATAAGTATAAAATATTTTTTAGTGAGTTGTACATAAGTATTATGACAAGAATTTTTACGCTTCTGTAGAAGCTTTTATAATTCAGCTGATGGAACTAGTGTTGCGGACTTCTACCCAGACCCACAAGCACTTTACAATATGCGAAACACATGTCACAAGACATAATCAACTGTGAGTAAATTTGTTGTCCTAATGAGTTATAGAGATGTGTAATCCTATGAAGGCAAGTGTTGATGGTATAGTATTGTCCACATGTCAGAGGCTAAGTAACCAACAAGCTAAGTCAAATAACCAACATACGAGTTTTGAACTCAGGTTTTCAACATAAATCTATTGATGACTTCGGGTTTGGGGTGAGATAAAGCCATTAGTTCTTTATAAACATTTTAATTTTCGTGAATAACGCAGTGAAAGAATATGGGATGTCTGAGAAGTAATCCGTCAAGTATTTGCATAAAAATAAAATCAAACAATATAATAAAATACTCGTAAATAAAACTAACAGACAGTTTTATGAGTCTTTTCTTATAGTTCAACAGAAATCTGTACGCGCAGTGTATGACTATCGGACATAATAATCTCACACACACACACATCGGTCAAAAAAAGTTCCGATTTCGGAAGATTTAAGGAGCCATATCTCGGGAATAGTAAGTCTTAGAGAGACGATGTTGGTGTTGATCAATACCTAAGAGGAGGATGATGATTTTGGTACCAAATAGTAACCGGTGGCCACTGGCCAAACCAGTCGCCACCGGTTACTAAAATTGTACTGTATGAATTCTAAAGTGGCATTATTTTTATTATCAAATGAGATAAATATTTAAAATAAATGTTTTCATGAAATTATTTAAATTTCAAAATTTTCTGTGTTTTTAAATCACCTTGTCTCTCTCTCTCTCCCCCTACACACACACACAAACACCCCCACCCCCCTCATTACCAATACATTTTGGAATATACTAACTACAGTCTCATCAAGTAAATTGTGCATTATCTTATAGTAAACAAGCAACCTCTCTTTCTCACTATACGCTTATATTTTAGTCTAATAGATTTTGTTGCGGGTGTAGCATATAAACTAAAAATCCTTTTGATTTATTATTTTACGAGGCGCCACCTCCTTAGGCATAACAGAAATTAAGTTTTATGTCGCCTAAAAGAAATATATGCATTTGGGGATACAACGCCGAATATAAGATTCCCTTTTGGAATATATATATACGTGTATTGCAATACATAGTAACGTTTTGGGAATTTACATTTAGAGAAAAAGGACAAGGTCAGATATGCGGTTGATGACTGACTACACTGCTGAAGTCAGCCAAACATCCTCATTTCAAAACGAACAATATATATATATATATATATATATATATATATATATACAGGGTGGGCCATTTTAATTAATCCACGGAAATATCTGAAAAATGATAAAACATAGAAGAAATGTTTGAAGTAAACGTTATATATTGCTAAGGGGGAAAACCATTTCCGCCAAAAGTACCCCTCCCCACCCCCCGGAAATGGGGGTAACGGGGGGTAACTTTGAAATGTCAAATGGGAACATGGGTCGAGTAATACCTCGTTCGAAAGGTCTTGGAAAACTAAGTAACGCTGTACCAAAATTTGTTTCATATGGAGCACCAGTTTCAAAATGGCCGCCATGATATAGTTCTGAAACTCCAGTAGCCGTAGTATGAAAACCATGGGAGGTAAATGAATGGAACAAAATTGAAATACCTAAATATCATAGGGCATATCGAATGGTGTGGTCCCTGTGATCCCAGTGGCCTCCCTGAATGGGTCTTGGGGGCTAACTTCAAGATTTCAAATAGTAACATGAGTCGAGTGGTACCTCTTTCGATAAATCTTGCAAAATCAAACATCTTGCAGGAGAAAACGATTGAGGTGAAATGGCAGTGTTCTCAAAAGGCCGCCGAAACATAGTATCAGTGTCAGAGAAAAGGTATCCGAAGTCAGGGCCGCCCACAGGGGGGATGTATGGCGCAAGCTGCGCCATTGTGAAAAATTTTGGGGGGGATTTTACTCCACTTTCGAACTAGCAATTTTACTGTCGGAATAGCATTAAAACACGATTTTGAGAAGCTAATTTTCAAAAATTTTCCGGGGTGAACCCCCGTACCCCCTGCTTCGATACTCGATGAATGAAGTACCGAGCAAGTAGCCGTATGAAAGGAAAGGTTGGTTCGTTTTAAGAGAGAATATGTCTGGTTTGTTGAATATGTCTGGTTTTCCATACCTAACAATATTATACCAGATACTTCTGTCATTACCAGCAACGAGTTGCTCAGCAGAGAGGATTATGAGTAAAGTAAAGATTGTAAAAAATAGACTAAGAAGCAGCATGGGAGATGTATGGCTCTCCGACATGCTTGTCATTTCTTCCAAAAAGGACATTTTAGAATGCATTCCCAACAACGATATTATAGACAAATTTGCTTTGTCGAGTGAGCAAAGAAAAAAATTATTACTCTATAAAGGACATCAAGGGTAGGTTAAAATCACCACCACGACCAGTAATAATTTAATCCAACAAAATCATTCCTGCAAAAAAAAAAAAAAAAAAAAAAAATGAAATCTTTAAGTTTTACGTCCCACGGTTATGCCGGTTAGGCTAAAGGAGACGGTGATGATGAGAGATGAGTGAAATGGTGGAATGAAGAAAGTGGGAGGAAACGGGAGAACCCCGAGAAAACCCACGAGCACGGTGTTTGTCCACCACAAAGTTCACTTGGCGGAGGCTGGGATCGAACCCGCGACCCCAAGCACCAGAGGTGAACGCTCTACCACTGAGCCACCGCGCCCCCCCCCCAAAAAAAAGTATGAGCTGCCTTAAAAAGAAGTGAAATCACAAAAATGAGCGCCAAGTTCTGGTGAACAACAGTTACAAACACTCAAGGAATCACTTTCAAATTTAGATTTGAAACTTGCCTATGTTGTCTGTTGAAAATTATAAAGTAGTTTGACATAATTGTGAGCTAGTGGTAACCATACAGACAACAGACAAGTTTCAAATCTAAATTTGAAGTGAGCCAGAGAGTGTTTGTAACTGTTGTCCACCAGAACTTGGCGCCTATTTTTGTGATTTCAATTCTTTTTAAGGCCACTTGTACTTGGCTCTTTTACAGGAATATTTTTTGTTGGATATCACTTCTTTTTGTAGGCTAATTTCGAGGATAACATTTTCTTTTGGTATCAAACTCAATAACTTGTAACGCGTCTTACTTTTCATGTACAAGGGAATGATATCAATATTTTGTAAAGAAAAAAATAATACTACTAATTGTAAAAAAAGAATACCTGTGCCATACACAGTGTGTAGAAGTTTTTATACCCTTCAATATCCTTATAGAACATATTTAGTATTGTACACTACCAAGACTACTAATAAAAGTAATGCCATTTTTATAATTATTACTGCCCCTACTACTACTACAAGCATTCTATAATACTACTACAGGAAATAAAAACAACAATTACTAGTACTATAAAAACTACCGCTACACTGGACAATTGTTTTTAGAGGACTTGAGTTTTGAGGAGGGAAGAGATTATTAGTTTTGGGGGGGAGTGCGCCATCAGCTTTGGGGGGGATGGGCACCCCTGTCCGTAGTATGAAAGCGATTGGAGATAAATCAACAGAAGAAAAACTGGAGTAGGTAACTGACGTAAGGCACATCGAGAGGTGTTGTCG
The DNA here is from genome assembly GCF_964235325.1 of Thermobia domestica. NCBI lineage: Eukaryota > Metazoa > Arthropoda > Insecta > Zygentoma > Lepismatidae > Thermobia > Thermobia domestica. The sequence goes on from NC_137454.1 coordinate 254,020,450, forward strand.
GGGTGACTCCACTGAAAGGTATCCGGGGCCAACTTGAAAATTTCAAATAGCAACTTGAAGCGAGTAACATCATGTTACATAGACAAATGAATATCAAACAGCTTCTGTAAGAATATTTTCGACATGAGACACCGTTTCCAAAATGATCGCCAAGACATGGTGAATGTGTCTAAGAAAACGTCTAGTGCCCATAGTATGAATACGGGTAGAGATAAATGAAAATAACGAAAATTAAATAGGAAAACCACGTAGGCGTTCTAAGGCTCGAGAATGATACAACAGAGATAAAAATGTTAGAGTAAAATTGCCATAATGTATAGAGAGATATCCAAGTCCTGCAAAATAATCTTTTCCTGTGCCCTGTATGTGAGTGGGGTGGAAAGTAACAGTGAAAGTTCAAATGAGAACTCTACTTTAATTTGCAAATTAAGGCTACCTTACAAATAGATATGGTATGGTTGAAACATTTGTTTGTAAGGATGACGCTGTAGTGACTAAAAAAAAAGTGAAATTTTATTTGAATGGTAACGCATATCTGTATAGCTAAGTATGATTTGATGCGAAAACAGAAGGAACGTTATACGAAAGAAGTTGTCGAATAATGCAGTTGCTGGAACTTACAAACGTGTGAATTTGCTAATCTCCGTCGCCACAGAAATTTTTATGCAATGCGTGCTGGTTATTCGGAAAGCATTTCGGGGATATACGTACACACTGTTTCGTCCCTCAAGCTCACAATATGACATGAGTGCTAATAGCTAATCAAAATGTAACTGTGGCCAAGGTCGCCCATGTTGTGGTTTACAAGGGAGGCAAGAAAAAGCGACATTTCAAATATAGTTTCAAATTTTGCTGTAGCTATTCTAAAAATTCTATTGAGTTTTCGATATTCCGAAGCACAATTTCCTCTAGGGGGACGAGAGCCCCCCTTGCCCCCCTTATGGGCGCCCTTCACTGTGGCCATCCGCATTAACTGAGTGCACTAATTCTCTATCCCTGAAGTCTGCCTTCCAAACAGCATTGGGCAGGTCAAGCGTACGCCCGAACCGTTGTCCGGTCGGACATTGAAATTTTAAAGTTAGCTCACAAGATCCCTTCAGGGAAGCCGCTGGGATCGCAGGGGTCACATCATTCGATATGCCCTATGATATTTACGTATTTCAATTTTGTTCCATTCATTTACCTCCCATGGTTTTCATACTACGGCTACTGGAGTTTCAGAACTATATCATGGCGGCCATTTTGAAACTGGTGCTCTATATGAAACAAATTTTGGTACAGCGTTACTTAGTTTTCCAAGACCTTTCAAACGAGGTATTACTCGACCCATGTTCCCATTTGACATTTCAAAGTTACCCCCCGTTACCCCCATTTCCGGGGGGTGGGGAGGGGTACTTTTGGCGGAAATGGTTTTCCCCCTTAGCAATATATAACGTTTACTTCAAACATTTCTTCTATGTTTTATCATTTTTCAGATATTTCCGTGGATTAATTAAAATGGCCCACCCTGTATATATATATATATATATATATATATATTAAGAGGTTCCTTGGGTTTCCAGTCTACAAAAGGCTACAGCGACCGAGTACTTACTTGTATATGCGATGAACACAACGACTTTCATTGCTAGTTCGTCTGCCTTTTCAAAACAGCTTTAACTCAAACAGTGGCGTTGGGCAAAAGCGGAAATTGCGCCCTTAGCTATCTTATTCTATCTCCACTACTACATCATTCAAATCACTTCAACTATATTTTCCGTTTCTACTGTAACACTTCGTCAAACTTTATTGTGGGGGAAGGAAAGACACTTCGATATTCTAAAGAAGGAAATACACCGCAATCTTATTTCACGATCTAAACAATTTGAAGAAAATGATTGGAGAATGATAGTTGAGTAATGTGAAGAAACTTTAACATCATCCCACTTTTGATTACGATTATATGCACAAATTACAGTGGGGTCAATCCATGCAAAGTGATCGAGAAAAAAGAAAAATAGAAGCTCGACCTTTTCAAAAAAATCTATTTTTTCATGAATGCTTAACGTATATCAGGGTATTGAAAACCACAATTAATTATTTTTTTACATCCCATGGCGACACAGCGGCTGCCGCCATTTTGCGTTTTTTCGATTTTAGGCGTTTACGTTGTTTTGAATATCTCAGGATGTATTTGTCCTACCAAATTGAAAATTCCTGGACGTCTCCAATTCGTGCAGAGCTAAAACTTTGATCTCTTAACATTTTTGCCTAAAACCACTTGAAGGAGCTGAAATCAGGATCTACAGTAGTAATATTTTTGGACATTGAAGACATGTTTGGGAAGCGGAAACGACTGACGTAGAGGTCTCAATTTGTGTGTGCTTGTAGTCTGGGATCATCAATTTATACACAAAAATTTGCAAACCTGTATCTGCTCCCAAAGGCCTGGAAAAAATCGTCAAGTTGGGAAATTATGCCAATTCGGCCTATTTCACTGTCTAATATCTCCAATGGGCCTGGATGAAAAAAATCTGAAATTTTGGGAATAGTTAGTCTTTTAATATACCATAACACACAACAAAGCGCGTTTTGTGTTTTTGAGCAGAAGGGGGTCAAAGTATTAAGTAGTGACGTCATACTGTAGGAGGTGTTTTGTTCATAAATTCAACTGGAACTTTGTTTTTATGAAGTTAAATAAAGTAGGATGAATGGTTAGTCCAGTCAAGGCTCTCAAGATCGTTTATTCTTGTTTTAACTATCAACTCATGCAGGGGACTGTTGTCCTTTCGTTTAATGTACAGTCTCAAGTCAGTGAACACTTACCCGCTGTAAACAATGACTAGGGAATGTAGATCAAACGAAAGATCCCCTGCATGAGTTGACAGTTAAAACAAGAATAAACATGATTGAATATCATTGATATAGCAAGCAGCAAGAGCAAGGAGTACTTACGGACTTTTTTGGTCAAGTTTGCATTTTTGACTTTCCTCGCCTTCTGCTGATAGTGGCATTCTTCATCAGTAATCGTATGGGTGTAGTAAGATAGTGTTACAACTTGAGGCAAGAAACGAAATTGAGAGCCTTGACTGGACTAACCATTCATCCTACTTTACTTCACAAAAACAAGGTTCCGGTTGAATTTATGAACAAAACACCTCCTACAGTATGACGTCACTACTTAATACTTTGACCTCCTTCTGCTCAAAAACACAAAACGCGCTTTGTTGTGTGTTATGGTATATTAAAAGATTAACTATTCCCAAAATTTCAGATTTTTTCATCCAGGCCCATTGGAGATATTAGACAGTGAAATAGGCCGAATTGGCATAATTTCCCAACTTGACGATTTTTTCCAGGCCTTTGGGAGCAGATACAGGTTTGCAAATTTTTGTGTATAAATTGATGATCCCAGACTACAAGCACACACAAATTGAGACCTCTACGTCAGTCGTTTCCGCTTCCCAAACATGTCTTCAATGTCCAAAAATATTACTACTGTAGATCCTGGTTTCAGCTCCTTCAAGTGGTTTTAGGCAAAAATGTTAAGAGATCAAAGTTTTAGCTCTGCACGAATTGGAGACGTCCAGGAATTTTTCAATTTGGTAGGACAAATACATCCTGAGATATTCAAAACAACATAAACGCCTAAAATCGAAAAACGCAAAATGGCGGCAGCCGCTGTGTCGCCATGGGATGTAAAAAATAATTAATTGTGATTTTGAATACCCTGATATACGTTAAACATTCATGAAAAAATAGATTTTTTGGAGATGGTCGAGCGGGACATGCTTGATCACTTAGAATGGATTGACTCAGTGTTATTTTGCTTGCCTTTAACTGCTGCAAACTTATAATATGTCAAACTTCTTTTTCCAGCTTCCCTCTCAGCATTTAGTAGAACAAAATAATTCAGTCTGTTTTAACCCATGGATGCTTTAAATCCGAAAACATGTCTTATTTGTTAAATGATCTTTCACAGTTGCCAACCCCATGAGCCTAATGTGTGGCCTTCGGTCTGATAGTAAGCCTAATTTGTGGTTCCTGGTCTTTTGTGGGCTGACAATGACCCAATAAAAAATAGATGGGTATTTGCTAATGGAAAATCAAATCAAAAATCTTTGGGTAGCGATTCGCAAAGTGGGATCATCACACCTTCAACTCCATAACATACAATCAATTTGAGAAGCTCTTCAGACCTTGAGTTTATGCAGCGCGAGTTGCAAATATCATTCTACAGAACAAAATTTCTTCATATGACTGCTGTGCATCAATATAATTACCGTGGGGTTCGTCGAGGTTTCTGTTCTATATAGTTTGTTTTCTATATAGTTTGTGTCAGTACTATAACACAGTGCGTTGGTGTACAGAATGGACTCAACCTGAATCAGCATCTTGGAACTAAGCGTACCATTCGTTCACTTCCCGGAAAACACATTAAACTGATTCCTCCATTACTTCCCTCTATCTCTTTTTAGTATCTCATTCTTAACACCTTACCGGGCGTAATTTTCTTTATATTTGATGTCTCTCAATTCCAACATCTCTTTTTTGACAGAGGTCAATTTATTCATGCAGGAACTTATAGACTAAAGTTTTTCTTTCGGCATAAAAAAAATATCTTTATCACCTTTTATATCCAGGACGGTATCACGGAAGTTTATCTTAGAACCCTGAAACCTATTTTGAGCTCGGTTATTCGAAACTAGTTTCTTGTTCCAAAATACCAACGAAGTTAGAAATGTGTAATTTAACAAGGTTTTGTATAACTTTCGTGAGTCATTTTTATTGCTCTTGCTCTCATTTGTCATGACCTGAAGAATTTAAAGTACTACTTCGATGTGCCTAATGATGAGCCATCATTGTTTCTACCTTTGACAGTCTACCTAGTTTTTAACTAGCTATAAAAGCAGCAATTTTTAGTTTCTGCCAGCGCTGTGTTGAACAAGCTAAAAATTCTTGTAGTTCCAAAACCTAAACTAAATATCAATTGTTCCTGTTTTGCTGCTACAAACCAGTCAAACTAATTTTCAAACGTTATTAGACAGTATTCTCCATAATTCTTTGATTAACAAGTACTTGTATGTTCCGCCATTACAGTAGCGCTGTCACAACACTGAGACCGACAATCTTTTATGCAAATTTCGTTGTACTCGATGGCTGTCATCAATGCATAAGTGATTCGATAACCTACTACGCGATGCGGCGAGCATTTCTCTCTGTTGCTGGGACGTTATTATAAGTAGTAAGTTGTTAGTTGCTGGGACAAGTAGTAAGATTTCAGTTAACAATGAATGCTGCCAAGTACGAATGCACCACAAGAGGAGGTAAAGTCATTATATATGACCAGATGAAGGACTATACAGTATAAACTGACAACTCATTGATAATTGAAGACCCCGGGGGAAAATAATGATATCCCACACTAACATGATTTTGAGATACACGTCTTTGAATGTTTGGCTACGTAGTGAACACTATTGAGAAACCTGTAAGGAATTGGCCATATCTCTGTCATCTGTTGACTAAACTCGGTAATTTTTGGAGGGAAAACAGATCCATCGCCGCCAAGCAGCATAGGCTGTTTCACTCATTTTTCACGATTTTGAGGATTATGATTTTCCCCCTGAGGTCTTCAATTATGAAGCTACTTATGTGGTGGTTTGCTGTTATTTCCTCCGGCATATGAAATTTTGCGCCCCTCTGGCAGTAGCTCTCAGTGCACATGCCCTGTTTGCTTCACCTTAGGTACGCCTCTGAATTCAAGTAGTTTCCTATTGCTTTAGAGGAGTTTCTCGCGATGAGAAATACTTTTTCAAATTTGAGACGTTACGAGAAACACAACAATTCTCATCTGATTTTCGAGATGAGACGAGAAATTTCTAGAGTCTCGTAGACACAATAGTTCCTCAAGTCTTGGATCTCAAACAATGGTTTAGTGTTACATGATTCATAGAGATAAGAAAAGTTTCCCGAGAATCCAGACAAGACGAAAACAAAAAAGCTTTGAGAATTGATACGAGACGAAACTTCTTGTTTCATTTCGTCTCGTGGAAACACAATTTATGATGATAGATTAAAGTAAACTATCTGTAATTGATCTTTTAACTATGCACACCAAAAACCGTGCTTTAAGAGGGAGCAGGAGTGGGTACAGCTAGTAGCTATGGATTTAGAGCTTCTATTTAACGGACTATAAACACTTTCCCTTTATATTGAACAAATTGGATGCTAGTAAGCGTAATCATCGTGGTTAAGTGGTTTCGGAAATGTGGTTGTAGTACTTTTGATGTCTATAAGTATGGGTTTGAATTCCAAAACTTCCGCTATTTTATTTTTTTAAAACTTTTTCCAGCTACGTCGGAACGTTAAATTTTTGTTCCCTACCAACTGTAAATGGAGTTGCGTTTAAAATAGAGTATTTATTTGGATATATTCTTAAAGCAAAGAAAAGAATAAAAATATGCAAATACAAAGCTATTACCGTTTCACAAACATTATCAATAACAATTACCACGAAAGGCTAAAACGAACGGTACAGCTCCTATCGATCGGACTTACAATTTTGGCTAAAGTTTGTTAACAAACAGTGTGTTTTATAATCGCCAACAGACTTGAAGTCACATCCACATGCACCAAGACATAATTAAATAGTTTGTGATAAGCTGCACACACGGTTATACGATGATAGCATGTGTAGTACTGCTCCCAACTTTTATGTACATGTAAGATCGATCCCTTCTCATGCCATATGGACTATACTGTGGATAAACACCACTGCGTGTTTTTTCCGAAAACGGAAGAAAAAATGGGACAAGAGCCTAACTTCAAAGAATCATTCGCGAATTGACGCCGTGTAAAGTATTTGTGCGTGGCATCGCAAGTATAGGGGCATATCGACATTATTATTCGTTTAAGTGACAACCATACAGTGAAGGTGAACATTTATTATTATTATGATAACCGTAGTCTTGAACTTGTACGGCGAAATTACTGCACAATATGTTATTATTTCTGTATTTTTCCTAGATTGTGTGTTATTTCGTTTGTTAATGGGCACTTGTTTGTCTTCAGGACGTCGAATAAATGAATTTCGGCGTGCACTCTGGTGTAGATTACCTTAAACGAAGAAACTGGTTCGTTCTACAGATCAGGGCTGAACTGAATAATATTTTGGTTAAAATTTTAGGTGGCATGATAGTGTAGGGGTAACGTACTGGACTTACGAGTAGTACAACCATTTAACATAGGTTAAATTCCTGTTCAAGTCAAAGTTGTTTTTTTTAAAAAGTAATAGTGAAGAATCAGTTTCTTATATAAACGAGCAATCCTCCAAACACCTGTCTCACGATAAAGACAATTTACGAATGTTGGTTGAGAAGTGACAAATATTATCTATGGGAATTTGAAACACAGTTTGAAACACTTAATTAATCAGAAGCATCCACTTTTCGTGTTATTGTTCTCAGAAAGAAACACTATACAATTTGTTAAACAGTTTGGGTAGAGTAATTGGTGGACAGCGCCGGATCTAGGATTTTCTGACGGGGGTGCACCAATAAATAACAGTACATTTGAATTAAATTTGATTTTTTAAATGACTTTAGGCATCTGTGGTGTGAATGAGGAATTGCTCCGGAAATGCTAAATGTCTGCTCTCGTTGAATTCTTCAACCTTCAGAAAATTGACTTAAACTATTGATTTTGCAAAACTGCTTTCTTTCAAGCCCAAATGGAAACATGACAGCAAAAAAATTTCGGAAAGTGTTGTTATTTTAATTGCTAGCTCCTCGTTTTAGGTAGGGTATATTTACAACGAAGAGGGGTGCACGTGCTCCTTTGCGCCCCCTAAATCCGGCCCTGTTGGTGGAGTATTGGTATCCTTCTAGATTTCCAAATGGAAAATCTCGGTTCGATCTCCATCAGGTAGTATCTTTTTTCGCATAAAATAATGGCTGTTAACAGAGATTCATCTGGGGTTGGAGAACTTGCAAGGCATCACTGGTGAGAATCCGAGTAAAGAGTGTGTCTGTACTTCATCGTACGATTTTGTAATGATAAGTAGTTTCCATATTTATATTCATCTTTCTCTCTGTCTTTCTTGACGCTTCCTTATTATGGTTTTGCATCTTTCTCTTCACTTTCTCCCCTTCTCTATCTCTCCCCCACACTCTTTATGTGCGTGTGCGTGTTCCAAAGCTAAAACCGATCCAGTTTTGATGGCCCGATCGATCCGGTCTGGAAAATCTAATTAACTGGGAATTTCGGCGTCGTGTTTTTCGTGGTCTGGAGACCACATCTCCAATTCTGGTCACCTCTGAAAGAAATACTCTTTAAACACAAGGAAATAAGTAAAATCTCCTTTTATTCTCCGAGTTACTGAGTCTCAATCAAATCACTGGGTCACTATCCAGGTGGTTCATAAGCTAACCCACATCATCCGGCTGACGCAATGACCCGTTTCAGCTGTAGTGTGTTTATCCTATCTGTGCGAATTACAACTTTATGTCTGCAAAAGATGAAATCGAGATTGAATGTTCGGAACAGATAAATCTTTAGAGATGATTAGAAAATGATTCCCTTTGTGGTTATTTTAAAAGATTTTATATTACTTTGACACAAAATTCGTTTCAATCCTATAATTCAATGTGTTCTATTCGCGTTTGAAATGTAAAGCATACCCGTTCTGCTACATACATAAGGAACATCCAATTTTCCTTTTGAACGTTTGTAACTTTTATTATGATACAGTTTGGACTTTTAATATAGGCTATTTCTGATAGAAATCTAGCAATAAATTAACACTCGTTCATTTTTTTACTTTCTTTGTTTTTCTTTCTTTCTTTCTTCTGTTCTGTTTGCATTAGTAATCTGGAATGAAGGGTACGAGCTACGCTACTCACTGGGTTTATTAGAATGTATCTCGGATCAGTACGTCCAATAAATACTACCGAATTTGCAAACGAACCACTCGGAAAAAAAGCATGTGTGTTAAAATTTCGACAATATCCTAGATGTGTCTCGGAGCTCTACAGTTACACTGGAAATTGAGTATTATTTGACCACCAAGTTTGCTATTTATTTTGAAAGTCACTTAATGAATTTTCAAGCATCCTCTATATATTCAAATAGCCTTGAAAAAAACGTTACTTCTATATTACTATTGGATTCCTGGAAACGGGGTTGGCGTGGGAGCCCATGTGGTTCGGATTTCATGTTAGTAAATAGGTCCACGTCTCATGTACCCTCGCTTCCAAACTAAAATCAACTTAATTCTGGAAATGGAACTTTGTAATGTTAGGTTCTTTTCTTACTACGTTTAAATTCCATATTTTTATCTGTTACCCTTTTCTTTTTCTTCTTCTCTCCCCGTCTCTCTCTCTTTATCACTTCTGAACCTAACATATAATCATTGGTTTCAATTTTTCTTCGTGTGGTTTCAATCTTTCAAGAGTTAAGTTTCTCTCTACATTAACTTATGATTCTTGTTTCGTCTCGGTTTTATTCTTTCATTTTATCGATACTAATACATGTATATTTTGAAATTAGAATTGCGCTCATTTTGTTTGCTGATTTTAATATGGGAGAGAGGAAAGGAGGAGAGAGAGGGAATTGCTTTACCTGATACGATTATGGCATAAGAAGGTGTATATTGGGTGGCCTAGGTGCACAGCGTTCATGGTTCTGTCGCAACTACACAAGTGACAGCGATATTGCCAATTCGGTCGGATACAAACTGATGAATTTTCTGTATTATACTTCATGTAAAGAATAATGTGAAATAAGCTTTGGTAGACAGATAGAGGTTCACGCAGTACAAGTTTCATTTTCGTCCGGTAGATGTTAACTGCTTTCGAATATTTGCTGTCATCTAACGGAGATATGAGGAACTTCTACTATCTTTGTTTCAATGGTAGAATGTGGAGCATGGATAGCCACTGTTAATGTCGGCATTACCTCTTAAAATGTTAACGGATTGACTCTAGTAATGAACTTGGTTCAGATAATCGCTCTAGCTATCTACTGCGAGTAAATAATTTAAAAAATCGCTTCCGTTCAAGAGTAATCACGTGGATTAACAGACGAGCAGACGTACTAACAAGGTAAGTCTCACTTGCGTGATCCTAATACAAAGGAATTTCTTAAAGGACGCAACTTTTGAAATGCCCGCCGTTTCTGTTCTAGTAAGTTGGTAGCACTGAACGTTACACGATTTTCATCTGTTGTATTTGTGGTTAGTAGTTGTTGAGAGCTGAATAGCGCATGATCGTCATGTTTTCTCTACGGGTAGGAATGGAGCGCTTCACGACGAAACACGTATATTCATTATGACAGCACACTGTTCCGTCGTGAAGCACTCCATTTCTACCCGTACAGAAAACATGACGATCATGCGCTATTCAGCTCTCAATAACTACTAACCACAAATACAACAGATGAAAATCGTGTAACGTTCAGTGCTACCAACTTACTAGAACAGAAATGGTAGGTATTTCAAAAATTGCGTTCTTTATAGGACACGCTTTCTAATTAAAGCCTTAAAAAGAATCATGTTGCACCGAAAATAACATTGAGACATTTAAGACATTTAAGACATCATTATTTGATCATCTGCCCCTCTTTCGAAGTCCTAGATTTCACTTGTGGTTGTACATTATCTCAGCTTCGGCGCAGGAAAGCCAAGAGCGATTCCCGATGGAAGCTCGTGGTTCAAATTCTACGTTAAGCTCTCGGCCCACGTTTCATATAATCTCTGAGTTAAAATAGACTTATACATTCCAAGTTAACCCACCAATCTTTTAAAACCCGTATTCTTCGAACAATAGGAAGAGACTTTCAATACTTAAGCCTGGCATAAGGACCTCAATTGAGTACACTATTTGGATATGAATTTTTTAACGCTCCGAATGAAGCTATACATAGAGATCTTAAAAATGAAATATAGACCTATTTAAAATGACTAAAAGTCAGCTTGATTCCCTTGTGCAGCATTTCTATGCGTTACTTACAGTGAGTGATACCTAATTCACTTTTATTTTTTCTTTCTTTTTAAAAGACTAACATATATTGTGAGAAAACTACAAGGACATACCTCTCGAAGGTGTCTGTGAACCATACTTCATGAAACGTTGATCTATGCAATATTATTTTATTTCAATCATTATCCGAATATATAAAAGATTTAAATATAAAATTTGTTAAAAATATAAATATGTCCATATTATATTACATAAAAATATAGAGTATATAGTCAATATTTTCATATAGGACATTGTTGAAAAGTAAATATTTCAACGCGGTAGTCATGGATTTAGATAAAGAATTAACTTTAATCTTATTTACACCATAAAACATTTATGCGATAAAATAAAGTCTAATAGCTAAATATATTATACCAACGGTTACCTTGTACTTATAATAAGAACAACGCTGCTCATGAAGAATCAAAGTATCCCTGATGACATCCCCGGACCTTCATGAATGCAACACGGGACCAACGAAGGTAACCCACAGCAACCAGATCAAAGTTCTTGAGAGCCACACGACCCAGATATCCATCAAGTACCCAGTATGTCAACTGTAGGTATGCTTGTGTTGTCCAGTGTTATAAACGTAGTGGAAGCTGAGGAACCAACAGGTGACACGACTGATTACAGCGTCCCGATTTACGTCGGAATGGATATTGACCTGCGACCTTCAGACTAGCTGGATGTGTATTGGCCATCGATAAGCCACAAAATTGAGCATGGGAGACGGGTTTTATACGTCAATCTTCCTGCTCCCAGAAACCTTACTTGTGATACTATATTTACAGGAGATAGATACCACTGAACTTCCACAGTGCTTGGTATCAGTTCTCTCCTGTCCTACGATTCTTCCAGTGGACAAAATTTACTTTTTGGAGTGTGTAGTCTTGTAGCCTTTGTGGCGTGCAGCACAAATTTTAATGACAATTGCGAAGCCCTTGAAGATTATTCAGTGACTCACACTTTTATGGACAGAGAAATAGAAATTGACGGAGAATCACTCGTTAGAAATTGTGCGGTGGTGGAAAGACCCAGCCCCGAAAAAAAAAAGAAGAAGTCAAAACTGCTTATAGCAGTAAGTGCAGTGTTGTTGGGATCCTTCTATTTCGTCAAAGAACGCTGGGTATACTCATTTTCTAGTTAGAAAGGACTAACACTTTTTGATATTATTTTCTTTAATCTCTTTCACGAAGAAAATTAAAGAGAAACTTGCCTACAATTGATATAGGTATGAGTAATGACAATCCAATATATATTAATCAATCCTTGGCCCCAACCAGGAAAATATTGTTTGCTAAGGCAAAGCAACTTCAGCGTGAAAAAAAGTACAAATACCTGTAGGTAGATTATTGTGGGAAAGTTAAAATTAGAAAAGATGACCATTCATGTAATCTCTTTAGAGGAGGACTTAGACAAACAATAAGGTTAGATTTTTTGTGCTTGGTCATAAGATCTTCATTAATTTCATTATAATTGCACCCTTTCATGTATATAATGGTTTTATTATCCTATTGATATCAATTAGTTAATATTTATAATCACTCGTATAGGAGATGGAATGCTAAAATAAGCTGACATATTATCAAAATGTTAGGGGTCTTAGGACTAAAACTCACCTCTTTCTGAAAAATATATTAAGTAGTAACTAGGATGTTACAGCCCTAACAGAAAAAAAAATGAATACTGATGTTAAGACTGCTGAATTCTTTGATGACAGGTATAAGTTTTTAGGACTGATAGAGATCTTACGTTATCAGGTTAAATTGGTAGTGGGGTTTACCTGTGGCGGTTAAGAAGTTATATAAATCTGTACACGAGGTAACATATAATGCACATAATGTGAATCGCTTACAATATGTATTCGTGATGAAACTCAAAATCTATTTATAAATGTTTATATAAAGTCATCTTCCCCAATAAGTGTATATCAAGATTATTTTAATCATTTAGAACAGAAGAACAGTTTAGATGCTTCCGACATCTTTATAGTTGGAGACTTTAATATCAAAGAAATTGGTAATTCAAATCATGGTCCTAAGAGGATCGAGAACATGTCAAATACTCCAACAATTTATTTCATATTTTAACATGATTCCATATAATAATATACAAAATTATAACCTAAGAACCTTAGATTTGGTTATAGTGAATGTTATAGTAGAACTAGAGCAAGATGAGTCTCCCTTAGTGCCTGAAGATGTCAATCATCCTAGTTTATCGATTTCAGTACCGTCAGTCAATAAAAAAATACCCGTAAGTAAGATAACAAAAAGAAAATATAATTACAGGAAAGCTGATTTTTACAAATTATACTGCACACTACGTGATTATGACTGCAAAGGCCTATATGGTTTTGAAAGTGTTGATTTAGCTTTAAACTTTCCATATGATTCATTATACAAATATTTTGATAATTGTATACCAATATGTACACAAGTTAAGAAGTCTAGGTATCCGTTATGGTTTACTAGAGAAATAATTCAAACTATTAAAATTAAGAATGTGTTAAAAAATAAATTCTCTAGATACTACGATGAAAGATTTAGGAACTTAAGGTCGGGATGAAAGCAGCTCATACATAGAGCTTATGATAAATACGTAGAACAACTTCAAATGAATGTTAATGATAATATAAAAAGTTTTTGGTCATTTGTAAATACCAAACAGCAACATAAGAAACGCAGCAGCAGCATAACAAAGTGTACACTTTGAATAATGAGAACTTCTCCCAGGGCAATATTTCAAATGGTTTTGAAGGTATTTTTCTTCGGTTTATAGTTAAACGAATTTCAGTTATAAATTCAATGATGTTCTTGCAGATTTTCCAAATATACATCACAAACTTAATATTTTACATTTTAACTATGTTACTTCAAAAGAGGTTAAGAGTGCTATTAAGCATCTCGAACCCAAAAAATCCTGTCACCCTTTCTTCTTATATTATTAAAGCATGTGGAGAGGTCTTATTTGATCAAATTAAATTTATTATTAATATGTCCTTGAAAACTAACATCTTTCCCAAAAATGAAAAGAAACAAAAGTAACTCCTATATTGAAATCAGGTAATTCAAATGTTATTGCAAATTATAGGTTTATTTCAATTATTAATTCAATGTGTAGTGTATGAATATATACTATACGAAAAGTTGTTTAATCATGTAAAAATTTACATTTCTCCAAATGAACATGTTTTTCTCCTAACAGATCGACAGTAACTAACTTGTTGGAATTCTCACAGGAGAGTTATAATTCTTTTGAAAGAAAGAACAAATGGATGTAATATATTTGGACTTTGCTAAGGCTTTTGACAATATTAATCAAGAAACATAAAATTTGGATTGTCTAAAAATTGAATTATATTATTTCTATCTTATTTACATAATAGAAATCAATATGTAGATTTTCAACAAGAAATCTCTTATCAGTTTGTAGTTTCATCTGGTGTTCCGCAAGATTCCAACCTTGGTTCTCTATTGTTCTTAATTTTAATCAATGATTTGCCTGAAGTGCTAGAAAATTCTAATTGTTTGCTTTTTGCCGACGACTTAAAGATTTATAAATCAGTTACAGTTGAAGAAGACAGTAAAAATGTGTAACAAGACTTGCAAATTTGCACGTCTACAAGACAAAATTTGCACAAATCATAGATTGGTGAGATTCAAATAAACTGCAACTGAATATAAATAAATGTAAAAGTGTAATCTTTAATAAGAAAAACAAATTAACAAAATTAATAATATTCAAATAGAGAATGTTACATTGATTAGAGATCTTGGTGTAATTTTTGATTGTAAATTAACATTTGAAAATTATTTAATTAGTGTTATAAACTCAGCAAATAGAGCCTTAGGTTTTGTTATCAGAAACATATTTTTTTCATAACCATCATAATTAAGTTATATGAAATTCTCGTTAGAAGCAAACTAGAATATGCATCGGTAATTTGGAGTCCTTACTTTAAGATAGATATCCAATCAATTGGGGTGATTCAAAACAAATTTTTGAGGTATTTATATTATAAAACATTTAACCCTAGGACTACCAGTGAGGTCCAATGGACCCCAAGACTATGTTTGACAGTTCGTCAGTATTATTTTCCGGGATTCTAAGGGTTAAATCTGTCTCAACAACTCACATGTCAGTGTCGCTTTTACGCTCGCTATTCAACCTAAGTAGTTTAAAGGATAGAAAAACTGTACATTCTTTTAAAAAATATATTAATAGTTCAACAGTGTTGCAATCAATCCCTTTCTATATACCAAGATATCGTTCTGAGAATCTATAACAAATTAATGATAGGATAGATCTGTTTTCAAATGGGAAAGTTAAATTTGTTAAACTTATGTGTGAAATACTGAATAATGACCGTGTATGATTTATCATTGTTTGATAACTTACAGATATATATGTATATTATTTTTCTTATGGCTGGATTGTACATTCTTTTTCCTTTTTCTTTTTTATTATTTTTTCTTTTTTTTCATGTTATACTCTTTTCTTCCTTATGAGGTTTATATTACCTTCAATTATGTATGTCAAGAAGGTATGTTATGAGTGTATGCCTGTTTTCCGTTCATATAAAAAAATAAATGATACTAAATAAATTAAACAGTTCTCTATTCAAATAAATATAATAAAAAAATCTAAACTCATGGCAAGAGTTAACAAATTACCCATCTGTTTAATCATTATTCGTTAAATAGTTTAACAATTCGTTGGGCGAATTATTAAAATTTCAAAAACAACATTAAGATGACGAAAAAATAAAATTGCTTGTTATAACAGTCAGAAACATATTGAATAGTGTTTTAACTTCGTTGTCGTTGATTTGTTAAAGAGATAGTGTAACTTTGAAAATACTCCTGACAACAAAACAATGTTTACGTCAAATTGGCAAAATACACCAAAATTTCACCATATTGGGTGCCTATGAATCCTTCAAAAGCAGTTCAACTTGAGACGTTTGTACAATATTATTTCAATAGAATTTTCCATAGGATGCGTGAAAAGTGTAGAATAAAGAGCATTCGGCAAACTCAACTGGACATCTAACCTCAGGGGAACTACTGTAGGCCTCATTATCTTCTAAAATGTAATATAAAAGTGTTAGTTGTTCGTATCAAATAGTTCATACGAGCAGTACATTTTGTGACATTCATTATATTTTGTGTCAAATTATTCACTGCTGAAAAACTCGAAATAAAGGTATAGTTGCACCAAGGCTTAGATATCAGGTCATTTTTATTCAATCTCGTGATGGATGTAACAACCGAAGAAGTAAGAAAAAAGCGCTGCATCCAGATGATATTGTACTCTGTGACGACTAAAAAATGAATATTGAAGAAAACATAGAAGAGGATTACAGCTCGAGGGACAATAGGATTAAAAACAACGTAAACAGATTATATGAACCTGAAAAAAGAGAGAATACGACGAGATACACCTGCGCTGACTCTAGATGGAGAGAAGAGATCATTTCAGATTAAGATTTAGGATCAGGAATTAACGAATAATAGACACAGCAAAAGTAGCAGACCAAACGGAAGAGAAACAGAAGGCATGAATGTCATTGTTTGGATGTGTTGGTTAGTGATGAGCAAATACAAGACCAAGACCAAGACCGGTCTTGGTCTTGGTCTTGCATGCAAGAGTCTTGCAAGTCTTGCATTTAAGAAATCTCAAACTTTTCATAGGTAAATTTTACTATGGATATAAGGGATAATAAACTCTACAATGCACCAGTAGTAACGGAAATGCAATGTATGTTTCTAAATGTAATTGCTTAAGTATGATTAACTTGATGTAAGTATGATGATACTGTACAACATAGGTGATGGCCTTTATTTTTTTTAATGGGTGCCCATGCTTCACTACTTATAAGATATGCTTAAATCACAACGTTAACAGATCCAACACTCCCCTGGTTCACAAACTGGGAAAGCTACCCTTGAGACGCATGAAAGAAAATCAAGATGGCATAGATTATTGAAATACCATCAATTGCAAAATTATTTTTACACTCTAAAGGTGTCAGATTTTTCTTTTCAACCACGATTAGCTAATACTTGTATTAAATACACTTCCAGTTGAATATTGTGATTTTGTTTTACTGATTACAATATGTACTCTATGGGGCATAAACATGGACATTACGCAAAAGCGATTTAAAAAATTGCAGGCTTTCGCAATGTGAGCATGGAGAAAAAAGGAGAGAATTAGCTGTGTTGAACGTAAAACGAATGAGAAGGTGTTATAAATATTAGCAGTAGGGAAAAAAGAAGAATTTTAGATATTGTTAAGAGGAGGAAGAGGAACTGGTTAGGGTATTGGCTGAGGAGGAACTGTATTATGGGGGACGTGCTAGAGGGTATTGTAGAAGGAAAGAGAGGGAGGGAGCGAAGAAGACTAGTTGAAGGAAGGTATTAAAACAGAAAATTTGCTACGTCAAGACGAAGAGACTAGCTGAGGAGCTGGACGTCAAACCTTCTCAGTTGCAGCAGGTAATCTGCCAACATGACATGTTTGGCAACATTGACCAAAAAAAAAAAAAAAAAGAGAAAAAAAAGAGAAAATTAAAATAATAATTATTATAATCAAACCTCTTAATATTTTAGAATAATTTGAGTAAAAACTGAAAACAACTCAACTGTCTATGTCTTTTGTGTAAACTCAATTTATACAAATACTTTTGACCTGTATTAGAAATACAAAATAACGGCATCAAACTCCAAGTTATTTGAAGTCTCACTTGTGAATATGGATTACTAGCATCAATTATCCACTTTATTGGGTTAAACTAAAAAAAATAGTAATATATTTCGTTGATCAGTCACTTTTTACTATTAGTAAAGCATTCTCTGATATCGATCATTTTCGATTATGTTTATATTTCTTTCCCCTCCTTTTCAACGAGTTGCGGGGCTGAGTTGGATTTAAACGGCATCAGAAGTGTCACTGTTCGTCTCAGAGACCCCGAAAACTATGGATTCGGCACTTATATCGGTCATTTTCAATAAACATATATATCTCCTCCTCCCCCATGTTGCAAGGAACGGGATCGGAACTGTCATTGTTCATCTCAATGACTTCGAAAATCATGCGTTCGACGTTAATAATTGTCATTTTCGATATTTTTTTATATCTCCTTCCTCCCGCAAGTTGCAGTGCTAAATTTGCATTTAAACGACATCGGAAGTATCACTCTTACCTTAGCGACGCCGAAAGCTATGGATTCGACACTAATATTTGATCATTTTTATCATTATTATGTATCTCCCCCTCCCCCAGGTTAAGTGGCTGAATTTGGTCTAAACGGTATCGGAAGGTCAGTATTCAACTCAGCGACCTCAAAAACTATAGATTCGACACTAATATTCGTCATTTTCGATCATTTTTATATCTCTTCCCTTCCCTTCGATAAGCCACGGGGCTCAATTTGAATTTAAACAGCATCGGATGTGTCACTGTTTAGCTCAGCGAGCCCCAAAACTATAGATTCAATTTTAATATTGGTCATTTTCGATCATTTTTAAATATCTTTCCCCTCCCCTTCCCTAAACTGCACCGTCAAAGTGAAATGACAGTAACCATGTCAGGTCCGATCCTCATCTATGTTGAAAATTTGATTGAGATGGATCGGCTGAACCAAGAGTGATGAAGTCATAATGACAATAACTTATATATATATATATATATATATATATATATATATATATATATATATATATATATATATATATATATATATATATATATATATATATATATATATATATATATATATATTTACATATATATCTCCCTCCTCCCCCTCTCGTACGTTGCACTATCAAAGTAAAATTATAAAAATCGCTCCAGGTCTGAACTTCATCTATGTTCAACAATTGATCAAGATCGGGCGGGTGTTTCAAAAATTATTTTATAAAACATCACATCCTCCTCCCCTACATTCTACTATCAAAATGAAACAAATTGTAAAGAAACTTTCCAGGTCTGAACCTCATACATGTTAAAAATTTGATTGAGATCGGTTCAAGGGTTATTAAGTCACAAACTTAGTCACTTTTATTTTTGTTCATATTGATTTTTATACATCTCCCCCTCCCCGTCTTCCCCTACGTTGCTCCGTCAAAGTGAACTGACAGATAACATTCCAGGCTTGAACATCACCTATGTTTAAAAAAAAAATGACCGAGATTGGTCGTTTGGTTCAAGAGTTATTAAGTTTTATTTATTATTTTATAACTCCCCCTTCTCCCGTCCCCTAAGTTCTACCGTGAAAGTGAAATGATGAAAACACTCCCAGGCCCAAACCTTATCTATGTTGAAAATTTGATCGAGATCGGTTGGGTGGTTCAAGAGATTAATAGTCACAGAAATAGTCACTTTCAATTTTATAATATAGATTTATTGTAGTATAATATTATATCACTCAATCCTCGAAGTGCCGTATACCCAAGGAGGCTAAAAGTTATATTAATATACAATTATTCAACATACAAGCATCTGTCCATGAAATCAAAATTACGATCACATGCACTAAGTTTTTGTCAATGTCATGAAAATGTTATTTCGATATTAACTTTATGAGATAACTTAACGGATGCTTGAGTCTCGGAGCCAAGGCCATACCATGTAGTCGACACCTATGGTGTACCGTATTACCGATGTTCAATACTACATTTCTCTTTAGTTTTGGAAGAAGAACACCACTAATATGCTCTGAAATGAAATAAAGTATCTAGTTTAACGTCCCACGATTATGCATCAAGAGTAAGGGAGACGGTAATGATGAGAAATTATTAAAATGGTGGAATGAAGAAAGTAGAAGGAAACAGAAAAACACTGAGAAAATCCAAGTACACAGTATTTGTCCACCAAAAAAGCTCATATGGCACAAGATGACACATGTGTGGCTTGAAAACGAGCAATATCTACAGAAAACGCGAACAACCAGTTCAGCAAACGGCATACTGTAGCTATAGGTTACAGGGGCAGATCGACTCACACAGATTGCATGAACTACTGGGAACACATTCACTCCAGCAGCATTTTTACTGAAGCCAAGAAATCCATCTCCTTCTTTTTTATATTCTATATATAAAAAAATCAAGTAGTGTCGGTACTTGTGCAAGACTCTTGCGCAAGAGTCTTGGTCTTGGTCTTGGTCTTGCAGGTATGGTCTTGGTCTTGGTCTTGGTCTTGCACCCCTTGGTCTTGGTCTTGGTCTTGCATCGGGATTCCTGGTCTTGGTCTTGGTCTTGGTCTTGGTCTTGCATGCGAGACTCTTGCAAAAACTGCAGGACCAAGACTCTTGCGCTCATCACTAGTGTTGGTTGCCTGGTAGTTTCGGATTTTAATGTTAAGACGTGGAGAACCACATCCAGAATCGAATCCGGCTGCCTTATGTTCAAGATGCTTGCTAAGTAAATGACAAGAAAGATCAATTTGGTCATACTATTAGAAGGACAGAAGTTAAGCAGAAGGAAAGTAATGAAAAAAAACGAGAGAAAACGAAAAATAAAGACCTAAGGAATGGAGGAAGGCGATCGCGATAATATCAGAAAGAAGAATCTGGATGCGAAAAACGTTAAAAACAGGGATATGATCCCACATGAAAAAACAGGAAAGAGCTGACAGAAGAATTTGTTGTATATTTTACTGGATTGTAGCAAAGGATGAACTACTACACTTTTATCCATTTCAAGATTTTCCTTGTTAAAAACAACAACAGTAATAATAATGATCAAGCACTAGAGGAAGTGCCTGTTCTTAGCAAAGTTAGAATAAATTTTAATGAAGAAAAAACAGAAATTTTTAATGTTATTGGAATTGCATCGCCTTTTCCCCTTTGAAGTGGAATTTTCAAAACAGCTCAAATAAGGGTTGAGTAATTTCTGTTAAGAATTCAAACACCAAATTTCACATCTGCACTCTAAGTGAATCGTTAAATTGGGTAGGGCATTTTCTAAATTAGTTAGGAAGAAATATGTGTTATATAAATTGTACTCTTTCCCTTTGTAGGTGCGGAATTTTCAAGAACAATATAACATGTATTCAATTATTTTTGATGGGATGTAAATGCCGAATTTCATCTTCTAAACTTCAGACGGTCATGGGATACAATATTTTTGGTCAATAAATACACAGAAAATTGAACACTTTTACACCTTAGGATACGTATTTCCAAACATCTATCCTTATATTTTGCTTGAGTGACAAAATAAATTGTTTGTGGAAATTTTACGTTTATACCTACAGAAGTATGGCCTAGGTGGTGATGAGTCAATCAGTTCTACTCTTTTATAAGTATAATTGAATCAGTCATTTGAGAAACACCTCATGTCCATTTTTGGCCAAAATTGAGTTAGACATATTAAATTGTTGGTGAGGGCTAGACACATTCAATACGCATAGAACAACTCACCTCCACTTAGTAACCATGGTGATGGCGCATTAGAAAATATCCATTCCTTTGAGAAACACCTCATCTCCTGGAAATGTGTTGTTTCTCAAATGACAAATGCTCCAGGGAACGCTAAGCCAGGTCATATTATAAAGGCTATTGACGACCACATAGCCTCTTTTCCCC
Organism: Thermobia domestica; assembly: GCF_964235325.1. NCBI lineage: Eukaryota > Metazoa > Arthropoda > Insecta > Zygentoma > Lepismatidae > Thermobia > Thermobia domestica. Next base: position 254,042,047 of record NC_137454.1, read on the forward strand.
AGAAAGAAGACCATTACACCAGCAGGTCTTACAAATACTTGAACGCTAACCTTAATGTAAGAATTATGTGGTAACTTTACAAAGAAAAACATCCAGACTTGAGTGTTGATTGCAAGATTTATTTGAAAATATTTCATGAGCATTTTGACCTAACTTTTGGGAGGCCTCAGATTGATTCTTTTTGTAAATGTGAGGAACTGTCTGTCAAAATAAAAAGTCCATCTTTAAATTATGTAGCTAAAAGAGTTTATGTTGCAGAACTCTTTGTGCATAAAAAGAGATCACAAAAGTTTTTCAAAGCCATTGAAAATATTAGACAAAAGTGTTCAACGAATGAAAAAGTAGGTAGGATCTGCATGGACTTTATGCAAAACCTTCAACTTCCTCAAATACCAGTTCAAGAAATATTTTACTTACGGCAGTTGGCAGTGAATGTTTTTAATATTCATGATGTTGCAACCAATAAAGCCAAGTTTTATGTATATCATGAGGGCTTAGCTAAGAAGGGGCCAAAAGAAATTTGGTCATTTTTAGTTGATTATATCAATGAAGTTATTGATGCTGGTGTTAGGCATCTTCATGTTTTTTCCGATGGTACACCTGGACAAAACAAAAACACCGTGGTTGTGTGGATTTTTCTTGCCCCAATGGAAACTGGCCGATTCGACAGTATTCATCACTATGTTCCTATTCGAGGTCATTCGTACCTTCCATGTGACCGCGACTTTAGTGTAACCAAACGAAAAATTAAAACAACTGACAGGATTTACACATAAAACAATATGCTGAACTTAGCTACACTCTGCTGCTATTCAGGACAAGTTCCTCGTGGAAATAGTAGAAAGTGAAAAAGTGAAGGATTTTAAATCATGGTTTGGTCAATTTTATATAAAAAAAGTAACATCTACGGAGACTCAAGCAAGGAACTTCCCAAAGGAAAACAAAATTAAATTCAACATTTCAACATTTATGGAGTTTCATTACTCTAATAAACACGTAGGCCAAGTTAAAGTAAAAACTTTATTGGTGGACAAACTTTTGACTTCAAAAAATCGGGAACTGGTTTACCAGAGCTTCCAAAAATCAGTGCCTACCTGCAAAAATGTGTACCTATCAACATCAACATAATCAATGATCTCAAGAAAGTCGAAGCCTATATACCTGCAGACATTGTTGGTGAATTTTATTCAAAAATTTATGACTGGCCAACTATCGATATGGATGACGTTGAACTGTTTTAAGAAACAATGTTTGGAAAATATGCATACATTATTTGAGAAAGAAAATATTGATTTTTATTAATAATTTGAATTGTTTTACCTTTTATTTCATACCTGATAACATATCGTTTAGTCAGTCATTTGAGAAACAACACATCTCCAACAACGTTTATAATTTTTTTAAATATCAAAATAAAAATAATAAAATTTTATTTTCGTAGAATTAGCTTACCAAACCCCTGTAGAAACATATAAAACATTTCAAAAAATATATGATGTTAAATTATGGAAAAACTTTTTATTTTTATTTATTTATTTATTTATTTATTTATTTATTTATTTAGATTCCCGAAAGTTTACTTTTTTGGATATGAGGTGTTTCTCAAATGACCGATTCAATTAGAAAAACATTATTTTCATATCGTTATGGTTGGTTTTCGCGAACACCGAAATGCATTTACCTATACACGTGAAATATAGTTCCTTGAATTAGACCATTCTATAGCAATGACAGCACAGCTTTAATTTTCGGCAAGGAACAGGAAGACAGAGGAGCAGAGACATTTTCTGGGAGGTAGCTACTTTTTATATACCGAATAGCATACTTTTGTGTTGCTTGACCTATATTACAAGTTTGGGGGAGCAGGCATAGCCACCGTCGGGAAGGGGTACTCGCCCCTTACCCCCGTCATCGTTCTACAGATACGGAAAAGTACACCATGTAGCAATGTAAAGGTGCTACTACCCTAGAAGGAAATTCTAGAGAAGAAAGTCGTCATAAAATTTATCTTGTGTATTCTTATGTAAACTGATAACGTGTGACTCTCCCTTCAGAGATACGTACCTTTTCACTTTCAACATTTTCTTCCGGCAGCACTAGGGTGCGATTGCCAATAGTTCTCTTGTTCTGCTTACTATAAATTGCCATACATACGTATATTCAAGTCAAGACAAATCTTCCCAAAAGTTTCGACAATTATTTCTGCAACATAATTGCATGTTATACACAGAAATATCACCAATAATTAATTCAGGGCAACCAGGAGCAATTTCTTTCGAGATGAAGCAAATATTCCTGGGTAAATTTTGGCAACATTTTCCTAGCTGAAAAATTCTTATTTCGCTATTCAATGTACATTAACAATATGAATACAGTGGTCTTAACCTACTGCTCAATACAATAACAAGCATTTATCACGTAAACCAGCTGTGATCTTAATTTAGTTGAGGATCAATATACACCAAAATCGCTTATGCATTTCGTTTGTTACACAAGTATTGGAACCAGGAATGAATTCAGGAACTTCTGTCGGATTGGGGGTATAGTCCAGGTTCCAGCCATAAGACCCGTAGGAACGGCATGTCTGACGACTGTTCTCTTCTAATTTGAAGTTTATGCTTAAAAACTAATTATAAAATCGTGGGTAGACATTTTGAAAACCTCAGTTTGGTTGCAGTATTGTCATCTCTTATCTCGCATTTCCCCCCGTTGTCGGATATTACAGAATGAAATTTCCTAGCTATATTCATGAATACTCTCTTCTAATCTGAAATTCGCGCTTCAAAACCAATAAAATAACCATGGGTAATCATTTTGAGAAAGCAGTTAGTTTCTTTGCAATGTTACCATCTCTCATATCACGTTTTTTATTCATCAGATGCTGCCTGGAAAATGTTCCTTGTTTTGTACCTTACTATACTCTTCTGATCTAAAGTTTATGCTTCAAAACTAATGAGGTAAATGTGATCAAACATTTGCGGAGCAGATGGTTTGTTTGCAGGGTTGCAATCTTTCATCTTGCATTTTCTCCTTGTCGGATGCTGTACCAAAATTTTTCATTATTTTGTGCATTGCTGCCGTTAAGTAGCGTAATTTCTTTCTGAAGCTATTATTCTGTTGAGAAACGCCTTTCTAACATGCCCTTAGTAGGTTGGACGGTTGAAAAGTATATGCTGTACTAGGATAAAATTATTATAAAGATGAAACTAATTGTTTATGCTCATTTAAATCTTTCGTTGATTGTGTGTGTCCACAATACAATTTGAATTCTACAGTAGGAAAATTTGGTCACATTTTACACGTTATTGAAAACTGGAAAATAGATATAACAATTTTGACATTTAAGGAGCTGTGGATGAATTCCTTCCTTTAAAGATATTTCTTCTTTTCCCTCATTCTAATGACATTCTTCGATAAAAACTGGTTTATAGGGATTTGTATGAGACGACGTCTCGTCTCACAAACGAGACGACACATGGTTTCTAGAATTGGTGTCGAGGTACAATACGCCTCGTAAAATGTATCTTCTAGCGATCAATTACTCGAAAAAGCAATCTAACTTTTAAAATTACTTCCAAAAAAGTATTCACTGAAAATAGCTCTCTCTTGGAACAAATAGCAGCATTTATTACTTTAAAAGGATAAAGAATGCCTAAACTTAGCTTTATTAATTAGTACATAAAAATAGTGACGTGCGGAAGCATTACATGAAATATATGCATAATACTAGACGTTTAAATACTATTATTATTATTATTATTATTATTATTATTATTATTATTATTATTATTATTATTATTATTATTATTATTATTATTATTATTATTATTATTTAAAATATAATCTATGTGGAGTTGGGTGTCTGAGCAAACTTTTGATAAAATCCTATGTTCGCCAACGGTATTCGTAAATGAGCTTGAAATTTATATTCCGTGCTGAGATTGACTACTTGGTTGGTTTGGACCTACTCTCAGCATCGATGCTGTGTCAGATGTGTACTTATAGCTTAATGTGGAATCCGAACCACATGAGCACTCACTGGAAATCGAACGTGGATCATATATTAGTCATATAGCTCCAAGGCTGCTCTGCGCCGATATCAAGTATATATGTATCTTATATATGTACCAATATACCACGAGTAGGCCTATTGATTATCTGCGGTATTGGAAAAACTGGCGACAACTTCTTGACATAATTACCGTACTCGCATCGAACTTATTTGCATAAAACAATTTGACATTTGCGTGTTTGAAGCAAGTTATGACTTATGCATAAGAACCTTAGGTACTTATCAGTCACATTCCCGTGTTTTTCTGAAATTAATTCAGAAGTGGAAAAATAACATTATTTCTTTGTGTAATTTTCTGGCGAATACAAACTACTACTTGGTAAACTAACCAATGTTTTTGAGATGGTCTGTGCTATTTTCTAATTAAATAATTACTTAGAGGAATTTTAGGATTAATATTTTCTATCGCACAGCAACGTAAAATGAAAGCAACATAGGCTACCACCATAATATAGGTGAGAGTTGTTAAAAAATATTTTTTGTTAAAGAAAATTTACATGGTTTGGTATGTGTGTATCAGACTTCTACAAATTTAAAATATACTTCTTTAATTATTCATACACAACTGTCCTTGCTATTTAATTTGAACATAATTACTGCGAGTATTAATTCTAGTGCACACAGATCTTTTTTTCTTTTTTTAAGTAATTGAAGATGTTTTTAATCATTTTAACGTGCTGACATTGTTTAAAATATTTTCAGTAATTATTTTGCTTTCATTTTCTATCATAAACATTCTTCATTTGCTGTAAGCAGGGCTATAGTCGAGAGTACACGCCGTATACCCTCTGCTTAACCTTAGCCATTAGAGTGCACCCTCTGCTTCAAAGTGTGTAGTTTCGTTTATATTTATGTATTTATTTAATCGGATCATGACTCCAATGATAAAGTGACTATATCACCTTTTTTCTCTTATATTCTTAACAGGTGTTTAAATATATGTCATGAAAAAATCCAGTGCGATTTTTTTCTGTTTCTTCTCGGAGTTGGTTTCGTCTCCATACCTACACCTACTTATGTTATTAATGCTGTGATTTATGTAAGGAATGTCATGAAGAAAATAGCATGAAATGCTTTTAGACTATAAAACAGTAACGTATTCTTTATATTGAATTAATTAATACACACGATTTACATTGTTCATTATAAAATGCCTTCATGTGTCTTATGATAATGATAGATGATCACAAATCAGCGTATACCCTCTGAAAATTTTAGGACTACAGCACTGGCTGTAAGCATTACATAAGGTTAATAAACACATATCATGCGAAATTCATTTGGGAGACCGGGTCCACTTTTCCCCTCTCCCGTGGTTACATCCCAGTAGAACACTTATTTTGAGAACTATAAGGTAATCATATGAGTATGGTTTGAAAATTACTGTTCTAAATTAAAATGAAATGAAGTCTTTCAGTTTAAGTCCCACGATTAGGTAAAGGGAGACAATAATTAAAACTAAAGGAGACGATAATTAGGGCAAACGAATGATGATGGAAGAATTGGTGGAATGAGAATGTGAAAGGAAATGGGAGTACCCCGAGAAAACTAATGGACACGATGTTGTCCACCACAAATATACTTGGCCGGGATCGAACTAGGGACTCCACGCACCAGAGGTAAATGCTCTGCCACTGAGCCACCCTCATTACTGTTCCAAACAGCAGGAATTCTTGTAGAACATTTAGGTTTTCAACAAAATCTGGACACTAGTCATATCCAGATTTTGTTGAAAATCTTTATATATATAAAGATATATATAAAGATTTTAAAAATATTTCGTTGGCAATTGTTTGATTTATTTTGATAGTCACTGAAATACCCGAATCTTAATTCAATCAAAAATTTGAGGTCAGTTTGTAAGAATACACTGTAAACTGTCAATAAAATTATAAAATCCACGCTACAATGCATACAAATGGCGGAACTGAAAGTCAATTATTAATTCCGTTTGTTCAGGTAATTTGCATAAGGGTGTACACTTAGTCTTGGTCAAACTGTAACTGAAATTGATCCATAAGAACACAAACAAATTACCTGCTAGTGTTTGCACTGGATTGAAACAGTTAATTTTGAATTGGTTTCTTTTATTTTATAAACCAGGCGCTGCTGCTGGTATAGGTTGTGCAACAGCCTTATTTTCTAACTTCAAACAACGTTTTTCAAGTGTTAGAACAGTGTCTGAGTAAGAATAATACTTTGCTCTTCAGTGCTAGACAATGATTCTATAAGGCGTGTCTCAAAAATTCATATTAAAAAATAAAACTTAAAGAATTAGAGAGATTTATGTTTTAGTTGCATGAGCGCTGCAGCTACATCCAGTAACATTGAGCATATGGAAAAGCACATTTAGGGGCTATACCTCCATCGCTCCTTTCTTCTCACATTATCAGCAAATGGTTGCAATCACTTGACAATCAGATCCTACTATACTAGTGGTACCATAGCCTACTTCCATAGTAGTTACCAATTTCTCCACTTAACAGCCCTGGACTCAACTTTTTTTTTTTTTTTTTTAATCTTTTATTGGTAAATGACGGAGGAGTATGAAGAAAGTGTGCGCAAAACCAAGCTAATATAAAGGATGTGCAATAGTTTCTGCACAGATGGGTATAATATTTTTATTAATTGAAATATGATGATGAAATTTTAGGTGGACATACTTTGATACTTTGGCTTTAAAATGATAATAATTGTTATCTCCTCTTATTCACAGTTAAACCACAATGGACACTGAAGTAGGCTTCAGGACCCGACAACGGTTGGTAATGGAATTTCTGTTCACACCCGGTGACAATTCAGCTACACCAATTCATAGGAAGTTGCTTTCGATTTGGGATCACACATTGGACTGCACCAGTATTCAGTGTTGGTTGCAGTGGTTTAAAAAACCTAGCCTTTCCAGATCAGAGAAATTGTGGCCTCCTTTTTCTGGAATCAGTGCGGTGTCATTTTCGTAGACTTCTTGGCACATAGCTCCATAGTTAACAAGGAGCGTCATTGTTTGCCACTGGACAAGATACAACTGCTCTCCAGATCAGGAGACCTGAGCTGCAAACTAAGGTAGTTAATCCATCAATGACAATGCCAAGCACCACACAACCAGATGACACAGCAGAAAATCATGAAAATGGGAAATCATCCCTCAGCCTCCCTATAATTCGGAATTGGCTCCTCCAGATTTCTTCCTGTTTGGTCATCTGAAGGCTCACCTACAAGGAAAAACATTTGACACTGAGAAGGCCCTCATTTCTTGTGGAAAACAATGGTGTACAAGTCAGTCACCTGAATTTTACCAAAGTACATTCAAGGCATGTCACATTGAGTGACATGGTCTTGTAGCCAAAAGATCAAAGTGTGTTCAGCTAAAGTTTCATCATATTGCAAATAATAATAATACTATTACAACTATCTGTGCAAAACTTATTGAACGGCCTTTGTATAAGAGTAGTAGTGATGCACACAACTAAATTCGAGTTTCATAAGAGCAGAGGAGGTGTTGTTTACACTTTTCTGTTTTTACTCTTCTGAGTATATTTTCACACATCGTTGTCTTATTTCATTGTAAGTGTCTGGAGAAAGATAGTGCTTTTGATCTTAATTCCGTAAATAAAATGGATTTTGCATAACTATTAAAATATACTTCATGAGTTACAGTATATACTACAATTTATTTAACTGCTGTTAATAAGACCGAAGTAGAAGTTTTTGTTTATAACTATTAAACTACCTTAAGCAATAATCCTTCATCATGTTAGAGAATTACATAACAATAATAACTTAAAAAAATCACAAAATAAACATTTATAAACTTGTTTAAAAAAAGTTGCTTTTGTAGTATAATCTTTTTGAGTAATGAATGGGGAATTTAGGTCTGAATATAATACGAATAATATACGGGAGTGAAACGTAATAACCCACAAATGTGTGTTCATCAAGATTTTACAAACACTTACACTTTTGCGAACATTTTTTGTTTTTTGGTTTAAACCAGTTGATTTAAAAAAAAAAAAAAACAGCTGGTTTAAACCTTGGTTTAAACCAGCCAACCCTGCCTTTCATATTTCAATTTCTTCTTTCATAGGGCACGTGTCGCTACTATCATTTAAAAAAAGAGAAAAAAAGAGATTTTTAACTCAATATGCTCTGAGTGAAGACGTATCTTAAAGCTTGTTGCTTTCAATATATTAAAAAAAAGAAGAGACACGGTCTTCGTCTAATGTTATGCGTTATATATATGCTCTACAGAAGTGTTTTCAATCGTTTTGACTGAGAATACATTTTATTGAACACTCATGACATAACGACGCACTTATTTGATAGTTAATAATCATATAAATTACAACAATCACATAAATTACAACAGTAAGAATAAGCGATTCTATGCACTACTGAGCATTGCTACTGCCGCTGGAGGCGTTTAATGGTACAGTCTGGCTCAAGACTGAATTTAAATAATTACTCATAATAAATGCTTCATGATTTTTAAATTCCTAAAATTTAGCAACACGCCCTATGGGACTGTGCGACACACCTGTTAGGAACCACTGCTATAGAGAAGCTCGGTAGAGATGTAATTCAATAAGGAAAATAGATCCTAGATTTTGTTACTTGAACAGCTTATAGTTTTTCAATTAAAGAAGCGTAATTCAACGCAGCAGAAACTGATTAGTCCGCAGACACTGAACCCTATCAGTAAAATTTGTTCTTACTTCTACACGTTACAACACCCTGCGCTGATCTGATTGGGTAGCGCGCCTGGCTGTGGTGAACGAAACTGTTGGTTTGATTCCCGTATAGAAAGCATTACAGTGGTTCAGATTCTACTTTAAATTGTAGGCTTCGTTCTATATGGACAAAAATAACAATCAATCAAGCTTTGCGATTTGCAAGATCAGAAATCAGTTACAAAGTAAACACGGCTGTATGACACTGGTCTGTGTATCCCGCAAATTACTTAAATCTACATAACTCATCAATTTAAAATAGAAAAATACTAGCATTTATTTCTGTATGATTGATTAATCGTTAGTTGGATTAGACTTTTGTCCCTTTCAGCATCAAGGTTATATGAGACGTGGACTTATAGCATAACGTGGAATTCGAACCGCATGAGCTTTTACCGGGAATCGAACCCAGATTTCCCATGCTGAATATTTCTATACGAGTATTAATGAGTACTTATAATTTATCAATATTAGCGCGCATGTTGCAACAGTGATTTTCATTGTTGAATTCATTGATCTGTGATCTATCTGATTTGAGAGTGATTTCCAGTTTCTAATATTGATAATACTTTAATTAAAAGACTATCCATTATACGAATATACATATATCTATATCCTCCATATACCATCTTCAAGAAAGTCCACAATCAGCTACTACAGCTAAAAAAAATGACATCTCAAGTTTTTTTGTTTTTGTTTGTTTGTTTCACATGTTCAATTTGAAGTAACCCTAACTATAGAGCGAGCATTAGTTTTTACTCACCCTGTATATTAAGAAGCCCTCATATGACCATCAATTAGTATTTTGATTTTTTTTTTAAATATGTGAGAAAAATTAAAAACTTCCTCTTTGTACTATTCGTTAATACTGCCTGAATAACAGAATAACACGTGTGCATAACAGTAAAATTCTGTACACAAAAAGAGCCCAATAACGTCTATATGCACATTTAGCATTCTATTTTGAACATTTTAAACTTAATTATTTCACTGATTTCTCATTAAGAAGAAAACAAAGTTATGTGCAATAAATATTTCCTGAACATTCAAACTCAATAATAATAATTGTAGTAGTAGTAGTAGGAGGAGGAGGAGGAGGGGAAGAAGAAGAAGAAACAAGAGTAGGAATATTCAATGTTTTGAAACCTCTGGACTGTAAGTATAATTTATTAGTAGACATATTTGTCATCAGCGAGAAGGGTTTTTTCCAGATATTTCCGGAGGGAGGGGGATTTGCTTCCGAAGTTACTCAACCGCCTAAGATAAATTAAATTGCTATTATATGTCACTTTCGTGCAGGGTACGTCCTTTAACAAACAGTGCGTCAGTGCAGCCTCCTCATATATTGATTTTACCCCACAGAACAAAATTTTCTCGAAGAAAGCCTAGCAGCGAGGTTTGTAGAACGAGAGCTACAGTTTCAAGTAGGATTTGATCCATTACAATGTGTTCAGATTGCTCCCGTATAGGTAATCGATTCCGGAACCTCGTGTACCAAACGTACACGAGTAGCCAGTAGAGAAGTGATTAGAACTAAAGATCCAGAAGTGAAACAAGACAGGTTGAAATGCTTTATACTCAGTGGTGTTATTCAGCTGGTTCGCTAGAACCGGTTGTTAAAATATTTCAAGTTGCAGAACCGTTTGTTATACCCAGACATAAATACACACACACACACACACACACACACACACACACACACACACACACACACACACACATGATCTAGCCAAGAGTAAAAGAAAGAAGTCAAACAAATTATGTGCATGAACCTGGCAGAATCCATTTTCGGAAATCGAAAATAAAACATGCAGATCGCTTGTTCATCGCTTGTTTACGAATGTTCTCATAAAATTTGTTTGTTCACGATTTATAAACAATTTATATCAAAAACTAATTGGCCGGTGCCAATTTCACGTAGCAGAACCCATTTTCATGAATCGAAAATAAACTATGCAGATACGATTTCTATATCTTTTGTATTTCTATTAGCATAGCAAGTGTGTGTTGCAAAATTTCAGCGGAAGGGAGAGCTTGTAGAATACACATTTTTCACAACCAAAAGCAATTGACCTTTCGGAGAACATTACTTTGCTTTGTACATAGCCGAAGATTAATGGAGGATGAGGGGAACTGTAAAGTTTATTTTAAATGTCTTCCTTCTTAGCTACAGGGTTAAATATACCATCTCTCAGAACAAGGTATAGACGTTTATTCCTTAATCTCAAATGCTCAGATATCAAGAATGAGAACTGAGTGAAGTGGTGAGAGTTATTTATATATATTTGACTATACAGACCATTAACAAGTGTCGGTCCATTGCTGGATTAAGGTCTTTCTACTACTTTTTGACAACCATCTATCTTGGACAATTCTTTTCCAAGATATTCGAAACTTCATAATATCGTCACACCCCCTTGTATTAGTATGTTGTGTAGATCGCTACATGTCACATGAGAACTATTTACCCATCCGCCAGAGGTTATTAAAAAAAATAGAATAGCACCAATGTCTAGACTGAATCAGTAAGACTACAGGAAATTCCCACCTACGGTATAACCTAGGTCTGCGGATAGAAAATTTTCCAAAATAAATAAATACACTTCGTAATTATATGTACCTAAAGTAATCAATTTTATGAAGTACACACTACCACCAACATTTAGTATAAATTAAGGATGGCCTTCTTCGAAAAATCTATTTCTCTATTTTCGATTTTTTTCGAAAAATCTATTTCTCTATTTTCGATTTTTTCGAAAAATCTTTCGTTTTCGCTTTTTGAATTTTTTCGTTTTCTGAAAAAAAATCGATACAGTGTCTCTGTAAAAAATGTGTCTATCCTTACTATGAACTGGGGGACACGATGGCTCAGTGCTAGAGCGCTTATCTCTGGTGCATGTTGTCCAGGGCTTGATGACTAGCCAAGTAAGTTTGTGGTGGACAACATCGCACTAGTGTTTTTTTTTTTTCGGGATACTCCTATTTCCTCTCACGTACTCATTCCATCGATTCTTCCATCATCATTCACTTGTCTTAATCACGCACTAGGTCGAAAAGTGTAAAAAGCTTTTTTCAAGATACCCATCCTGAAAATGAGTTTTTCCTGAGTTGCAGAATGAGTTTTTCCTGAGCTTTTCTCATTCACACCAGGCAAATGCTGGGATGATACCTAACTTATAGGTCCCAGGCCGCTTCCTTTCTTCTCTTGCCACGGATAGTGTGCTCGCCGAGGGACATCATTCCTCATATGCCGGTGCGCCCTGCTCGATGAATGGTTTACGTCCCCTACCAGTAACGGCTTTTGGGTCGAAGATAGTGAAGTGCTACTTGATCGTTTTTCTGAACATTGAATCCACAAAGATAAAGTAACCCATCTCTGTGAGTACTCCATCTCTGTGATTGTATCATATTTAACTATTTAAGTTGGATTTCAGGCCCAAATTTGTTTATAGCGAGGAAAAAAAGGCGTTGCTTTCTGAAGGAAAGAAGAGGGTGCATACAGCTTAGATGATCCAGATGTCAACTATGAGAACTATCTAGAAATCATTCTTCTTCTTAGTGACTACAATCATACTTTGAGCAATCATCTGAAGAAAGTTAGTGAGCAAACCAAAACTTTTCGTAAAAGAGGATGGGAAAGAAAGTGGAAGGGGAAAACAAATAACATTTTTAAGCAAGAGTACAATAGAAAAAATATATCCGTATTATTAAGAAAGAGATACAGGACGTTATTTGCAATGAAATTAGAAAAACTAACCAATTTTCCGTACTAGTGGATACAATAATGAACGTGTCTAGTTCTGACCAGTGTGAACAGTAATTCGATATATTTTGGAAGCAAAAGTGAAGGAAGGAGTAATAGGATTAAAATGTGTAAATTTTACAACTGGCGATAGTCTCTTCTGAACCTAGATCGATACATTGAACGAAACTGAACTACATGTGACAAAGTGCATCGCCAATTCATTTGATGGAGCTTCGAATATGAGTAGTCAATATAACAGCGCCACGACAAGGCTCAGGAGTTAATCTCCAACCATATTTACACGTGGTGATATGTCCATGTTTTCATTCTTGTGATTTGTGATACGGCGCAATTCCTTCCAACATCCATAACCTTCTTTGGATTACTACAGGAAACAGACATTTCTCAAAGAGTCCTACCAGCGCCTTGCACGTCTTGTTGCCATTTGCACGACTAGGTGGAACAATAAGTCTTGCTATTGTAAGTACATTTGGTCGTTTTCATTACTGGGCAGAAGGTAGAGCTGCTACAGAGAGGATATCGGAGCCAGTCTTCGTTGAACTTGTGATTATACTCTTCCTTATTGGTAACTCCAATGAATTCACTCAGAAAGTTCGGAATGATGCTCTTTCATTGTTGAAGAAGTTCGTCTCCTACGAAACAATCTTAGTGGCAATGGTGCTTTTACTAATATTGCAAATTACTAGTTTTCTCTCAGATTACTTTCAAATCAAGACTCTTAATTATGTCCAAGCTTGGAGGTTCATTTCCACTGTATAGGATGGTTTAAATAAAGCAAGGAATAAATACAAATGAAGTTAGTCTGGCATCAAAGACTGTTGTAAGAGTAGTGACAGAAAAGATTAGTGATAGAGTAGAAAAGTGTTCCTCACTTGGAGATCTTTGTATTGAAACAGAGCTCCCAAAAAGAAAAGTACCTAAGGTAAAGAAAATGAGTGGTGAATTGGCATCTCGTGAAATCATAGGGAATACAGAAGAGGAAAGCTTCAGATTGTGTGTTTTCAACGTTGTCCTTGACAAAATCTATCAAAGTATGACCAGCTGGTTTTCGAGACAAAAACCTTTATCTGGATTTGGCGTCTTTTGATCTAAGGCGTTATTCTGATTTAAAAGACGAACTACCCTCAAATGCAATGAGCAAAATTTGTGAATTAATTCCAAGCATAGATAAAGGAAAACTTACCGAAGAACCAAAATCATCTACAGTGGTTTGGTCCAAGATATCGCAAGGAGGTGACCAGAATGAGTATGATAATGAAGAATTAAGTAGTGAGTATGAAGAAGAAACAGAATGGGACGATGCACGAAATCAAATTTTAAAAAACCCTGCAAGTCTTGCCTCACGTGTGAGTTCAAAATTAGGCCTATATATTCCTTATGTTATACAGAGCTCTTTAAAGTGTACAATTTCCTCCTTACGATCCCTCTTACACAAGTAAGTTGTTAACGAGCGTCTTGCAAACTGAAGATTATTAAAGCTAGACTAAGGGCGAATCTCGGTCAAAACAACCTTGAATCATTTCTGTTAATGCAGTGTGAAAGGGATATACTAAGTAAATTGAATAGTGATGCCATAATTAACAAACTCTGTCATGATAGTACAGATAGAAAAGACTCCTGATGTAAGGTAGGAATGTCTTTGTTTCTTGACATGTAAACAGATCAAAGCGATAAAAGTTGAATGCTTTGTATAATTGGCATTGCATCAGTAGTAATTAGGCTGTCTGAGACCAAAGTGAACTACTGTAACTGCATTTTCGAGTTGTCAATAACTGCGTGTAAAACTTAAAGAACCTAGCATATCAGATGCCACAAATGGTACGTTATCACATTTTTACATCACCTTTCTATGTGACTTTTTCTACCACTGTTTCCAAAAATGCCAATCGTGGTTGTTGATAGCTTAAAAATACATTAGTTCACTGATTTCCGACAGCTCAATTGAGGGTCCCAGAATATAAGGGATCAGAGTTTATATGACTTTTCCAATAGGGTTTACTTATGTTCAGAAAAGGACTCTCCGCAGCACAATATGCAAACTAGAAGGTGAACCACATCGCTGTCCACTCGAGGGTATACCGATGAGTGGATCGCGTCCCAGTTTATATATTTCACCTCCCAGTTTATATTGTAATATCCTATGTGATGTCGTAAACAAGCCATTCCACGCTTCAATGTTTACAAACAACACCACATGGTTCGGCAAGAGGATCTTCCACCAGAGGGACCTGCTATCACCTGCAGACGACGTTTAGCCCCTCCTACGGAGCAGAAGACGAAATCGAAGCAGAAGCGCCACCGCCACCCAAGGGACGCTATAAATTGGGCAGAAGAATCCAACTCAGTACCAGTTTTCTGGTGACCCTCCTACTGTCTGCTTCGGGACTTTAGGAGTAACCTATCCCAGGGCCTCTAGTCTCCTACGAGACTACGCCTATCCTTTCTCCTGGCTTTGCCTGCTTCGGGGCTCTGTCTGGGAATCCAAACCTCAGCCACTTTGCCTGCTTCGGGGCTCTGTTGGCCATCTAACCTACCCACTGCTTGCTTCGGAGCTTTGGGAACCTAATTCCACTCCACTTTGCCTGCTTCGGGGCTCTGTTGGAGATCCTGTCTGCGACCTTACGGTCAAAGACTACCTTTCACTTACCCTTTTAAAGTAGAGAACAAATTGTATAGTATTTTGTACAAATACTCTTATAGTGGATTTTTATAATAAAAACTGGTAGTGGGAGTCGATTCCGGACACTCTTTTTATTAACTGCTCTACCTCTTCCTTATATGAGACGAAATTACATAAAGTTTTACAATATACGGTATTTCACTGTGGAGAGTCCATGTCCTGGGCATAAATAAACTTTATTTTAATAGTCAGTTAGACCCCTTGACCTCCAAGGTTCTCACTTTGTTTGCTGTAGATGTTTTATTAAATATAACGGAATAAAACTATATGGTTTTGACACTTACATTTTGAGCGTTTAAATGGTCTGCGAGGATATTTTTTGTATTAGGACTTTATGTACTACTGTTGATGAGCCAGGTAGAATACACATAGCCTATATAATAAAGGTCCCTTTGTTAGATGCAGTGCGCCCTCCTAATGATTTAAGGTCTGCGCCCCCGATTACTTCTCAGTCCGACGCTGCTCATATGTAACGGGCTAAATGACCATGGATCCCGTATGCGGAAAGCCCAGAAGATGTTGAACTGAAACATTTCATTTCATTTCTTTTTCTTACTATGAAATAATCACTGAAATTCGAGATTCTGGAGAAAGGCTGATGAGAACAGAGGCTGGTAGTAGGGCCTCGTTTTGTCATTAAATACAATGAAATAGCTATGTGCTTTTAACTCCTGGAGGCAATGGCGTCTCTGGCATGTAAAATTGGGGGGGACATCAAAGATAGTACCTAGCCCATATCTTTGATTCCATCTGTTACCTGTCTGCTTACCTTCATGGAACCCCTGAGACATATCAAGAACTCTGTTATGATCATTTCACAGCCTCAATATTATATTCCAAATAAATATAATAATTGTTATTTATATGTTATTCTGTCATTAGTAAATAAATTAAATTAAAATAGAATATTGCATGTTTTGTACTTCAAAATACTGGAGGGGACGCGTCCCCTCATCCCTCCTGCCAGACGCCCTGCCTGGAGGAGTGGATGAAAACACACATTGTGTATGTAGGCCAATATACTGTACAATAAATTCATAAAATAAATTTGTGTAACGTACTTTAAAGTTATTATATGTAAAATTAAATAAACACACTGTATTTTTTAATGTACGAGATTTCTTACGTTAGTAGGCAATTTAAGTTTATTATTATTATTATTATTATTATTATTATTATTATTATTATTATTATTATTATTATTATTATTATTATACAGCAAAGTTCAAGTTTCACATAATCATCTTACTATTCCGAAAATCACAATCAAAATTGTATTCTGAATTCTAGGGAAACAAATTAATTTCTCAGGACTTTTTTCGTGTATTTACTGTATATTTATTCTCATAATTATACAGTATATGTGTAGGTGTGATCCATTTCCCTAGAACTTTCAAACGTCGGCGCCAATGCTGAAACGTTTTCTGAAGTGTCGCAACTTTTTAAGGTCACAATATCTATGAACAAATTGTCGACAGGAAATCAATGTCAGACTGTTCCTTTGGGAAAACTTCCCGAGCACAAATCCTCTGGATATGTATACATTACATGATGTAAAAAATCCTCACTTATAGAAACAATTGAAATAGTAGTATCATGATTACACATAAATATTAAGTGGGGGAAAAGACTAACCTGTGTATCTATTGTAGAAGTGGGAGTGTCTGTCACGTCCTCGCTGCACACAACACTTAGCACAGGGAGCGTTCGGGGTGGACAGAGCGAGGTATGCGATTGTCGGTCGCTCGCTGCTGCACAGACTTCATCCGGCCGAACGAAGAGCACTAAACCAAGCCCCCTTTTACGAGATAGCAGCGTTGCTAGGCGACATCACGGGTTTCTTTGGTAAACTTCGCTCTTCCTCAATCTGGCCTGTGATGGATACTTAATCCTTAGCTACAGTGAAGAAAATGGTCTTGTTAGCATATGAGTAGATTATATAGGTATCAAAAAAGATATAATAATAACAATAATTTATCAAATACGAAATGCCATTTCATAAGCATGCTACAATATTGTTGTTATTCTGTATTTTTTCATGAGTATAGTTTACAAACTGCGGAGCAAGTAACGCTATTATTATTATTATTATTATTATTATTATTATTATTATTATTATTATTATTATTATTATTATTATTATTATTATTATTATTATGGTGCCCACAGGGGAAATTTTATTTTCAGTTTAGCGGTCCTTTTCAGCAGTGAGGCTATACAAGACGTGGGCCTACAGCTTAAGGTGAGATCCGAACCACTTGGGCTCCCACCGAGAAATGAACCCGGGTCTTCCTCTCCACAAAGGAAGCGGCATAACATGAATAATTTATATTTTAAGACGGTGCACGTGATTCCAGGTTCGATTCCAGGTGGGGATGTTAAGAAAATGAACACATTACGGTGGTTCGGTTTCTGCCTTAAGCTCTAGGTCCAAATCTCATAGCCTTGAACAAACAAACTATATTTCAAGACAGTGACTCCCATTTTTTTTCAAGTGGGGACCACTTTGATAGGATTTTTTAGATCAATAGCGGTTACTCATTTGATATTTTTAATGCTTTTTATTTTTGAAATTTGAAATGTATGAGTTTTACGTCCCACTGTTATGCCGGCTAGTCTAAAGGGGATCGAACCAGAGACCCCACGCACCAGAGGTGCACGCTTTACTACTGAGCCACTGTGGCCCCCACCGCTTTTTATTTTTTTTAACCACGAAATGTTATTTATTCTCTTTCAGACCTGATTATTTTTAAGGCAATGTTGCAGACCTTGAGGCAAGGGGCACGTATCACAGGATCACTTATGTCACTACTTTTGTCCGGATCATCCGAGTTTGAGACTCAGGGGCTGGCTGGACCCTATGTACAACACGTGCGTCATAATATATAGACTTATACGAAAAATATATTATTTAAAATGAATACAGTATATCTTATTGGAATTTGACTTCATGGTGATGCAAAACTTACTAATTTGATCCGTCTATTTGGATATTCCATTTATAAATCATATTTGCGTTGCAATATTTTATGGTCGCGTGGATAGAGTTAACATTATACAATACAACGGAACGCAACGCAGTGCGACAAAGCGGGTCAGTTGTAAAGTTGAGTAAATGCATGGTGGTAATATAAGTAAAGGTCCGCCGAAGAGACCAAGAATCGGTTTCGTTTTTCCACGCAACTCTTGATGTTAGAAAGTATTCACCAAAAGTTTTATACACGTAAATTAAAAATATTCGATTATTATTCAGTGAACTCGATATTTTCATTAACGTAACTAAAATTATAATGGAATAATATTACTTAATATTGTGGCTCTTAAGATGTGTCCTTTCTACTGAACAAAGAGTTGCAAATTATGCTATTGAACGGGGTTACAAACTGTTCAGGGCTGGCTCTACTCAGACTCGGTCTGATCTGGTGGCCAATGTATTATCAACTCTAGAATTCTTTGGTAGAATAGCGTCCACTACTCGAGCTTGAATACTCGCGTTTGATTCTCAATCTTACATTTTAAAATCATAATACTAAATATTTGAAATATAATTTCTTGTTTGTTCATCTTTCTTTATTGAAATGTAATGTTTCTTTTTTAACACAAACTATAAAAAAAGATTTAACATAACACAGTTTGCACTCAGAGGCATCTTCCACGCCAAGTTTTATAGGTTTGATTGATTTCATTTATTTAAAATGTCACGCGCTTATATTTTGATAATCCTTATAGTTAGACGTACGCAAGATGGGAGAATGAAACGAGAGAGGAGAAAATCATTTAATTACAATTGTTACAATTATATCGGCAGCCTCATACAGTACATATTCTCCATATGTATGATGATGTTATTGTCTCTGGAACTGTTCGGGTCAATATCTATTGGGGTCACGAATCTAACTTCTTCCGAAGCTTCTGATCCGTTCCATCACTGGCCGGTGGCCGTACCCACACCGGTCTATTATTTTTTTTTTTTCGATTTTATCCAAATAAAGCATTGCTAGACCTAGTCAATATTTTGATGAATGTTTGTTGGAGAAAGCAGATGGTTTTGGCCATTCGGCTTTCGCCCAACGTCGTAAGAACAATCAGGGAGCTATTTAAATGAAAAAGAACTAGCAGACTCATTCAGGAAACCAACAACTGACGGTGAAACTAGCAACATGCTGACCATGCATCTCTCTGTTTAAAATTGCCAGTTGGTCGATTTTTTTAATCATTGAGGACTTTGTGTCAGAAAGTTTAGTTAACTCAGTAGCTGATATTTTTATTAATAATAATATTTTCATCCTAGCTGTAGACAATTCAATAAACCAAAAAGCTATAAAAATATTCACACTAAATGCCTTCAAACGGAAATTAGTTTTGTCTTATTTAGCTGGCTTTGAAAAGAACTACTAAAGTAGCTTGTAAGCTTTTAATTTCCATTTAAATTAAATGGCAACTGTTTTTAAAAAGTGTAGCAAAGTAAGTTTTACAAATATGTCTAGATAAATTGAAGAGGTAGTTTTTTCTTTTTTCTTTTTTTTTCTTTTCTTTCTTTTTCTTTCTTTTTTCTGCTGTATTTGGATCGTCATAACTAGGGCAACCAACTTGATGCTTTATACAATTGTATATTATGCTTCATTTTTCCTTACATTATGCTTTATTATGTTTTTTCCTAAATTATGTCTTAATATGCTGTTCCTTGAATTACACTTCATTTTTACCCATTTTAATTACATATTTGTTTTATTTTACAAGTCTTCATTACACAAGCATTAAAAATGTATATGAAACTTCATTTTTCCCACTAAGAATTAGTTCAATACAACATACTATGTTATTTTGTGCAGCTTTCCTTAAGCGAGGTTTCGAAAAAGAATCATGTACCTGCACAATAGACTTTTCATATTTAATGAATTCAGAACAAAGAGCACAAAATAGATTACCACAAAATAGATAGCACAAAATAGATACCACTTTGGAATCGCCAGTTGGTTGGGAATTCTCTTACTCTCAGATTGCATATACTTTCGATTTTGGCATCTTGGAATAAGTACAACCAGTCTTGCCTGCCTTTTAACACAAAATGAGGAAACAAAAAAATCTTTCTGAGCGGCAGGTGTAGAGAGAGGATGAGTTCAAACTTTCCATTGTTACGTAGGCAATTGGCAGTTGATTTTCATTGTTTGCGGCATTGATAACAGCCTTTGTTGATAATTTTCTCTTTGGCCAAAAAATATCAACAATTTTTTTTATTGTACACATACACAAGGTTCTGGAATACAAAGCATTAAGCATTATGTTTTATGCTTTATTTCTGTAAATTATGCTTTATTATGCTTATAAGATTAGCAAATTTGGATATGTAAAGTGCTCAAAATCACAGGTGAACCATAGGTGAAAAATTCCATTATGATTTTAATGCTTTTTATGCTTTATGGTTGCCCTAGTCATAACAATCGTCACCGTGATATAACGCGAATATCGGTGATTTGTCAGAATAACAGCGAATTTTATCTAATATAAAACAAAATTCTGAAATAATATTATTTTGTTAAAAGTCTAGTGTCCCAAGAATTGATGAATGTAAAGGGATGGAGAAAATCCGACTTCAACAGCTAATGGAAGCCTATGTTTCTTCAAAAGACATTGCGAAAAGATCGTTTGAGAACACAAAACACTTGAAACTTTGTGGAAAATCCATGTGCATTTGAAATTGTATCTAAAGAGTTCGATGCTTAGCTATGCTTCTGCCTCGAATGTAGACTCGCGGTGGCAGTGTGGCGACAGTGAGAAGGCAAAATCTCTCCGAATAAAATGTGGAAGCACTAACATTTTATTCTTCGAGAACTGAGTACAGGAAAGAAACTGCATGCGCAGTACGAAGTTAAAGCATATAAAAATGTTTTCATCTCAAGCAATTATATATATAATCTCTTAAGCCTCAAATGGAAAAGTAATGGCAGAAAGTTTCGAAAAGTGTTGCTATTTTCACTGCAAGCTTATCACTTTAGATAGTGTATGTTTACAACGAAGGGAGGTTGCACATGCGCCGATGCACCCCCCTAAATCTGGAACTGTATATACAACGAGCTATATATACACAGCGAGCGTACAAAAGTGGGTATACGGTTATAAGAGTTCTTGTTTTCTTTATTAGTAGTTATGCATTATAGATAGATTATATATAGTATAATGAGTTATAGAAATGAAAAGGATTAGTGAAATAAGTTTATGAGGTCACAATCAGGATGATATAGGAATTACAATTAAGTACAACCTCTAAGGTTCTCAAAGTGTTCAGAATTTCATGTATTTCTGCAGTATAGTCTACACTGAAGCATACTTTGGAAGAAAGATTTTTTTTTATTGTTAAATTTCTTGGCACGATTCTCTACATTTCGTCACTAACTGCAAGTCCATTCTCGTTATCGTTCATAGATGTTGACCGTGTAAAAATCTTAATCGAATTCCCTGTGCCCCTCGAAGCAATAGTTTTGTTCCAAGAAGGAGACATGAACTACGCTTTTTTGTGCCTCCTCAGTTCCACATAAGGAAAATCTTAAAACTGACTCTCCTCTAGATAACGTGTTCGTGACGTCAATGTAAAAGTTAATGAGGATGAGTCGTAGACCTCTTTGCTGGAGTGTCAACCTTAAGCTCCATACGTGGTTTTTCTCTGAGGAAATTGAAGTCGGAAAGCCAAACCTCAATACTTAGAAAAAACATTGACGAATTCCAACTCAGAGATAATCGCAGAGGTGGTAATCTTACAAATCTTTAATATTGACAAAACGCTGTTCCAACTTGAAGAGTACAAGGTGACCGGAGATTGCTTCATAAAAGAGCTTAATATAGGACGTGCAACGTCCTGAAGTACAGTCTAGTGGTACGATGAAGCCAGGAAACACGTAGAAAAATAAGAAGTCGCAAAAAGGAAAAAGAGTTACAAGTAAGGTAGACGAAACATTGTTGTGTTAAAAGAACTCTGCTACTGCACTAATTTTAATAAATTAAAAATTTACATAAATGTTTCCAGGAAGCTTTAGCTTAGACTACATGAGCAGTGCCACTTCATTAAAAGAAAAAGCAAATTCGTAGCTGTTGATGATGAAAATCAAAGAAATCCGTTCGTTGTAATAGAACCAAAAATCACAATATGTGTAGTCTCGTTAACGTGTAATTCAGTTAAAAGTAAATAATAATAATAATAATAATAATAATAATAATAATAATAATAATAATAATAATAATAATAATAATAATAATAATAATAATAATAATAATAATAATAATAATAAACTGAATTTAAGGAGAAAATAAAACAAAAAGTTCGGGCCACTATATATACCATATTATAGAGTTGCTAATGAAATGTTGATTTATGATATATATTTATATCATAAATCAACATTAGATAATATTAGAGCCTTCTTAAGAAATTAAATATTTCAAAATTTTTGTCATCCATTAAATTTCCCTTATTTTTAGGGGTAGGAAGAAAATCAGACAAATCCAGTACAGAACCCTATAAAAACCTGAAGTTTTAATAAGTTGAACAGTATAGCTCCAAACTGAAAGTACTGTCAGCGACAAAAGTTCTTTCCGTTTAATGAAATTAGTTTCGTAAATGACCACAGAATGGAAGGATAATTTGAGTACATTTTTCAGTAAATTAAAAAAAGAATTAAGTAATTAAATTATCTGTACGTTCCAGCCATGCCACCGTTGTGCGTTCCAGCTATACCACCCTTATTCCCAAAATAAATTTTACCAAAAGGAGAGAACTTTTGTCGCTGATTGTACATACATATAATCGAGATGGACGAAAAGACAAACATATATCCATAAATCACCTTTACTGCATGTAAGGACTATGAAAGCTGTAAATCCCGTGAAATCTCGAAAATTTGATTATTTATTTATTTATTTTAGTATTAACGTATTTTCTTCTCTCCTGTTGTCACTCAAAACTAAAGACGGAGAGAAGTAATGAAACGATTTAAAATATAGAAACGTTAGTTATAGTTTCGAAGATATGAATCCTACTAATTTTGCAAGAGCGGAGCTAACTGCAAATGAAAATATGTTACGTATGCCTTTGGTAATAGTCACAGTGGGCGTGGGTGAGTTGAAAATGGCCCCGAAGAAAACCAACACGCTTATCCTCAACCAAACTTTATGTGTGGGTAACTGATAACATTGTCAATTAATGCTCAAAAGTTCGGGTTGATTTTCCTAAAGTCTCAGCCAAATTTAAAACGAAATCCGTTTAATCTTGTTTTTATCAAAATGAAAGTAGCACAATCTACTAAAATCACGATATTAATCATATATCATTGTAAAATACGATTTCGTTATTTTAATAACCAGTATTTGAAGCATATTTAAATCATTTGTAAGTACATGTAAATTTCTTTTCATGCTTACATAAATTGTTGGTTAAGAACTGAAAGCTAAGAGCAATTATATTTTCTACGTTAAGGTCTTTATTAAGAAATAATCACATAGAATATGTTGCAATATTATCCTTGCTATTCTGATTCATCTTATTTTGCAAGCTATCTTGATTGAACGCCTGATCAGATTAAGGGGGCGCTTAGGTGGGCTATAGCCCTGGGACTCCAGGTGGACAGGGACCTCCACCCTAAAAAAAAATAACTGTTATCTAAAAAGATTCATAAAGATACAATCATCATTATGAAATAAAATATGACCAAAAATATGAATCATATTCCCTTAACTTTCTTACTGTACTTTTACAGCAACGTATTAGGCGAAATCAGCAGCGGTCACATTTTTTTCTAGCCCCGAGCCTCCAGGTTGGTTAATCTGGAATGATTGAATTTTGTCAATAAATGTCCATATAGCATTTAATTTAACGTGAAAAACTATAAAGTGTATAAAGACCTTTAGAGGAACTTCTGTATCAACCCTACAAGTCCAATAGGGTGCGAAGACTTTAGGGGATTTCCCCTTAATCAAAATTTGATCCCCTCAAAGAAAGCAACTAAATCATTCCTCTCGAGGATGATTGTCCTCCTCCTAACCATGTTCAATGATAAACAATGTTGACTATATTGTGAAATTTCACTGCTTTTTATCTCTTCATTTTATTTTAATATGCTAGCTGTATTCTGAAATGAAAAGACAAGCTATTCACTTCCCCCTCCCCTCTAATTTTATAATTATCACTACCACAATCTACACATTCTTTCCCCCCTACTTTTACCATTGCTCATTTTAACTATTTTATTTTGCCTCTATAGGTGTAACTTGCCACATATTCTCATATCCTTCAGTTTGTCGTTGTCGTCGGTGACTTTGGAAATGAAAATATTCCCTTGAAGCTAAAGGAGACGGAGGATTAAGGCAAGAGAATGATGATGGCAGAATTGGTGGAATGTGACTGTGGGAGGAAACGGGAATATCCCTAGAAAATCCACGGACACGATGCTGTTTACCATAAACTTACTTGTGCGAGGATCGAATCAGGGACATCACATACTAGATGTAAGCGCTCTACAGCTGAGCCAGGAAGTAACTTTTGGGTGTACTGGCTACATACAACGAACTCATGTATGTATTCGCAAACGTCTTTAACTGTTCGCCAAGAGAATGTAAGTAAATGGGTGCATTTTGTGTGTTTGCAGCTGATGTGCAAGTATCTGAGATTCTTTAGCTGTAAAAAAATTAAATTAAAAAAGAACAATAAAATAAAACAGAAGAAGGAGAATTTAATTATTGTTGTTAAATTTATTCATTTTATATATGTCTTGCTTATTACTGTTGTCGGATAATCATATTTGTGCGTGTGTGTTGGGCGGATGGGGTTCGGATTCATTGTCTCAGTTTGAGTTATTGCACTTTCAAACCTCTGTGTAGTTACCCCCCCCCCCCCCAGTATCAATAATCTAATTCGCAGACTGTAGTCTAGTGTATACAATATTGTTTTACAATAGAGAGAAAAGTATTTAAGATCTTGTTCTTTCGGTTTAAAAATATCGTATGGCAACACTGACACAATTTCAGAGCAAATAATGTTCCCCTGGGAGTTCGATCTCACGCAGCACACGATGATTAATTATGGTTAATTCTTTGCTAGAATATTGATGACTGGCAACTCTGCTAAATTAAAGCAACGCGTGGAGACATCTATCGTCATTTCCTCACAACAGCATTTTCAAGGTCCCAAATCCCAACACAAGTTGCATTGACCCAGACGTCATTCAGATGGATGAAAGTAAATGTGTATGCGTGTGTGTGTTGCAAACAGAATTGGAATTTTTAGTGAGAGCGTCCCTAATATAGCCTGGGTTACATGCTTAATTTAGTCTCCATATACACTCCATGCAGCAAAAGAACAAGTGATATAAATGTCCGAAATACAAAGTGAATATTATAGTTTCGTTTCAACATTCTGATTCTATAGTATCTACTCACACACGAAATATTATATAGGCCTACTTATGAGCATTTTTATTTTTGATTTTGATTTTTTGCATAGCAAATTGCAATACAAATTTAAGCTTGCATAGCAATTAGTTAGTTTTGTATAGTTTTTTTTCTTTTCTTTTCTTTTTTTTTTAAGCGAAAGTGATTATTATTTTACATGCGCATGAAATAAACAATTTTTGTTTCTCACTAACAAATAAGATAATGAAAAACATAATTATAAAGTAATAGCAGTTATATTCAGTGTTCGAGGTGGAAAAAAAAGCAGAGGCGGTATGTTTTGTTATGATTTTGACTCAACATACCGGCTATTTAAATATTGTCTTGATCACTGAAAAACCAGAAACGGTATGTCCTCATTACTGAAAAACCAGAGATGGTATGGCACACCACCGCATACCGTCTCACTTCAACCACTGGTTATATTCTTATCAAAACGATGGAAACGTCTTAAGAAAATGCAACTTACCAGATTAGTACGGTGTGTGACCACCGTTTGCATGCAGAACAGATCTAATTCGCAGTGAGAGGCTTATCAGCAGCTGTTATCATTCAGCCGGTTTGCCTGGACTGGTTGTTAAAATCTCTCAGGTTCCTAGAACCCATGGGCATAGAGTATATAGGGGTTCTGGGGGTAGACATATTTTAGAACTTTTTCCTTTAAAAAAAAGAGAGAATTGCTATTTTACGTGTACAGTACAGTCAGCGACAAAATATCTTTCCGATTGGTAAAATTTAATTTGAAAATAACGGTGGTATGGTTGGAACGTACAGAAAATTCCATTCTTTTTATTTACTGAAAACTGTACTCAAATTATCCTTCCATTCTGAAGTTAGTTACGAAGCTAATTTTATCAAACGGAAAGTACTTTTGTCGCTCATTGTACAATAAACCATATTATGTACTTCTTTATGTTTTTAACTACTAGTTAATTACTGACCATTACAACTGCCAATAAAATATACTTCTCTTACTCATATATGTATTTTGTATTCAATTCAAAACGTGCATGAAAGTTAGTATCGTATACAGCCAAATTTTACTTTTTGGGGCCATAGACACCGGCTACATATAATTTTTGATCTTTTATGGTTGTCATGGTGTATTGTAGAGTGTAGACATAACATTATGAACGATGCATGACGCTATTAGAAAATATAATCTAATTTTGGTTTTATGGAGACGTCTCAACATGTTGATGATACTTTAATGTTAATAAATTACTGGCGTTTCAATGCAGACAGTAAATTCAAATTGTGTTCGAAGAAGTCATAAGCATTGCCGTTACAATTTGAATCAATAAAAAATACAAATTTCTTCTCGCCAATGTAACAGGGAAGGTAATAATTTATCTGATCCCACAGAATATTATAGAAGACAAGTTTTCATACCAGTTCTAAATTGTCATTTTGGAATTGAGCAGTTTGTAAACCACAATCACATCCTTCAAATATCTCGTGACTCATTCCGAGCCGTTTAGTTAAAGATACCTCTGTCACTTAACTTAGGAATACCAAGATACTCCCATAACTATGGAATCTTATCACATAACTATACTTTTTAATTTTGAACTGTGGAAGTCAAAGTGGAACAAAACCAAGGAAAATGAACGATCTCAAACAATATTGATACGTTGGTGCAGTATAATCAAACATTTTATTCCAGTGTATGGAAATATTTGAAATATTGGCTGCTGTACCTATCTCGACTGCTTCAGATGAAATAAATTTTATTACTGAAGAGGCTGAAAAGTTACAGGCGGAATACAATGGGACAATATCGACTTACTAGACTCTTCTGAGTATTTAACGAAAAATTCCTGTAATTCCTGAAGAAATTGTTTAACAGTATGCTAAAACTACAAGACGTCACTTATTTATTTTATACATAAGGCAAGATCAATATTAAATAAATCATAATTGTTGCTTTCTTCTCTATGAAAATGTAAAGAAAAAATCCTTTTAGTAAGGTTTAATGTTAGCTTTCTGTAGTTAAGACCTATGTAAGATATGCGACAAAAGGAAGCAGAGACTGTTCACATGTGGCAATACGTTGTTTATTTAAGGACGATAGGAAGGCTTGATTTTTTTTGCTGTTCTTCAGATTCCCCAAATTATGACGCATAGAACCTTAAAATCTTGAATAAATATTCTTCTTGCATCTTAGGCTGCAAATAAGACAAGTATTTGCGACATACGATTCCTAAGGAAGGAGTTGAATTTGGGTTTAACGTCCCGTTCAGCAGCGAGGCTATATGAGACGTGGACCTACTGATTAACGTGGAATCCGAACCACATGAGCTCCCGCCGGGAATCGAATCCGGATCTCTCCTAAGGAAGGAGTAGGGGGACTTAAATGATATTTGCCATTTGCCAGATGTAACAAACTGTCAGGTCTAGAACCGTGACAATGTGTATAAATGTTCTTTCATTCGAGCTCTGAATTACACTGGATTTCGCAATTGTGAACCGAAAAAAAGGGAAATTGATTTTTTTCTTTGTTCATTAGGTCTACATATTCACAACTATTGAGCGCAGACTCATGAAATTGTGTTTGTATTATTCACTTGCATTCAATATCGAAGACGAAGAGGAATGGAACGCAGGAAGAGGATGACGTGTAAAATGTTGTTCACGGTAACTTGGGGGAATACGCAAGTATGAAAATAAATAAGAATCTTCGTCAAGAGTCTTCTCTCTCTGCCCAACTTGGCTTAGTATATTATCCTAAACATGACAATAAGTTTTTGAACATTTCTGACACTAGCTGGAACAGTAGTTCCTACATTATTCATCACAAGAACTGAGGCTTCGTCTGTCTTAGTCCGGAACGTTACAGATTTAAAACTAAAATCGTTAATATTTGTGCATAAGAGTGTATTAAAAAATGAGATAATATATACGACTCTGAAATGACATCTTATTCTTATCTATTTCAAATGTATGACTATCTAATTCAGCAACTCCTTGTTAATTAATCTGCTTTAAAAAAAGGTCTTAGTTTGATCTGTATATATTCAGTTGTGTAGGTATGTTTGCAATTATATCAAGAACAGTTGATCATATTTCTGTAAGATTTTCACTAATTGAATAAGCTGTTCGCAAAGAAGTTTCGTACGCATAAAATGTTTGAATATTTTAAATAATTAACCAACATTTTGGATCATTGGATCAAAAGATCCATTACATTTTAGTCAAAAAAATTCTTGTAGGCACTATATCTAGAGAACTACATATAGTATAACCAAACCCAAACTATCACTTAACTCAGTATAATGTACTTATTCCGTAAGAAGTACGAAAACTCGATTTAGGGGTCGTTCAAAAATTTTGTGGCAACTGATCCAAAAATGCATCAAAAGATCCAATATATTTAAATCAAAAATTTTCTTGTACGCCTTATATCTGCAAAACTACACATAGTGTAACCAAACCTAAACTATCACTTAACTCGGTATGATGTGTTTATTCCGTAAAAGATGGAAAATTCGATTTAGGGGCCTTCAAAAATTTTGCGGCCCCTGATCCAAAAACTAATTATTGGACAAGATTGCAATCTTTTGATCCATATTTTTGGATCATTCATAAAATTCTTGTTTAATTAATAAAATAATTCCCGCAACACCTGATGGGCTGCAACCAGATAATCAACAAAGTAAGATGGGTTGCATATAACCGGGGGATTAAACATTTTCTTGCCATCTACCTCCAAATGGTTCTAAATTTTGATGTAATGTGATTTTAAGTTTAGCGTCCTTTCAGCAGCAAGGCTGTATAAGACATGGACCTACAGCTTAACGTGGGATCCTAACCATATGAGCTCCGTCGGGAATCAAACCCGGGTCCCCCACGCCAAAAACGCGGGTTTTAAATTGTTTGGTGATAGATGTTTAGATCATAAGTATGGCAACCCAAAAGCATAAGAAGCATAACACCAATTACACATAATGTTGGTACTTTGAACATGGCTGTAGTTGTCTAATTATCTAGAAGAAACTAATTTTAAAAGCATAGTTTTAAAAAATAAAGCATAAAGCATAATTTAAAATATATAGCACAATTCTTGGAACGTTCTGTTTAACTGCAAGTTTAACATACTGTATTAAATATTTATTAAAACTAATATTTACAATGTAAAATTATTGAGAACATAACAATGCAACAATGAAAAGCTTATTTTTATTTCTGTAAACTTTTCGGTGTAATTCTTTGATGTGGAGAAAAGAAAAAAAAGGAAAAGAATAAGAAAACTTTCCCCCAACAATGAATAGTACACAATAGTATATTGCTATGTGTATCTCTTGAACTTGAGCACTTTCTGTACTTTTTTGATGGCGTCTTTTACTTTTCCTTTCTGTATATATGCACCTCTAAGGCTCACACAAGTGACAGAAAAAAAATGACTCGAGCAAAGCATATCTCTTTACCGTGCATTAAGTAGAAAGTTTATTAAATATGAAAGAAACTAGTTGCATAAAATATTAATAAATAGATCAAGATATTTAGAACATTTAATGTATAGTATATATTTAGTAATAGAATTTAATATTTAGAATAGATATTTAGATAATTTACTTATACACGATTAATGTAAAACAATGATTGAAATTAACAATAAAGCATAATTTGGAAAAAATAAAGCATAATTAAACAAAAATAAAGCATAATGTGGGTTGCTCTAATCATAAACAACATTATGACTGCATACTTACCGGTTTTGCTCGACTTTTGCCAGAATAGCATTCCCTTTTTCCTGTGAATGGTCACCCGATGGTAACGTAATGAATATTCCGGTCTGATAATGTAATGAACTAATCCCACAGAAGGTTACCTATAATAATAAATATTTGAACAATTTCGATAATTAATTATTACTCATTTATTTATGTATGTTTCGTACGGAGATTCATTTATAGAAAGTATATTACCTTTACGTAGTTCAGATATCTAACTAAACTACTGGGATAACGAAAAAGTGGGGAAAATTATGGGAAAAACAACTAACTTCATATAGGCACTGAAAAGCAGAAAATAAAAACTTTTTAAAACAAAAACAACCAAATAAAAACGCCTAAAATCAAAAAAATAAACACTGTTTTTTTAGAAAACGCTAAAAGTTAGAAAATTATTAAAAAATGCTAAAAACTAGAAAATAATAATAATAAAGCCCTTAACAGGAAAACCTAATTAATTGTTATTATGCATAAAAGTTTTTTTGAAATTGTGTGAACCAAACATATTAATGCAACTTAAAATTACAATCGAAATAATTTTATATTAGGCGTTAATTTGTTCGGCTTGGAACGACTTCAGAAATGATTATAGATAAGAAAAATATATTCTTTTATGTTTTTAAGAGCTTTATTGTTACTAATTTCTAGTTTTTATTGTTTTTATTGTTTTCTGCCTTTTAGTAGTATTTTTTTTCAAATCTGTTTATATATTTTTTAAAGTCTTTATTTCTGTAATATATTCTGATCTTGCACTTTAACATTTATCATTCTAATAGCCAATTATAATATAAATAATTAGTACGTGGTACTACAAAACAGAATTAAAGCTTTTTCTGGAGAGGGAGAGTGGATATTGGGATATTGCATGGAAAATATGTTATGTAAAGAGTGGCATGGTTATAGATATGTTGGAAACTTTTAAGGAACTCATAGAAAATATGTGCTGATCTGTTAAAGCAATTTCTGCTTCATTGTCATTGCAGGTAGAACCTTTTTCATCTGTATGCACGCACAACAGTGCTGCATATTTGTTTGATGCATTTCGTGATCTGCCTGTGTGCAATATGCATTCTTCTCGGTGTGATAGCGCCGAGAAATGCAGCTGAATTATTAATCATTTTATGAAGATGATAAATTAAATAGAATGTGGGTACTTCGATGCTGTTCAATCTCACGTTCAGATTAGTACCACCTGCTAACTTTAGACCAGATCTGTTGTGAGTATTGTTAAATGCGTTACTCTCTCTCTCTCTCTCTCTCTCTCTCACACACACACACACACATATATACACACCAATAAATATAAATTATATATTCTATATAGCTCAGTGTTGCCACACTTGGTACAATTGTACAAAATTCAGCCCTTTTTATCATTCATCGGCCCGTTTGTACCACGCTGGCATTTTCAGCCCCTTTTGTGAAAAAGTTGGTACAATTCTACCCAATTCAGCACCATTTAACAAATACTTGTCACATTTTCTAAAGCATCAGTAAGATTTTGCTACATCTCACGTTACTTATACTGTGTTGGACACTTAAAAAATGCTGTTGAACATGCATTCTGTGGCGTTGCACCGCTTAACACTAGGAACTTTGTATGGGAAATTCGTAATTCGAACTATACTGGGATAGAAATGACGTTAGATGGGCGCATCTGCACCGCGCATGAAGGAGACGAGGAGAAGGAAACAGTGTGGTGGAAATATTATCTTCAAATCCTTGATATATATATAAGAACCACACAAACACGTTGAATCAAGTGTTGAATATTCTGAAGAAGACCAGCGTGTGCTCAAGTAAGTCTATAATTTGTCATTGCAAAGATTCTACACCAAAAAATATTGGCACGAAAAATACATTGACATAATTTCTGGGTTAGCGGGCTAAGTTGTTTACTAGTGACGCCATACTCACGAATATAAAGATACCCGAACATTTCTGCATTTTATAGATCTATATCGACACGTTGATTTGTACTCTTGGAAGAGACAGGGGGGAGGGATTGTTCTAGAACATTACCTCTTTCAGTTTCATGTTATAGAGCCGTGTATTACCCTGGTATAAAATTCAACCCTTTTTGTTTCAATTTGGTACTATTTTTCAGCCCACTTCAGAACTAGGACTGTGACAACACTTATATAGCCTATAAATGTAATTCATCCTGTGTGAAGAGCGGCTGGTTTTGAATACAGTAAGACTACAAGGAAAGGAAATACCAAACTTTTTAGTTCAAAATGACCACATGACTCGTAATAAAGTTCGCATTTTTCAGTTCTAGTAACATTACATTTGCAAATTCATTAATTTGATTGTTTGCCTCAAAGGGATTGTAATTTAAAGAAAGAAAGAAAGAAAAGAGGATGTTAGTTTGTCAGTGTCAACAATTCTCGCACCATTAGCCACTGGGAACCTTTGTTAGTGCTATTATTGTGCAGTAGGGAGCTCCATCCTCCATGTGTGTCACTTTATATTAAGGTCTAACCACGATCTCTGTACACATATGCTGGTAGCAGCAGCAGGAAATAAACTAAATGTTTTATAAAACTACTGTGAGGGTGACTTAGACAAGAGGGTGGATGATAAGGACGAAATGAAGTGACGTATGTGTTTCCTCAATTTTCATTCTGCTCAATATTCTTTCAAAGAAAACTTTTTTCCTATGTAAGCTGAGTTGTCTTTCCTCTTCTTCTTCTTCTTCTTCTTCTTCTTCTTCTTCTTATTATTATTATTATTATTATTATTATTATTATTATTATTATTATTATTATTATTATTATTATTATTATTATTATAGAAAAGCCTCTTTATACAGGGTGCTTCTAAATAAATATTGCTTTATTTACTTTGAGATCAAGGTTCTCAATATATCAATAGTATAACTGTTGTAGCCCACGGGACTAGAAGTATCCTTCTAATTCGAGACGAGGGAGAAACATGACAATTGTCGTCTCATCTTCAGCATGAAAAAATTCTCGAATCTCGTGGACAACAATAGTTCACCCAAGTTTTAGATCTCGAACACTGTTTTAATGTTACATGATCAAAAGTATGAAAATTATAAATTAATAAAGTGTTGGTTGAAACACGATGAAGAGCATTTATTAACGTTTAAAGACATGGGGGGCACGTTGGCTCAGTGGTAGAGCTCTTACCTCTGGTGCGTGCTGTTCCTGGTTCGGCCAAGTAAATTTATGGTGGACAACATCGTGCTCGTGGGTTTTCTCGAGGTACTCACGTTTCCTTCCACTTTTTCATTCCACTAATTCTTCCATCATCATTAACTTGTTTTAATCATCGTCTCCCTTAACCTAACAGAGTTAATCGTGGAACGTCAAACTCAAAAACTTCAGTTCATTTTTTGTTTAAATACATCCAAGTCATTACACAATACCTTATAGATTCTCAATAATAAATATAGTTTAAATATTCTTATGTCACACCCTTCATAGACCTCTCATAACGAGGAAGGATTCTGGAAACTTCGAGATGAAATTAAGACATTAATCAGGACATAAATTTACAAAAGGAGACGAAGAAAGTTTCTGAGTATATCGAGACGAGACGAGGCGAAAAAGTCTTGTTTCTCGTCTCGTGAACAACACTAATTGCACCAACAGCGTAGGAGTATCGATGCGGGAGGTGGTGCAATAGCTAAACGTAAGATAACCTCGCGCATTCTGTGATAATTTCGTGGTAATTACACAGTTGACGAGTACGAACTTAACCTGACAACGAGACGAGGACAAATTAATTCTCATAGAGAACATCAGTGTAGTTCATGTAGTGGAGGTCTTGAAACGATAAACGATAACTTGATGAATTTTGAAGGAACTAATTCTACAGATTAAGTTATTATTTCTGTAATGCGGAGAGCGAAGAATAATCTGTTTGTTTTCGAGTGAATAGTTTTGTTTCTGGAAGAATTTGTGGGCGGAATTAGTCTAAAAGGTAAGTGAAAGGGCCATTGTTTGAATTCGTATACATTTTATCAATATATTGTCACAGGTTTTCGTTCTCAAATAAATCCATAAGTTAGATGCTTACTTCTTAGTGCTTTCATTCAACAATCAGCATGTAAAGGGAAATTCGCAGTTGCATCATCACTGAAGTGAGAAACAATGCGGGCAATCTATGAATTCAATGCGGAAACTTAAATCTGCAGCAGAGAAAGGAAGACTTCTTCACACGAATCCTACAGAGCCAAGCACTACTGGGAGCCACATAAATCCGTAGAAACAGTAGAGGGACTCAATTTAACAGGCTTAGTAAGTTAGATATTGCCATAATATTTTACATAAATATCAAGTGAACCTTCACCTAACTTCTAGTCAAATCGCAAAACGAAACTTTTATTTCTTCAGTGCTCACACAATAAAACAAACAAGACGGAAACGTATGCTCCAAACGTTGGAAACACGTCACTATTCTAGTGATGGCTAAATTTCCGAATTTCCGGAGCGAAAAAAAAAATTCGACAAAAGAGATATTGCTTGTAGGCATCATCACCAATTGGAAGACATACAATAAATATGCTAGTGAGGAAAAATATAGAATCTTCGTGTTGCTCAGGAGCAACAAGGTCAAATAAAGGGTTAATATTATGAATATAGCCAAGGCTGCTTTACTTTCTCGATTATGTTTTTATAGCGATAGCAGAGCGAATTAATGTAAAACAATTGCTATAATTTTAATCTTTCCAGAAGAGAGCTAGAAATTGTAGAGATATCTAACAGAAGGATGGGTGCAGATCGTGAGGAGCTGAGAGGATATATGTATATATCTTTACTCGATACAACTAAAACATCTGACAACGAAACACCACTCCCCCTCCCAAAGTAGTACAGAACTTTTCGCATCTGAACAAAAGTCTCCATATGGGTAGAATAAAGTTTAATGGACATCTATACTCTCATGTACTGTACGTATGTGGCTCTTCGTTGCACAGTTTGTGCACTACCTGCACTACCGGCTGGACCGAGTGATGGAAGATGGTGACGCGGCGCGAGCTTGACGCGTTCTCCACCCCTTTCTCTCTCTTTCTATGTCAAATATCAAGAAACGCAGATACATTTAGTTTTTTAAAAATGAAACTCCAAATACCAAATTTCATTTTTTAAAACTTAAAGAATTCCGAGATATGCATATCTTGTTTTAATATATAATTTCAACCCCTGTTTAACCCCTTCCACATCAAATCTCCAAAATTTCTTCCTTGGTGATACCTTGCTTTCCAAATCTTATGTACTCAAGCAGTCAGGTCTTCTTTTACGCAAAAAGATAACACTCACTCTATACCAGTGGCGGATCTGCGGGGAAGCAATGGTAACCGGCTTCCTCCTCCAAAGGCTACCCTAAGCTCAGTTTGTTTTGCGAAATATGGACCCACTTTTTTTCTCATGCACAGGGCTCGAAGATTCCTGGGCACTAGGTCACCATGGTGACTGAAAAATATGAATTTGGTGCCTAGATAATTTAGGCTAAAACAAATTGGATTATGTATCAAATTGGATTTGTAGTGTTGTGTCGCTTGGTTTTCGGAACTGGTACCTAAATCAGAAGAAAACTCTTCGAGCACCTTGGATATGTACGGGAGAGTTTGATATAAGCCTTGCTACTCGAATAGAGGTACACTAGATTTCCAAGACATTGTTTTTCAGTTTTCCGTTGCTAAGAAATCCAGCTACGTAGTCTTGTTACATTCTGATTATCTGTAATAGGATAGTTGAACGTATCTCATCTCGCCTAATTAATCTTTTTTTTCTTCTTATTTCGCTTAATCCCATGATGTTCCAGTCGATCTTGCATAGCCCTCTTGCTTCTGATGACAGGTATTTCACATTATACGTAGGAATGGTCAGTTTTAAACATCAAAGTATTCTTAGCACTCTCTGCTTCCTCGTGATTCTGAAAGTTGATTTTCCCATTCACAATTAAACTTAAGAAGAATGAGGACATTGGCTTGTATTGTCATGATTGGTGAAAGAAATTCCTAGGTATTTGAAAAAAAAATCATCGTGCTGGCTATTTCATTTTGGTTTTTGGTTCTAAATAACAAAAGTCATTATTTAAAAAGTATGGATTGTATTTGAAACGATGTTACACATTAGCTTCAATTTTACACAAAAAACAATTCAGTGCCGCCACAAGTCCGCATTTATGGCCCTGCACACCGCCATCGGACTACATTATGTTAAACAGAAGATACATGGTTGAGGACAGAAATATTCTGAACAGATTTAACACAGGAAATAATCGAATAGTTTGGTATAAACTCCACATTTGAAAATCAGAAATCTTATAGAGTGACAGGAACGTATATAGAAAGGAAGATTCTTCAATAGCACCATAACGTATTTCAACTTGGACTGAAAAACTGTTTTGGTGCCCTCGAAGAGGTCATTGTCCTCCGGAGCAATGTCCTGTAAGTGAAACAAAGCAAAGATAGAAAAACAAAGATAACACAGTGCTGCAAGAGAAAATTGAGTTCGACTTAAGAAGCATGAAATGTAGAAAGGCATAAGAAGATAAGTTATTAGACATAGTAAAGTAAATTGACGAAGGACTGAAAAAATCGAAGCATAGCTTTACATAAAACTAGTCTTCGGCTAGATGAAAACTTCGCCTCCAAATCCTCACATTTACTCGGTCTACGGTACCGCACTTCTTATCTCCTTTAATCGAGGAGCAATGTTATTGTAGCAGTTGCAACCCCCACCCCTTTTCTTCCTGCCTTTTTAAATTCCTTCTAAGGGAAACATCAAAAAACGCTAAAACACTTCTTTAATTACTATGTCTCTGCTCTTAAGAGATTTCAAGGTATGGCCGTGTTATTTTAACAATTACAACCTTCACCCTCTTTTCTTCAAGCCATTTTATTCCCTTCTAAGAGAAACATTTAAAAAACCTGAAACATATCTTCAATTATTTTAAATTAAAAGCTTAAATACGCCTAACATTAACAGATTTCGAGATATGGTGATCTTGTTTGAACAGTTGCAGTCCCTACCCTTTTTCTTCCTTTCTAGGGGAATTACACCTAGCAATTTAAGATCAGTTTGTAAATATTGGTTAAAAAAATGAAAGAATGATAAAGTGGGGAGACTCTTCAATATAAGAATTTTAACATTTGACAACTTAGAAAGAATCATAAAACAAAAGTGACAAGAGAACTGGAACAACAGTGTTAAAGCTAGAAGAGTCCATGAACTATTTCCAAACATAAGCAAAGATTAGAGCTAGATGACCTTGATTTTAATAAGCACACTATATAGTTTTTGATGGGACATGGACCATTTCGGACAACACTTAAGAAAATTGGCCTACTTAATTCCGAGAAATGAGATTACAGCTAAATCCAAGATCCAGATCACTTAGTCTTTTATTGCCAGGACATGATTTTAACAGAAGAGGATCAGAAAATAAGATTTAATTTTCGACATATCAAAGAACAACATGGAACATTAGAACTAGTATACAATATAAATTATAGAAATAAACTAAATAAAATTTATTAGATTAATCGAGTGCCAATAAGCTTGGACTCAGCGAGAAGCAGATCTAAATGGAAAATGTATGCCGCGCAACAACTAAAAGTGGAACATTAATAGATTTACTAATTTTGTATACTCAAGTTAATAAATAAGTCTGAAGTGATAAGTGTTGTGTTAGTGAATAGTATGTGTGTTAAATACAAAATTCTTCAAACAAAGATTCAAATAAATTTAAATATATGTGTGCGGAGGACCCCTAAAATATAAAATACAGGATCAATACAAATAATAATGGAAGGCCAATGAATATACGTGAAACTTATGTTCGGAAAAATACGGAGGACCGTTTAATGAAAGATTCTGTCAGGTTATTAGAAATAATTTTAAAATAGTGAACACAGGAAAAGTATAGCGAAGGAGCACATAGGAGAAAGCCATTATAGAACTCATGTTAGATTTCTTTTATCAATTGAGAAATTATTTTTAAAATATAACATAGTTGTTCTAAAGAAGTTGAGAAGTTTTGTGTTAATGTGTAGTGTGTGTGTTGTGTTTGTATGTAAACGGCGTGACAAACATCTTAGCATTTGAAGGCAGCGCTCCAAGTTCCCTTTAAATGCTGCTAGCAAATGAGAGGACAGCGGTATTGCCACGTTTATATTGTACACATCCACGTCTATCCCTGCCACTTGATCGCGCTGTAGTTTGTCTACTTAGCTATAGCCACACCAATTTACCACTTGGCAATGTCGCGCCAGAGCTTGCGTTTTATTCGTTTAGCTGAAATACTAAGATGTTTGTCACAGGCTTTAGTTATGTATGTTGTGCTTGTAATTAAATTGTATAAAATTCAAGGCAGATTCTGTCAGGTTATTAGAAATATCTCAAATCTTAAAGTGGAGAAGCACAGGAGAGAAAGTAGCCAATATTATACAGAGAAAAATCAGGTGAAAATTGAGGTAAATTTCAGAAATATGAATACAGGTTGAAACCAAGTGATACCAATAATGTCAATAAAACAAAGTTTATGAGGAAAAATATCAAAAACTGCAGAAACACGCCTTTATTAGATGAAAAGTCAAAGCACAAACTTTCATGCCTCTAACCTCGAAATATGGTCATCAAATAATATCAATTATAACCCTACTTTTTCTTTCTCGACTTTTTATTACCTTTTAGAGGAAGTATCAAAAAACGGTAAAACGTGTCTAATTATTTTAAATGAGAAGTCCAAATATCGAATTTCATATTTTTAAACTTAAGAGATTTTGAGATATGAACAGCTTATTATAATAATTGAAATTCCTACGCATTTTTCCTTCTCACACTTTTTCTTCCCTTCTAGTTCAAACATCAAAAAACGCTGAAATACGTATCTAATTATTTTAAATTAGATGTCCATTAACCAAATTTGGTCTTTAACCTTCAAGATTCCGAGATATGGCAATTTTGATATCATAATTGCCACTGCTCTTTACCTCTTCCCTGTTATTTCCGAAAATCTTTCCTTTAACGTTACCTTACATCACAAATCCTATACCCTGTCCATCTGTGTAGCAAGAAGGAAATGGATGGACTTGGTGAAAAAAAATGACTTCAGGGAGAAAGATCTTACACGAAAAGCATTACGGAACAGGGCTTTATAAAGAAGACTTATCAGAAACGTCGTCCCCACGTAAGTGGGATAAGACATAGGAAAAGAAATATAATAATTTACTTTCAAAAGTAGGAATGAAGAAAATCTCGTGATCGAAATTCAACTGATTTACAAGAAGTGATTTTTGATTGCCCTCCGTTATGGGTTGAAGTCTAGAGAATACACCGTTCGACGCATCAACTCTATGTATGACCTATGGAACCCGAAAATTAAATGCAATTCTGCATTCACAAAATCTCTTCCTTGACTTCTGTTCTTAGCCACATATCAAGACCATATCTCGTATATATATATATATATATATATATATATATATATATACAGGAGCGGATCCAAGATATAATCAACGAAGGGGCTAAACCATATTTTGCCGTTTTATCCAGTGTAAAGCAGGATTGAAGCCCATTTTATCCAGTGTATACCTGAGCGTCAAGGAGGGGCTATAGCCCCTCTTGGATCCGCCAGTATATATATATATATATATATATATATATATATATATATATATATATATATAGTGAGATCTGGCTTATCATCTAGACTAATAGACTGCAGCCTGAGGCGGTATATTTACCTTCCTCTTCTCCTCCTTATATATTAGAAAATAAATTAATTTATTGTATTAGAAATTTACATTGTGAGTATTTCTGTATTGCAGTTTATACAGGGTATATAAAGAGTCTGAGATCATAGGCCAACTCCGTTATGAGTAACTATAAGAGAATATAGAAATAGGAAAGTTGGAAAAATGTGGTTTTTAATCCTTTTTTTTTTTTTTTTTTTTTTTTTTTTTTTGCAATCGCACCATCAGTATAGGTTTCACACTTGTAAGGCGAGTAATATTAAATGAAAGGCAACGTTGCCAGTTCAGCAGGGTATTCGCTTGTGCCTTTACCATGCCACCTTATTAGAAAACTGTTTCGATGAGTTCTAGGTTCTCTAACACAACGATGTGAACATTCCAGGTGTAATTTTTGGGTGCTGTTCCGTTCCGTTTGAACAGCCTGGTGAACTGGAATGTTCCTTCTTCACTTAATATGGAATTCCTTGCCTGTTTGGAGCCCAAAAAGATGGAGCAACTGAAAAAATTCCACCATTTTAGATTGAAAACCACCTATTTCTAACTTAAGCTGTTTCCATTTTTTCATATCTTTAATTATGTATAACGGAGTTGACCTATGTGTCTGGAGTTTTGATACACCCGGTACACAGAGAAAAATCCGTTCTCCGGACAGCGGTATATTGTACAAATATACGGTATCCTCGTGCTTACTATAGAAATCTGTACGGAGCATACGTTATCCGTATGCTACATAGGCACTGCCCTTAGATGTTACATCACGCCGTTGCAAGATGTCTGACATCTAACAGTTTTCCGGATATCACATGCATATACTTATGTTACCTTCATCAGCTATATGTTATATACGTCCATTTGTATGTGAGATCCTGACAGCCTACATTGTTTCATACGGAAAGTACGTATGGATGCAACACTTGTACAGAAAGTATTATAAAACATGTGTTTTCAGTTATACGTCTCCTGTACGTTAAGTCCAAAAACTACAGGAATTACGCATGTAACCTATCTTTTTAAGTACGCCACCTACAATTTTTTTTCTCAGTGTACTTTCGGCTGCTCTTGCCGTATAAACATGTTTTGAATAATGTGGCTTAGTGTAGGCGCGGCTAAGCGCTGGATCCATTATCAACGACAATTGACCATCATGTAACGTTCAGCAAAGTGTAATGTAAATCAATCAAAATGTAAAATTTTCTTTATGTGTTAAAAGATAAGGGGCAACAACGACAAGAGCACCTTCAAATTTGATAAGTAAAAATATAGTAGAAATTTATTTTTGGGGGGTGGAAGGGGCCGTTTCCGGAAGAAGTAGGGCGCACGTATGTGTTGATTCTGTCCTATATGAGAATCTTTAGTGAGTTTTCGAAATTTTCCCACTACATCTAATGTTAAGGATATTTACTGAGAGGATTTAAATTTGGAAACTGAAGTATTCTAGGGAAAGAATCAATAGATTTTGAAAAATAAATTTAAATCTCCAGCTTGACGTACCACGAATATGCCCTTCAGGCTAAGGGAGACTACGATTAACGCAAATGAATGATAATGGAACTATTGGTGGAATGAGAAAGTGGGAGGAAACTGTAGTACCCCGAGAAAACCCACGGTCACAATGTTGTCCACAACAAACCTACTTGGCCGAGGATCGAACCAAGGACCCCACGGACCAGAGGTAAGCGCTCTACCACTGAGCCACCGTGCACCTCACAACAGATTTTGTCCATAATGAAATTAATGTTTAATGAAAATGCTAACAATACGACATACAAGTCATTTCTCTTGGAAACATGCAGAAGGGGTAGTTTTCTGGTGAGGTGATTTTCGTTCTTAGGATTTTCTCGAGAATAGCTCAAGGGAACTTGTTCATATTTCATAAATTAATATCTCACAAAATTCCAGAAACAGTAGTTTACTGGAGGAAATGACTTTAGCTCGGATAGTTTCTAAGAACGACTGAGAAAATTTTGTTCTTATTTCATAAATAAATGTTTAATTAACAACCGTACAATTTGATATTTGTTTTTCTGAGAAAATTCCAGAACTTACAATGTACGATAAGGGTTGGTCTTGTTCAAACAATTTTCTGGAAAACAACACTAATAATTTTCTTCTTATTCCAGGGATTAGTACTTTATAAAATGACAATTATTTTCCCTCAAATAAACCTTAAAGGTATTTTACTAGGTGAGCACATTTTTTATAAATATACTTTTAAAAAGCGTCTACAACGACTTTTTTTTCATGTTTGATTGTATATTTCATTAACAACCGTTATATCAGATGCATTCCACTTTTATACGATCAGAAAGGGTAGTTTACAAGATATGAGTTTCGCTCACCAGACTATTTTCTCCTAAACGGGTATAATGATTTTATTCTTATTTCATAAATAAAATAGTTCATTACTAATCCTATATTATAGGGCTAGCACACACTATTTATTTGCAGAAAATTCAGGCACTCTGGCTTATTGATCGAATAAATACAGGGTTTGTCCGGAAAGTAATAGGACTGAGTCGATTTAAAAAAAAATATTGAGCCAATCGTTACAATTCTTTAAAAACTTTTAAAATAGGCTCCTTCTGCGTCGATGTAGCGCTGCCAGCGCGATTTGCAAGCATTGAAGGCGTCACGGAAGTCATTCTCCGGAATAGCCTTGAGAGCCGCGGTGCAAGCTGCTTGGATCCCCTCTGTCGTCTCAAAATG
Source organism: Thermobia domestica (assembly GCF_964235325.1). Taxonomy (NCBI): domain Eukaryota; kingdom Metazoa; phylum Arthropoda; class Insecta; order Zygentoma; family Lepismatidae; genus Thermobia; species Thermobia domestica. Next base: position 254,084,901 of record NC_137454.1, read on the forward strand.
CTTGCCTTTCATCGGGCGTTTCAGGCGAGGAAACAAAAAGAAGTCCGGGGGGCCACATCAGGGCTGTAGGGCGGCTGCGGAAGCGTTGGGATGCCGGCCTTGGTCAGGTAGCTGTTCACAAGAAAGGCGGTGTGAGCCGGGGCGTTGTCGTGGTGCAGCTTCCAGTCGGCTCCGATGTCTGGTCGGACCCGATTGACCCTTCGTTTGAGTCTCTTGAGCACTTCCACGTAAAATTTGGCATTGACGATTTGTTCAGGAGGAACAAATTCATGGTGGACGATGCCTTTGATGTCAAAAAAGACAATGAGCATCGTTTTCACTTTAGATTTGCTCATTCTTCCCTTTTTTGGGCGAGGAGACGCCGGCGTGTGCCACTCGGAAGATTGCCTCTTTGTCTCGGGATCATACTCAAAGATCCATGATTCGTCACCTGTGATTACGTTTATTCAAAAATTGGGGGTCACTCTCGCACATGTTCAAATTTTCTTGGCACAAGTCCACTCGCCGCAATTTCTGGTCGTCAGTGAGCACTTTTGGGACAATCTTCGCGCACACCTTGCGCATGTTCAAATGCTCCGTCACAATTTCATGAACCACAGTTTTTGGTAAATTTAACATCTGGGCAATTAAACGAATACTTAGTCGACGGTCTGAGTTCAAAACTTCGCGCACACGAGTCACATTGTCGGTGTTTGTCGAAGTCGAAGGTCTTCCAGCACGGTCTTCATCGGCGACCTCTTCCCGGCCCTCCGAAAAGGTCTTGTGCCACCGAAACACACCACTTCTTGCTAAAGCATCATCTGGGTAAGCCTGCTTGATCATATCAAACGTCTCTGTCGCAGATTTACCGAGTTTAACACAGAATTTAATCGCGATCTCTGCTCTAACGAACGCTGCATTTTCGGCTTGCACCACTCACAGAAGCACGTCGCGCGAAAAAGCCTGTCCTGACTCTCCGTGTGCTCGGAGACAACTGACCAGCCGCTCGTTCGTTAGCTAAGAACGCCCTCTACCGGATCCAGTCGGTGCGCGCACGCTCCGAAGTACAGTCATGGCGGAATAAAATCAGTCCTATTACTTCCCGGACAAGCCCTGTATTCTTTGGACAAAGTTCTTTGAATATTAATGAGAATTTTAGTGGTAATTCTCATACGAATATATCAGCAATGGCGTGACTCATGATTCGATTGATAGAATGGGAGCAAGAAATTTTTGAAAAAGTATCTCATTTTATTATTGGTCTTGTAACTACCACAGATGTTTTCTTTCACCCTGTTCCGGGTTCACTTCCTGGTAAGTATCGTACCGAGGCCATCTCAGATCTAGATTGACACGGACATTTGTAAATCGTGACGAGAGAAACTCAAATACTGAATCTTACTAGAGGCGATATCGAGACAGACATTTGTAATTCGAGACGATATAGTCCAGTCTTGAAAGTCTCGCTCTCGTTAAAAATATTAGCAAAAAGTGACCGAAATAATCTTTACTGAAAATCCGTGCACCATGGTGGGACAAATTCCGGTGGGTGCCTTGGTCATGGGCATATACAGGGGAAAAAGGGGGAAAATGACACCAATGATCACGTAGTATATCGAAAGTGTTTTGAACAGTATACAATTTTGAGTTGGGATTCAATAAATTTTGTTCTCTTTCCAATCATTTTAATTACTCAAAGAGAATGTTACTAACATATTCCGAAGCGTAATTTTGTAAAGCAAACACATGAATTTTCAACCTCCCAACAATATTTTCTCACAGACACTTCAAAAAAAAAAAAAAAAACTAGTTTTAGACATAGTAGGACACTTTACACATTACCAACACTCTTTGAACACCTCCAGATTACACATATTCATCCCTTTTAGATACTGTATTTTCCAAGTATGTCCCAGATGTATTTGCAAAATGTGTCATCCCTTTGTTTTCGAACTGTTTGCCGAGAAGAAATGTTTTAAATATATCATACTAGATACTGTTTTTAGAGAAGTGACGACGCTTTTGGACACGTGAAGCACACTTTATAAACACTATTTCATCAATTTCCCCTCAAAATCTGTACTAAAAGTGTTTCAATGGTGTTTTAGTTTTTACAGTTCAGCCTAGGAATTACCCAGGGTACCCAGCCAGGGAATTACCCACCCTAGGAATAGGTTAAAAATACTTGTTTTACTAGAACCACTCGCTTAAGTAGAGAAACAAACTTTCCTTTAAAATCCCTTTCAGCCTAACGGGCATAACCATGAGACGTTAAACAATAAAAAGAAGTTAAAATTAAATTTTTAGATTGGAGAAAAGTAGGAGCAGATATTTCGGATGAAAAAAAGTAAGATCATGGAAGGAGAAAGAATATCAAATTAAACCAGAGATTTGCTAAGAGCTATGAACCAGCACTTTACATTTAAAATGTGTAGTGAAGGATATATTAATCCAGTATTTCAGTATTTCTTAAGAAATTTTTTTTTACTAAACCGCAAAAAGCAAACTTTATCTTTGAATCTTCTTTTATCCCTACGCGTACTGTAGTTTGAGATAGCTGTACAATCCCGGCATTTATTGTGAAATTACGTATTTTGTGTTGTGAAAATCCTCAGTGCTACCTAGGATCTACTTCATGGAAACATATAAGCTTACACCATTACAATTTATATTAATTTAAAAAAAAAGTCAAACAAGTGTATTGCAATGTCGTAACGTTCAGTAAATTTGTCGTTGGTCAAAAAAGATTGAGATATAATCTATAATTGAAAATTATTTTCGTTTAATTTCAAAGACAGTGGCGGATCCAGGATCCCTTCCCTGGATCGCCCCTCCCCTGGATCCGCCCCCGTTCAAAGAGGAACTTCATTTATACCAAATTAAACAATAATAAAAGCAATTAAAATATAATTTTAATAGTTCATTGTTAAACAAAGTTTTTCCACATACATGAAATAAGGAAACATGTTTTCATGTTTGATATTTTATTGCCCGTCTTTAATTCAGTAGTTCAGACCAGATACATGAAAATAGAAGGCATACGTACGCTCTCCATTTGGTCAGTCCCAAGGGCAGTCTGACTTCTATTACCTCGGTATGACAGGAACTGATGTGCATTAAGATAATGTGTGTGATTTTCTGTGATGAACACATCAGTCAAAGAAGAATTTAATAGATAATAAATGAGAAATTTTATAAATTTCGGTCCGATTAAGTACACTACCCTACTGCTGTCAATTGTGTCATCTCGTATGTAAGATTAAATAACACTGATTCGACAGAAAATGCACAAAAATAGTATTGAAATGACAGTTGATTGGATAGAGCTTAATTGTATAGCCAATAATGAGACTATACGTGACAAGATTTATTGCTGAGAGTGGAATGTGAATCATTAGTTGCGTTTCATCGAAGGTTTGATACACCCACTGAGGACTGGACTCGCGAACACACACACATAAAGCAGGAGCGTTAGCCATATAGCTATGAAGGGTACGTGACCTACAGTAACTTTCCAATCAAGAATGAAGTGGAAAAAATAAATACTGGAAACAACAGGCTGTAAGATTATACCACTTACAAACTTTTAATTTGCAGACATTTTGTTCGACTTATGGAGACAAAAGCGAGACCTCGCCCTCGAGACCGAGATCGAGACAAGAATCTGTTGATCGAGACGAGTCCCAGAACGAGACAGCGATTTTCAACTCAATCTTGAGCTAGCTCTAGATAGTTATTTCTCAATCGAGACGAGACCAGATTGTATGAAATATCGTCTCGTCCCGATACTATCTCTACTTCCTAGTGAGAATGCATTAAACGAAAACGTAGATCAGATTCCATTGCCAAAGATTGGCTAGGCAGTTGTGGAATTGTAATCTATTGTTTTGAATCAAATCTTTGCACTGTTCCAGAGATAATGTTTTAAATTCTATTTTTGTGCTGTTATGAAATTGTGTTTACAAATAATGTTACATTCTATTTCATTTTTAACAACAAACTACAGTTTACTATTAAATAGCACAAATGGATAGAATTGTACTTCTGTTAAGTAATGTAATACTACTTATTATAGCGTGTAAATTAGACATATGAAGACACCTAATCGACGCTTATCGGATATTGAAAATAGAGATAATTTTCTTCACCTTCCGTTGTAACCGCTTATTTATGAATTTACTTTTAAGAATATTTTAACAAAATTCTTTATTCAGAAGACCATCATGATGGCAAGTTTCATAAATATAGCTCTCTCACGTAGAATGTTGAACCATTTTGAGCATTAAAAAATGACGGTGTTTATATTAATAATGTTACAAATTGTGTCTTCAGAATAGTCTCTGCAAGTAAAATAAAATATGCAAAAGTAATGAACGTTAATTATTGGTTATAGACTAACAGAAATCCCTGTTCTTCGTAGTGGAATAGTAACATTTGAAATACTGACTGGAAACTAATTTAAAAACACCAAGTAGAATTCACGGATCTGAACCAAAGTTAATACAGAAAAAAAGTGATAGGCGGTAGTCAACTTAACTTGTGCCGTGGGACGTACCAAACCTTATACAGGTTGTTCAGGAAACAGACCTCACCTTAAAATCAAACGAAACTGTTTTCAATACAGAATAGGATGCAAGGAGAAAGTCTGTACAAGTTCCAATTTTCCTTGTTAATGACGAACCATCTTTCCTCTCTCTTAGGGGGAAATTTCGCAATAGCCCGTCTTATCCATAGAATAGGATACAAGAAGAGCATTTATACATAATTTAGAAACTTTTTACATTAAACTATTTCAGGAAATGACGAAAGCCGTTCAACCATCTTTTCTAGTTAGTGATCATATTTTATAAAACCCTGTCATATCCACAGAATATGACCCAAGGAGAATACTCGTATTTGCTCAAAATGTCGATCTTCTCTTTCGGAGTTCTAGTTAATGGCAAAAAATAAGTTAACCATTTTTTCTCTCACTTAGGGGTAATATTAACAAAACCGCTTCTTTTCACAGAATGGAATTCAATGACAACACTTGTACACTCATGTCCAAAATTATTGTCGCATATCTATAACTGTCTTCTTGAAAGAATATAATTTGATAATGATTTTGCAGGGTACTTTTAATACTGATACTATGTGTATATCGGGAAATGTATATTTGTGGTAAATTTCATATTAAAATAATTATAAATACGAAAATTAGAATGAGTAAAACAAAATGTTGCTAAATAGACAAGAAAGTTTTATTTTCGTTTTATTGTTCTTATTTTCTTCTCTTTTGACATGAAATTTGCCACACACATGTCTTTGCCGATTATACACATAATAACATTATAAGAAATACCGGGCGAATTCGTTATCAAATTATATTCGTAGAACAACATATTTATAGACATGCGACAATAATTTTGGACATGAGTGTACATAGTTTCATGTTCCTACATTCAGAAATCTTGAAGACCTGCTAAAACAAATTTTGCAAAATTCCTGAACAACAGATTAATAAGAAATTATGAATTCACAAGCGTTATCAATGTCCACATATTATTATTATTATTATTATTATTATTATTAGTAGTAGTAGTAGTAGTAGTAGTAGTAGTAATAAATAATAATAATAATAATAATAATAATAATAGGGCCTAATAGTAACTTTTCAATACAGGTTTCTCATAGATCTACTCTATCTGATTCGAATCTAGCTCTGATCTATATAGTTTTATAGTTTTATTGTTCGTATTACTAGCATAGGAGCGTAGCGTGGAGAAATTCCCAGTTTCTAGTGTGTTTAGAGTACATAAGTTATAAAAACAAACATGAAATAAAATTAAAATACAAAATAATAAACACACATTTTTTATTTATTTTTTAAAATTACAAAGTTTAAAATGAATATCTTCTGTATAAAAAAACATTACATTTATAAAATCAATTGAGATTGCATTACTCAGATTACTTTTGATTCAAATTCGAAACAACAGAACAAGTAGATCCTAACGGTTGTAGAACTCCAATATAAGGAAGATCTTCACTTCCATCTTGAATTCTGAGAATGGTTCAAAGGCACCAAAACGGTATCCGATACTCCATAAATTTACATACCCTAAAATAGATATATTTAATAGAATGAAACCGGATTGGACGGAAAATCTCCATATTTGGCTGCCGCAAAAATGTTCATACGTAAAACCGGTAAAACCTGCTTTCAAACACAAAACAAACGTGATCACAGCTAAACGACAAATTTAGTAAATACATTAACGTCAGTTTTTTTTTTTTTTTTAAGTTTTTCGTACAAAATTTGTTTGTAATCGAAACAAATGTGTGGAACATCTATGAAAAATTCATACAAAATATTTTTTTTAAAAATAAAATACAGAAAAAAGAAACTTACTTCTCAACTGTACGTGTATAACTTTCCGCCGTACTTCTTAGGTCTCTACATAATTTGCTTCTTTTAACTTGTTCCATCGTTTTGGATAAAACATACAATACACAAAAATAATATATCGTCTAAAATATTTACGGTATACAGTTCTGAAGATATATTCTTGTATACAAAGAATCATCATAAACAAGTGAACATGTATAAAAGTAATGATCGCTTTTTTAATCTTCCATGCATTTGTCTATAGAGAAATAGTGCTCTCCTCTTGAATGTCAGCAATCTAGATGAAGCTGTCAGGTCGTTTTTCAATCCATGCTTTGACTCCAGGTAGGCTTTGAATTTTGTTCTTCAGCTCCTTCAAATTAGGATATTTGTCAAGAATGTCCTTTCCACAGTAAGATTCAAACAGTTCGAGAATTCCAGCAAAGTAGAAGTCAGCCCAAGAAAGCTGAAAAGAAAACATATTGATGCAGAACACAAAAACATTATCTAAATAGTAATTATAAAGCTCTATTGTTTGAGTTCACATACAGTTAGAGGTAGTGGCGGCTTGTGCTAGGGAATTTTAGGTGGTGCACAATAGATGACCTCTCGTTTTTCATTATTATTATTACTATTATAAATAATAATAGTTTAATAATAATAATAATAATAATAATAATAATAATAATAATAATAATAATAATAATAATAATAATAATAATAGCAGTGGCGTATTTATGATTTTGTTTCGGGGGCTTTGCTAACTCGAAGGGGGAGCTTTGCCTGAAAATGTGAAAATTCTGCAAGATATTTAATATACTTTACTATAGTAAGTAAGATTTCGGGAAGGGGGGAGCTTAAGCCTGGAAGCCCCCTAAATACGCCACTGATAATATAAATAATAATAGCGATTACTTCATGGCATGCTTCAAGCATGCAACGGAGAAGCTCATTTTGTATAATTTTTGACGTACTCTTGAAAATTATTGTGCTTTCTAAATGACTCTTGAGAGCGCTGTCAAGTTCTGCACTGGAATTAATCTACGAAAAACGCCTTGATTTGAAGAATAGTGTTTTTCATCATGTCCTCTTAAAGCGAATTCGAAGGTGCCACGAAACCAAATGCAATTGATGATTGTATTGAGCACGTGCCTGTTTTGCGTCACTTTTTGATTGGGGGCGCGGTGGCTCAGTGGTAGAGCGTTCACGTCCGGTTCGATCACGGCTCGCGCCATGTGGACTTTGTGGTGGACAAACACCGTGCTCGTGGGTTTTCTCGGGGTTCTCCCGTTTCCTCCCACTTTCTTCATTCCACCATTTCACTCATCTCTAATCATCACCGTCTCCTTTAGCCTAACCGGCATAACCATGGGACGTAAAATTTAAAGATTTCATTTCATTTCATTTTCACTTTTTGATTGTAATTCTCAATGGATCGCCTATTACCAGCATTTAGTTGAGCAGCAATATTCACGTTCCCCAACACAGTGAGATCAGAACGTGTCTTATATGACCTGACTTTTTTTTTCTTGTCGTGCAGATGCTGGATATCCGCTTTTTTTTTTTACTCCATGCATCTTCCTCCGCCCCGAACAACAAACAGGGAAAACAAGACAAAGCATTTTTAATTTCACATTCGCATAACCACTTATGCTGTTCGTACAAGTTGAGATTAAATTTCCTTGTAAATGTTCGTTTCTGACTTCTAATTACTTGCGTTATATTGAGAGTCGGAATTGGTCTTCCGATGTCTTTCACAAGTAGGTTTGCTTCTGAAGTTCTTTTCGAAAACGGGTAATTCAACAGAGACGTTACAGAATTCATTGCTACTGCATTGCTAGTTCACGTATATCAGGGACAGACACGTAATTATGCAATTACAGCAACAATATTCCAATGAACATCAAAGACCGGCACACACACACACACACACACACACACACACACAAACATACAACACTACAAAGTCCGCTACCTGCTTTAAAATCTCACCCCTTCCCCAATTAACGCCCTTTCTCTAAAAACTGTTCTCCAATTTTCTCATTCACCCATGCACACATGAAAAGGAAAACGTATCTATGCTGCCATATTTCTACTTATTCAGATACGAGTGTATTAAATATCGACACCCTCAATTTGTCTTCACTCTTCACGGGGTCGCCTTTACTATCTCCATAGCTGCCTCGACCTTACTTGGCTGACAGAACCAATAGTTATGACCACTTGGCAATCTCGCATTTAGGCAAGGCGCATTTTTTTTTCCCCTCTGTAGCGACTTGGTTACGGTACGCAACATTGTCACAAAGGAACAGACTATTCCCCTTCAGGCGAGAACCGTGTCAACCAATACTGCAGGGGGAGGGACGGTGGTGAAGTTCCAGTTCCAAAGCGTTATGTTTTGGAAAGTCTGTTTTTTGTTTGGTAGATTTGTTTGCAAAAGATGTGCAAGCATATGGAGCCTTATGAGGCAGTGCATGGCGTGATAACCCCTCCTCTTACTGCGCAACTCCCGCAATGGCCCAGAAGCTGTTAAAGCTGGGGAGTTTGGCAAACTCTCGAGCAGAAAGCAACTAGCCAGCCCCGTTTCAAACGCACTTGTTTAAGAAAAGATGATGTTGACAATAGAATGGAAAGTGATTTAGCACAAATAAAAAATGAAAATATTGGAAGGAGGTTTGTACAAACATGCAAACACTAAGAGAAACCGCCGCATGCATAACTCATAAATCCGTTTGTCGGAGCCATTTATTCTTTTGCATTTTATTTTCACTGTGTCTAAAAAGCTATATAATTAATATGGAAATACTGAACTCTTCCTTCTTACATAGAAACTTCTTAAGAGTAAGTAGTTAAACGAATTATTTTAAAACATTTTATTTATGTTTTGACTTCACAAGAAGACACCAGATTGTGCTGCGCTCTGTTGAAAAAGCAATTGCTGCAAAACAGACTAAAATCAGTGTTGTCAATTTAGCCATTTTACGAGAGAGTATTCAGAAGTCTTTTTACTACAAACAAAAGAAAGAAGTCAATATTTATGATGGATTTATTCAACATACCCTTCTTTCAATTCAATGCATTTTGTTTTTTGTTTCGGTCCTGTAGTTTGATTAATACCTAATATATAAGTCAAAAAGTTCCCGGAATGATGATGTAGTTTTGGAATTCATGATGTAATTACAATGAATCTTATACAGTACAATCCTTAGTTGTCTACTTGGGTAATTATGTTAACAAGCAGTGTGGTGTTAACAAGCAAGGTGTTAACAAGCAGTGTACGAGAAGTGAAATTGGACGGAGGAGTGTGTGCTGATTAGTTAGCGTAACGTCGCAGTTTGAGCAACTCTCAAACATCCAGTATATGTTCAAATTGGAGAAATTGCTTAAGAGATTTTGATAGCCTTAAAATAGTTTAAGGTAACAATGTTTTAAGGAAAAATGGCCTCAAAGGCACCCATTTTGCCATCGTAGAAGACATCAAAATGAAACGTGATGGATGAACTTCGGAAGATACCAAAAGAGGATTTTCGTCGGTGTTTCCAGCAATGGCGGGAACAGTGGAGGAAGTGTGTGTGTGTGTTCTGAATATGCCTATTTTGAAGGCAATTAAGTAAATGTGTACTTATATTGTGGAAATAAAGAGCTACAACATCATTCCGGGTACTTTTTGACTGCCCTGGTATATCGGTTGGGTATAATTGTTGGTACATATGTATGCCGGATTTTTTGTTCTTTCAGATATCTTTTTTTTTTAAATTTCGGAATGGTTTTCTGTACGTTTAGCCAGTTTTAGTCAATTTGTATACATCATTTAAATACTTATTGAAGACATTTGTTGGCCTCACTAAAAACAACTGTAAAAGTGTAGGCAATAATCCCGGATTCCCTTATGTTTTTGGTGTGACTACGACATTCTAAACACTTTGCGGTATGATACAACTTATGTAGACCAAAATATTAGAACTTTAATCACACTTTAAAAAAATAAAAAGCGAGACTGTTGGGCAGTAGCGAAACATAACATATGCATGCGATAACAGGTTAAGATATTTATTGTTTGTTTATTGTTGGACTGTAAGAATAAGAATAATAAAGTATATTTGGAACGACAAATCATTATATGTTTGCAAAACTTGTGAAACATATTCATAGGTAATTATTAAGAAGTAATTTGATTAAATTAACACATGGCATAGAATAATAGAGTGAAACTTACGCCAAAACAGGTAATGAGCGAAAGTGATTTAGAGAACCTCTGCAATGGCCCTTAATTTGTCGGAATTAATTAATTTTCTAGTAGATATCGGAGGGGTGGTATCCACTATAAATAGACAAATTTTAATGAGCGGTTTAGCCATAAGGTAATTTATTTTATCGTATAAAAGAAATTTAAGAAATGCAGATGGTTCAGCCATTTGCATAATACGTTACATAATGCATTACCAAACGGAACTACTTTAAGCTTACGTTTGGTCATAGTAGATGGGGCGTTGACGTAACCAATTGTAGGCAGATAACGGTTAGAAGAGCTTTGACCTAATTGGAGTGATACTTTGAGGTTTTCTAATGACAATAGTATTTATTGGTAAAACAGAAGAAGAATCTGTAAAATTGTTCAGAAGTCAAATATTGTCACCTTTTGAATCAGTATTTAAAAAATATTGAGAAACCGGTATCACATTATAAAGTATCGATCCCAATTAAAGACGAAACAATACCAAGGTTCAGGAAAGCGCACGGAGTTCCTTACGCATTACAAGACAAGGTAAAGACATTTTGGATGCGTTGTATGTAATGAAAATTTTAAATGGTGTAATATTCAGAAGGGGATTTCGCCGATGATAGTAGTAAGAAAGAAAAGTGGTGAATTAAGATTGAAAGAACTGGAAAAGAACTGAACAAATTCACAAAAAAAAAAAAAACTAACATATCCGCTCTGTAGGTTTAAAGATATTCTCAATACGATTACAGGAGCCAGAAGCTAAATTTTATTCAATCTCAGACAAGTGTATCTACACTCGGAACTGTAGGAGATTCCACAAAAATATTTAGTAATTAACACCTCATGGGACCGTTCAAAAAAAAATGTTATCATTCGTCTCAATTGTGCGCCACAAATATTTCAGAAATTTATAGTTTACTTATTAATTGGCTGTAAAGGGACAGTAGTATATTTAGACGAGGCTTTAATAAGGGGAGAAACTCTACAAAAATGCAGGTACACAGATGTTATAGAAATTCCAGCAGTTTAAACTTAGTAAACACGAAGTAAAGTAATTTTTGTGAAGAAAATAGAATACTTGGGTTATGATATGGCATATGGTATTTTGCCTTCCAAGGATAAGCTAAAACCAATTTTATAAGCCCTACCACCCATTAATGCTTTAGAATTAAATTCTTTCTTAGCGATGGTAAATTTTTATCAGAATCAGCTGCCGTCGACTTCAATCAAAATGTCTGTCCTCTTCCAACTGCTACAAAGAAACTTAAATGACAATGGACGGAACAACGCCAGAGTTTTAGCTTATTAAATATAACTTTCGAATTACTGAAATTCTACATTCCTTTAATCAGGATGCGGAGGTATTAGTAATGACAGATCCTTCGTTCACAAGTATAGGAGCAGTATGATTTAATAGAATTGATGGTAAACTACACAGACTATCGAAATGTGCTTCATCAACACTATCCAATACTATCAATCAACACTATCAACAATTTGAACGGAAAGCTCTTGCTGCCACATTTCCGAAAAAAAAAGTTTCATCGATTTCTATATTGAAGAAAGTTTAAGTTGTTAACATACTCTCACACTATACAACGGATATTCGGAATGAATACTCCTCCTACTACTGCTTCGCTGAAACTACAGATTATTCTTGCTCCTCACAGATTATGATGTAGAGTTCATACACAAGAAAAGTAGAATTGGCAGACCTTTCGTTTCAACTTCATTTAATGAAGAAGCTGAAGATGACAGTCAAACACTGAACTTTATTTCTCAAATCAGTTCTTAGTTAGCAAAGAAGAAATTTAGCAGTAATTGGACAAATATATGTGGATAAGAAGAGTAGTGGAATGAATTGAAAAGGTTTGGCCCGAAGATTGCCTGAAGGACTTGATACCAAGGAGTACTTTCTTTTTCGGAACAGATACCTTCTATAATGGCCAGATGGATTATTGTTTTACAAGGATTGTGTTTTCCTACCAAGAGGACTGAGGCATAAATATTGAAATGTTTTACGGTAGTCAGTAAAAACGGTCTGGAATAAGCCCTTCACCATTTTATTATAAAAATAAGTTTCCATGAACAATTTATAAATTTTCCTTCTAATACAAAATAGAAGTGTTTCAAGTTCACTGTATCCTTAGAAGACAGTCGTGGCTTAGGAAAATTAAGGGTAATTAGAGCTAGGTATGTACGGGAACCCCTTCGCTCACTGCAGCCTCCTCGGTGTGTTGTTAAAGGAGTCTGCTCTGTTCACAGGACTTCGGGAGACAGTTTTTATAAATATGACCTTCGCTCACTGCAGCCTCGGGAGGTGGACTGTAATTAGGATATCTTTTTGCCCACGGCGGCCTCCAGAGATATAGTTTGGTTAGGAGTCTCCCTTGCCCACAGCGACCTCAGGAGAAGGTGTTGTTGGGTCAATGATCAGTTATGAACTGATACCTCGGTCCTCTTACAGTCCTCTCTTATGGATGTCCTCTGGGAGGTTCGTCCATCTTCAGTTTCCTCTCAAGCGGCTTCGTGTCTTCCTCTTTCCTCCTCCTATCGTCAGCTTGTAACTGTGTTTGTAAACGATAATACGTGTATACAGATGTGAAATGTGTTTGTAGAAGTAACATATACTAGAAGGTGTGGATCCTTAGAATATTATTCCAGGTTGTATGAGCACTATCTGGAAGCTGAAAGAAGGAAAGATATAGCAAAGTCTGAGGTATGATGGCTTGAGATGTCATCAAAGATTTATGATTAGGTAGAACATTGCGACAATTTGCGAAGGAAGTATGTATCTTGAAAGAAAGAATATAAAGCATGAAGTAAAATTCACCTGGATCATTGTTACATATTTGGATATACAGTCTTATTGATGGTGGATGCGTATATCCCATGAATCTAGGTTAACCTTGTGGATTCTACGACTTTTAGGATACCATAGATCAGCTGGAGAAAGTGTTTCAACTTCTGGGTTCTCTGGAAATTACTGTTACTGATAGCGGACGCTCCTTATAATCCGGAAAGCAATGGAATTGTCGAAAGAACTGTGTGTTAATCGTTTTCAATAAATAGGGAAATGAAGGAGGAAAGAATGTATGTTGGTAATCACGAGGGAAAAACAGAACAGGCTGAATTTGAAGAGTGAGGGAGAAATACTACTTTCCCCAGAGACTGGAAGTACAATATAGATCAGGAATCAAACTTATTGAAAGAATTGTGAAGAGACAAGAAGGACGAAACACGTATGAGGTTTCAGTAATTAGAAGATGCTGCATATATCGCACTTATAAAATTAAGGGTGGAAGAAAATGATGATCCACAGGAGGCAATACAGATATAGATATTGAACACGAAGAATGTACTGAGCCAAAATAATCCAGCCTTTTATATTGATTTGATTTGTAGTTTAGCATCCCTTTCAGCAGCAAAGCTATATGAGACGGGGATCTACAGCCTAACGGGAATCCGAACCACATGGACCCCCGCCGGAAATCGACCTGGGTTCCCTCACAGCCTTTTATAGGCGATGAATACAGAAGATTAATAGTGAGAGCATAAGGTGAAGAGGAAATTATCAATCGAACCGGGCAACCCGAAACACTGCTAGAGCACTAAAACCTCCAGATTGTTGGCAGTATTCGAATTTATTAGAAGGGGGAAGAAGTTTTGGGAGATAAGTGCTATTGTAGCGAAACATACCACATACACGAAGAAAGAGAAGGCTATGATATATTGTTTATTGTTGGATTATATAAGGTATATGGTACATGAAACGACAAATCAAAATATGCTTGGAAAACTTGTGGAACACATTCGTATCTACTTATGAAGAAGTAATGTAACTAGATAAACAATATAGATACTGGAAATGAACGCGTGACTGAAAATAGACAAAAATTTCTCTCTTTCCTACGAGAGTTGTCAACTGTTAGCATCAAAATTTTACAAGATGTTAATCCTGTGTTGATAATTTTATAGGAATTTGTAGTAAAAATGTTAATAGCACTATTTCAGTTATGTAAAATGTAATTTATCTCTTGCTATTGCTAACAGTGAGGGTCGAAAAGTTGAGGGTTATACCTCTAATATGCTCAACGAACCAAACTTGGTTCATACTAATATAATTTCTGATCATGGTCACCCACACGGGGGGCAGTTGCTTCCCCTGGATTTTCGAAGGTTGCTCAGTTCTTGGAAGCACATGTCAAGATACATTAATTTGCTTACTCGCATACTTTACTTATTTTAAATACTATAATACTATAGTTTATTCACTGTAATTAGTAAGGATATGTGCGTATGATAAATTACGTGCACACATGCATCAACACGTGTTTATTCGCGACTGCACCTGTGTGTCGGTCCTTTGCCCTTCCTAGAACCGGACTTTTGCCCCCACTCTTGGAAAAAAGTATTCTGGCGTCTCTGTTTTAGACCAATTTTCAATAGATTGTATCGATTCTTCCTAAAGATTTAGAACAGGCTAAAATGGGATACTTTACTACGACAGAATCCTTCGCATCCCACAAGAACTTGACAAGAGACCATTTTCTATAGAGAAGATTTCTATCAAATTACTCGCAAAGCATTAGAAGTGATATGAGTTAAAAATGTATATTTAGGGACAGTGAAAGAAGAATAAGCTAGAGTTTTCTATATATTAAAACATGAAATTTATGCAAAAATTTCCATTAAGTGTTTCTTAACGTACTTAAAGGATTTTTGAGTATTCACTCTGTGTAGTTTTGACTCAGAGATAATGAGCATTGCCCCATAGATAGCGTAGTATTTACTTTTACATGAAAATGTAGTTTATTCAAATCGTGAATGAGTTAGTAGCCTATGATCCTGTGCCATCCAAGAAAATTTTCACTGCAGATTACAATGATTCTTGTAATTTTCTGACTCAGTAAATAAAGAGATACGTATTCTATGAAAACAAACATTACCAAGGCAATTTTTTCATCATTTTTATACAAACATAATTTTTACGTATTGTAAATTCAGACTCGCTCAAAGATTAAGGATAACTGAAGCAGTGTACGTTACAGCTACGATGTTAGAACGGAAAGTATGCAAAGACAGCGAAAACAATATGTGGTACTATACCATTAATAGCAGATAAATAAACAAAAAAGTGCACATTAGGCGAACAATCAGTAGTGACCTTGCGTTTGACAGACTACTTAGCACGAGATTCTAATCTCGGTCACATATTTTCTTAGAGGTAAATATTAAGATAGGCAGATCTATTGTTAATTATTTAATTTTTTCATTACATTTAGAAACTAACTTGCAGTCACTTATGCGATATTTACCTTCCCTTTTACAATGTGGCCTTCATTGTTTTGAATTATTTCATTAAATCGTGAGAAGTAGAAAGGAACAGTTTCGTTGATCAGTTTCTCCTTTCCCTCCTTCTTTTTAGTTTCATCCTTTTCCAGAAAGTTTTGGCCCAGCTCTGAAGAGAGAAATATAAACGTGAAATTGTGACGCATTTTGATATACCAAATGAAATAAGATAGATCAAAATGACTAAAATTTTAAAGATTTAAATAAGATTATCATAATAGACTGTTACAATAGAATTCTTCGAAGCCCAGAAAAAGTTGACAAAAATCACGATTTTTGTAGAAGTTATGATTAAACCTTCAAATAGACCGGAATTGTATGTCCATAACATCACACCAACATGCCACATCATACCAACATTAGGTTCTTTTGCCAACTAATACGTACTCAACGTCTTGATTGATTAATAAGGGGGTGGGGGACGTCAGCATCGAGGCTATGTTCCCTTCACGATTAACACGGCTGCTCTAACACGGACTGCAACAATAAAAAGATAGAAGAAAAGCTAAAACAGAATATATTATAAAGGAACAAGAAAGCGCTGCTAAATTAAAAGAAATCAAAAATGAAAGATAAAAGAATAAATATATGAAATAAAATATATAACAATAACAATATATAGAAACAAAACAACAAAAAGGGAGAATAAAAGTCTAGCAGCAAGAGAAGAACAAAATACTAAAAAACTCAGAGGGACAATGCACTCCTTACAACACGCAGCAAATAAGTTTTGGGCAAAAACCATTGCACGTTTCATCAATGAAGAACTGCGAGTGTTGTGGCCAGAAACGGCTCCTGCAGAAATTGTGCTTGTGATATGTTTTGACACTGCAGCTTACATGTTAAAAGCTGCCGATGCGTTGAAACTGTTCTACCCAAACCTTATTCACATGTGCTGTTTGGCCCATGGATTACATCGTGTAACAGAAGAGGTGCGGGTAAACTTTCCTGTAGTCAATGAGCTTGTGTCTTTCACTAAGAAAGTTTTTCTGAAAACCCCTGGTCGTGTAGTACTACAGAAATATAGTGCCAAGTATGGCTTTACCTCCGCAACCTGTTCTGACACGCGGGACACCTGGATAGAGTCTTAATTTCTTCAATGATAATTTTGATGCTGTAAAGTCAGTTGTCATCACATTTTCTGCAGAGTCCAGTGTCGCAGTGCGTGAGTTTCAAAATGCGTTCGCCAACCCTAGTGTTGAATGTTTCCTGGCGTACATCGCAGATAGCTATGGGTGGATTGTAAACACTATCCACAAACTGAAAATTTCAGGTCTGACTTTGAAAGAAGTCATTACAATAATGGATGATGCCAAAAATGAACTCAACATGGTACATGTTGAAAAACTCATGAAAATCGCCCAGAAGTTCCAATCAGTTTTCAGGACTGTATGCAGGATACTGGAGGAAGAAAGAGACAGAGGCTCCTCAGGACATCAGATCAGGCCATCTGTTGAAGTTCACGCCTGTCATCTCCTGTGACGTGGCGATATTTTTCGCCTATAAAAGAATCCTGACAGACGAGTCTCCATAGCCATTGAACATATGGAAAACTATTTAGTGCTTCGCTGGTCATCACAAAAGTAGGGTCTAAGAGTTTTTTCTCAATTTCAGATTTTGTTTAATTAAAATATGATTTTCATTTTGCTGCAAGACAATTTCATTTGTTCCTTGTAAAAACTTGAACTGTCTGTGGCAAGTTAGTGCAAATAATTTTTCAAAATTGAATAAATTTGTTCAGAACAACCTAGAATAAGCAACTGGAACATAAGTAAGTGGAACAGTACTTTTTCAATAAGAAAATAACAGAATTACCATAAACATGAAAAATATATATTTAGATTTTTTTACATATTTTATTAATTTGTTTTACAAATTTTGCTACTTTGGACTACATAAAACTCCAGGCTTTAGTAATGACCATGTCTTTAGAGAATTTTGAATAACAAGGGACTGCTTGTAAAACAACGCTTCCTCCTTGTCAAAGAAATTCAGAGTTAACTTTAGACATTGTAGAGTTTAACTGAATATAAAGGCATGAGTTAAGATAGGCCCACAATTTCAGATTAAGGAAATTGTGTTACAAATTTTGGAGCTAGATACTCTACAGCAGATATTCTACAAAACAGGTACACTAACTCAACAAATGCGTAGTATACTGTTAGGCTCCAAAATCCGATAATAAATATAAACATGGTCATACTGATATCAAAATTTGGTAATATTGCTACGCTGACAATGGAAGACTGATTGCATTCGCATTGTTAAAAATGTTACGTCTAACATACATCTCCGGTGCTGTAATATGTATTGCAGCATAATTTAGATATTTATTATCCTGGATATAATTTTTTTAAAATGTGTATCTGAAACAGTTGAAAATATTATTAATACTTTCAAATATTTGTTTTTTCTTCATGATTTATCTTATGTCCAGCAGTCAACTTGCATGAGCCTTTTCAAAATTAAATTATCTTTGTGTTACTTTCATTATAAGGTAACAATAGATCCTCATGTTACTATTCGTTTTAGGTTTACTAAGGATGTATATTTGCAAAACGAATAAAAATAATTAGTCTCGCAATATATTGCTTACTGCACGATTTATACTTGTGATGTCACGCCCCATTGAAATCCTCTGAGTAGCAGAACACAGTACTAGAAAAAAAGGAATATTTGTTTCTTTTCCGAAAAGCAAATATCACTATAATCTCTCGATGTCTTACAGTAACAAACCTGTTGACCAGGGAAAGAGTTTCTTCTGGGTGAAGAACAAAAAATACGTTTATTGGTGTTTCTATTTTAACTGTATAATGAGTATAATATTCTGCTTTTATGAAGGACAACAATAATAAGCGTTAAATTGATAGAAATATGAGAAAATTGAGATAGCAATCAATAATGTGTGAAAATTTCACTAGATATTAAGAAAAAAATTACAACACATTACACGAAGAACAACTGAACAATACAATTTCACGAAACATGTTAAGCCATTATCTATTCCAGGCCGCAAATACTCACAATCTGCTTTTGTCATGAAAAATAACTTGGAATTAAGATTCGATGATGCAAACCATTATGAGCCGATCTGCTGAAAGAGACTGTTCGTCACCAGAAATAATTCTCTTTAAGAAATGCCATGCACAACTTATTGCAATGTTTTGCTCTTTTCTTACAATGTAACTTGGACAATTGATGCTCACAAAAGGTTATCAAAACACATGTTAATCTATATCACTGCATACTAATAAGTTTTAAAAAATACTCGTAGTTTGTTATGTTTCACGAATGATCATAAAGTAATATTTCGTGATGGAAGTTTTCCTTATATTTTTGATAGTTTTTGGTTCACAAAATTAAATCTTTTATATAATGTTCTTTTCTTTAGCCCCACCTTTCAAAACAAAAAGTAAATATGAAAGCCGACTGTAATCATATATTCAGCGGAAAGCTCAAACTATGAGTCCAAGCAACGAATTTTCAAAATAAACTGTACTAAATAACACAATACAAACAGCAAAATGCATCTATGTAAATACAACCAAAGTTACAATCCTTGACCCTTCTCCCCACACGAAATCTAACTTTTTACGGGGTAAAGTATTGAGAACTTTCTCTGAAAATAAATTGATTTCTAATTGTGGAATACTTCGCTTAAAAACATGAATGTATGCAAAGAACAACAGGATATGATTTCCCTTATTTCAGTATTTTTGCAGCATTTGTTTTAAAACATCGAATTGTTATTAAGTTAGGAGAGTTCTTTTCAATTCTTTCCATCAGCATTTTATATTTTATAGAATTACTTTCTAAAGTTCCCTTTCCTCTCATTTAATAGTAATTTCCTCTCATTTGTTACATAAAAATATTAGGCTTTAATAATAACAATAATAATTCATGTGAAATTCCGTCGCAAGAGAATAAAAATGTAAAAATACTGAAACAGAAACTTACGAGTTCGAACGTCTTGCAGAGTCTCAACCAACATGTCACATTGTAACTTGTCTTGGTCGTCCGAAGGCATCAGGCCATACTGTCTGCCCAAATGGCGGAGAATCGCCAGTGATTGATGCATTACTTGGTCATCCTTTTCCAAAACAGGAACTTTCCCAAAAGGAGTCTCTGCAAAACAAGATATGAGTTATAAGGATTGTTTAAAATGTAATAGGCGACAACGTCTTTAGTAAATTTCAGAGGTTTGTAAGTCAGTATTCGAGGTTAGAAGTTGCAGTGAGCATCAGCGATGCCTCTTGTACAAATTAGTTGCTACAGATAAATTGTTCACCAAGCGAAAAGATACACGAATATTTGAAACTGAAGGGTCAAAGTAGAAGAACTTGCTAACAGCTGTTTGGAAAATTTTACACAAGAAAGGATGATCGATGGCACTTGCCTATTTACTTCACCATATTTCCAGTTATCTTCTTCGAGTATCTAAGAAGTCATCCGGTTATTCATTTGCACCTATTTTCCTGATTGCTATGAGAACCAAATCCATTTTACATAATAATGCGAAAATAAAGGCAATAGAGTTAGCAGGTCCTTAGTCTAAATTCAATTATATTCACTAGTTAAATAGCTTCCTATCACGAATGCTAACTACAATAGACAGCGTGCTTTTCTTACACCTACTGGTTTTGTTTGTAGAAACGTTCCGTAATGGTATCGCTCTTGATTAATTTAGGTTAGTTGGTGGTTAGTTTGATATTGAGATTCACGACCATTTTCCCACTGAGATTATATGAGAAATAGATCTACAGCTTAGATACGAATTTAATCACATGATGTGTTCCCACCTCGGGAATAGTTCTTAAATCCTTTGTACCATGGGAGGAAACAACTATTTTTCCACAATTCAAGTCACATATAAGTTTTAAATATTTTATATTTATTAGATACCAGCTGAAATACCCGTTCTTTCCACGCAGACAATACGTTTATGGAAAATATTTAAATCTCCTTTTCTCTCTGGACATACATTTCAATGAAAATATAATTATAAAAAACTACAAGATTCTCTATTTTTGGCACCAATTTGGACATATCCTAATCAATAGAATGCGCCCTTTAGCCAAAGTGACATGATAAAAACCTAGCTTGAGGTGGTATTAACAATGTTCCAAAGGTTATTTGAAACGAGTCAAACGTTTTCCCGACCCCTCGAAGTATGGTTTCGATATTACTCTCAGTAATTTTGAACGCTTTATTTTTCACTCCTTCTCAGCCTCCATGCCGTTAGGGGCCGAACTGGACTTAAATGACATCAAGAGTATCACTATTCTTCTTAGTGACCCCGAAAAGTATACGGATTCGACAGTAACATTTATCGTTTACTATTATCTTTACATTCTACATCTTCCTAGCCAATCTCAGAAGTGCTAGGGGGTATTATCTCACTGGGGGATAAACTTGGACTTAAAAAACCGCATCGAAAATATCTTCTACGACCTCAAAAGCTATTGACTTGATACTAATATCGGTCGTATTCGATAATTTTTATATGTCATCTTTTCTTCTTCCCAATGCTAGGGGTATCTTAACAGTATTTTTTTCCAGATTGTAAGTCATAATGTGTACCAAGTTTAGTTGAAATCGTTCAGGACGTTTCAGAATTATGTTATACAGTAAAATATACACACATTTTCATACGCGTATATAGATAAATAGACAAGCAATGCCTTTGGCATTGTTCCTGTCAGAAAATACAGAACTGAATAGAATAAATAACGTCGAGCAAAGCCTTCGACATTGCCCCTGTCACTCCCTGTATCTGCGTTATTCCGAACAAAAGTACAGTAGTGCCGGCGGTTCTTAACACTTCCGACTCCCCATCGGAGCATTCCGTGTTCACTGCTGTCAAGGCTTATTTGTTGCCTGCTTTGGACCCACTTTAAAGTCAGATCATACCTGAAAATTCTATTGAGAGCATATTTAGAAATTATAATCTTTAGGGAATCCTCTGCACATCCATTGCACGTTGATGAAATATATATCCTTGGATGACTTGGTTTACGCCGATATGGACTGTCACTCCCCAGTTTCTCAAATTTGAAATAGCACGTGTTGAAATTTAGTTTCTCCACGATTTTGGACAGCCTTAGCTCTGAAAACTATGTACTTTTCGTCAGATGCCTATATGAACTTTTTCTCTTATCTTGATCTGAGGAATCACTTTTTTTAGTTTGTTGGTATAATTCATTAACATCCTATACAAAAAAGAAGTTGAAAAGTCAAAAGCATTGATATCTAGAGTGAAGCGAAATACAAATATATTAACTACAGAAATATAAGGTAAGGGTAGAACAGGTGACTAATTTTCGATAGTTAGGAAGTATCAGTGAAGACGCAAAATATGAACGTAAAATAAAACGAGGATAGAGATAATGAAAAAAAATCAGAAAGAAGATAAGTTTGTTTTGTGGGTCCTGTAATAAATGTGTTAAGAAAACACCTCTAAAATGTTTTGTTTCAAGTATTAAGCCTATATTCTATGAAGCGGAAGCATGGACAACGCAAAAACGATAAAAATAAACTAAATGCTTCGAAATATGGAAGCTAAGTTGAACGGGAAAGCATTGAAAAAACGTTGCAAATAGTACGAGCCGAAATAAAAGATTGGAGTCAATTGAAAAAGAGACAAAGAAACAGGCCAGGAAACTATATGACAGGACGGAACAGGACGAATCAGGAAAAGACTGCATTGATTAAAAGTATTAAATGGATAACTGCTACAGTAAGATTGCCAACGATGCTATAAATTGAATGAGAAGTGGTTAAATTGTCAAATTTGTATAGAAATTCAGTAGTTTTAATAGTTTCAACTTGATATAGTCCTCGTACTTCTACATGGAACATGACTTTTCCCAGGTGTATCTAAACGTTCAGTAGCTAATGGTTTCAGTTTCGCCTAAACAATTATAAACTTAAGTTTCATCAATATAAGAAAGAAAGTTTTCTCTTGGCCCTTCCGATACGATTTTTTAATTTGAAAAAAAAAAACGAATTATAGTGAAAGAAACACTTTTCAAGTGAAAGAAATGTAAAGCAAAAATTTTCCTTTTTTTCATATAAATTTGAAATTGTCACTAAAATTCAAATTGAAATTTTATGATAATGTTATTTTTGTATCCTATATATTACATGATTTGAAACTATAAGCAATCTTATATGTCACAGACGTTTAAAGTACCCATTCTTAAACGGTTAATAGACCCTATACTGTATATATTTTGAACATAATTGGTATGAAAAAAAAGTTTCAGGGGAAAATATTCAAAGCAAGTTCTTGGAGCAACCTGCTGTTCATTCTTTGCATTTTATAGCCAGAAGAGAATGTTTGTGAGAAAGATCATAACAATATTTGTTATTAAAAATAATCTACCAAACATTCAGAGCAACTGAAACTGAAGGAAATAACTATATTGTGCGTATAACAACATCCTGTTATTGTATATGCAGGAGTGATTAATTGCTAACGTCATTTCTTGGAATTTGCTGATATACTCGTAGCTTGGTTGATTCATATGGTAAGGCATGGGATCAAATTCCAAAAAGTAACTATATTGATTTTTTGTGTATACTTACGTGCTTTAAGTTCTTCATTCCATTGTTCCCATTCAACTCTGACGTCATCAAAATCTTCATTTGCGTAGGAAAGCAAGTAACGAATTGGTTCGCAAATTCCTCTTACGTTAAAATAAGTGAGCTTATATTTTCCAGACATTTCAGATGGTACTCTTGAAACTAAAGTCTTAAGACCTGAAAAATAAATATCAAATCTAAGATACATATTGTAAAGAAACAAAATATATCTTTTGCCTACCTTGGACTCACCTTGAAATCAGAACATAGCCTATCTGAAAATTTTGTTGAAAGCATGTCTCGGAATTATACCCTGTAGGGAATCCCCTGCACACCTGCAGACATTGATGAAATATAAATTTTTGGAAAGTATATGTATGACTCCTTTTATGCTGATATGAAGCGCCATTGCACGGTTTCTCTCATTTGAAAGACACATGTTAAACGTTAGCTTTTCCACGATTTTGGACAGCACTAGCTCTGAAACTGTACACTTTTGCGCCACAAATCCATTGTGCAAAACTTAAGAATAATGCTATTTGCATGGTTTATTGCACTCAGAGAATGGTGAATCAGCCATATATTATTGGAATGTGGAATTGCAAATGGATACAGTTCGAAAACATTGGAAGAGAATGCACAGAATGGTCAACAGAGACGAAAATACGATGGGCATGGGAAAATTCGGAAATAGACCAATGTGGTTTTCGAGGGTTAAGCGTATAATACAGGACATCAATAGTGTGTGTGATCGCCCCGCACTGCAACACATGCACCGCAACGTGATTGCATGCTAAGAATGAGGTTATTAAGAAGTGGCTGGGGTATATTTTGCCATTCCTGTACAAGTGCCTCCCGAAGCTCAGGAATGGATCTTGGAGCCATTTGACGACGTGTAATTCGTCTGACAAGCATGTCCCCTACCCGAACCCATGTTCGATGGAGTTCAAGTCCGGTTAGCAACTGGGCCAATCGAACCGCCTGATATCCTGGTGCTCAAGGTACTCATCCACTATGGTAGTGCGATGGGGACGTGCGTTATCATCCATTAGAATGAAATCAGGACCCACTGCGTCCCGAAACAGACGAACGTGTTGGTCCAAGATGACGGTACTCCTGGGAAGACATGCAGAGGTGTATGGGACCCCAGGATGATTCCACCCCATACCATAATTCCGCCGCCCCTGTATTGGTCTACAGCAGTCATATTAGCTGGAAGGAACCGTGTTCCTGGTTCTCTCCAGGTGAATACACGTCGAGAATCACTGGTGAGACTGAACCTGGATTCATCTGTGAACAGGACATAAGACAATTATTCCGGAGTTCATGCGTGATGTTCTCTGGACCTATTTAACCGAGCTCTTCTTTGCTGTGGAATCAATGGAACACATCTTGCTGGTGTTCTGGCATACGAATGTCCCTCAGCTAACCGTCTCACTGTTAATCTTGACACTGACGTTCCTGTAGCAGCTGCAAGGTCCCTAGAGTGATCTGAGGCGGTGCTGTGTCTGTTGCGCCTGGCAGTTAGACGTAAGTAACGGTCTTTCTGGTCACTGGTGCTCCTTGGACGACCTCCGCCATACCTCCGAGAGACGTTGTCACCCCTTTAGAATCGTCGCCAGATCCTCGAGATGACACTTTGTGGGACACCCAATTTACGAGACGCGTCCATCTGGATCTGACCCCTGCCTGGTAATTCTTCCACGCATAACATCATCAATATGGACTCTTTGTTCCATTCTCCTACACGTATACTGGCACTATGTTAAGTAATGCAGCTTTGACTCAAGTCTCTAACGTCTCGAACACAAGTGCGTCTCGAACACAAGTGCTTGCACACCCTATATATACAGGGTAGACAATTTATCTGGATCATCCGTGATAACCGTGAAACCAAAAGTAGAAGAAAAGTGAAACTTTGCACGAAGCAACTATAAGGAAGGGGACATCGTTCTACGTATTAAACACCACCACCCGGTGAACAATGTTGCCATCCCAGTAGAAATTTATATTTTTTCAAAAGGCACTATCAGGTTATTACATATTTCAAATCAACATGTTAAACGAAAACTTAAAATATCACATTTATTATTCAGTGTTGCAAACTAAGAATGCTATAATATCACAAACATCCAAAGTTTGGAAGCCTCTATCACACATACCGCACAACGGAGATGGACAAGACAATGCACATTGGGGGTACCTTAGCGTTGGATACTATGGTCATGGTATGGTTTGTTTTGAATGAATAGCAACGAAGTTACAAGGGCTTAAAAATTTGAATTTTTTCGAAAGGCTTTATTTCGAAAAAAAAAATGCTTAGATAAGTATCATATATAGTTGCATGTATGGTTCGCAATTGGCAAACAAATCATTTTGCCGTTTACAGCACTTCGATATCTCGAATTGTTCCGGAGATATGATAAACATTGCTGAAGTTTGCAACACTGCTTAAATCATGTAATTGCGGGACTTGTAATTACACCTAGTAAAAATTATTCCCGCAATGCTATAAAAGAGAAGGAAAACAACAAGCAGTTTAAATATTATCCAGAAATACATTTTAAGCAGCGTTGCAAACTTCAGCAATGTTTATATCTCCGGAACGGTTTGAGATATCGAAGTGCTGTAAACGGCAAAATGATTTGTTTGCCAATTACAAGCTATACAAGTAATTAGATATTATACTTATCTAAGCATTTTTTCGAAAAAATTCTAATTTTTAAGCCTTTGTAACCTCGTTGTTGTTCATTCAAAACAACTCATACCATGACCATAGTATCCAATGCTAAGGTACTTCCGATGTGTATTGTCTTGTCCATCTCCGTTGTGCTGTATATGTGATAGAGGCTTCCAAACTTTGGATGTTTGTGATACTATAACATCCTTTGTTTGCAACACTGAATAATAAATGTGATATTTTAAGTTTTCGTTTAACATGATGATTTGAAATATGTAATAACCTGACGTAGTGCCATTTGAAATATATATACGAGGGCTAACAATAAAGTAATGCGAATTGGAAAAAACAACTTTACTTACATTTTCAACCAACTATGATCACCTTCAAATTAATCCCCTCGTGACTGCACACACTTACTCCATCGGCGTTTCCATTGTTGGTAGTATCGCTGAAAGTAATCTTTTGGGATGCCTGCCAATGCCCGTGTTACAGCTGTTTGAATGTCTGTTTCTGGTTCAAAATGGTGTCCTTTAAGAACTGCTTTCACCTTTAAGAACAGAAATAAGTACACGGGGTGATGTCCGGTGAATAAGAAGGGTGTGGTGGCACTGTAATGGATTTTGATGCCAAATACTGTCGAACAGACAATGCAGCCGCCACGGTCCTCCGGTCGTCTTTTTGTTGCTGTGTGAGATGTTTCGGAACCAGTTTGGCACACACTACTCGCATTCCCAAATTTTCAGTTAATATCAGGTGCACTGTTTCTCAATTCATGTTCAGTTCATTCCCAATCATTTTCACGGTTAATCATCTATCCGCTCGCACAAGTTCCCTCACCCTGTCTGTGTTCTCTTCCATTCGTGTTGTTGTGGGTCGCCCACTGTGGTGTTCATCTTCGACTTTTGTTCTGCCTTCCGCAAACATTTTGTGCCAACGATACATCTGTGCCATTGATAACACTTCATTTCCAAAGGGATGCTGAAGTTTCCGGTACGTTACCAGGGCCGTCTCACCAAGTTTCACACAGAAGGAGATTGCGTAGCGCTGCTCAATATTACGTATTACCATTGTTGTGACGGGGGTTCAACACACGACCGCGCTCTTTAACCCCTAACTGTACAATGAATAATACTTTGTGAGTGCCACTGCTGTGCTAGTGGAGCAGGCCCAAGCTCACACGCTGGCGGTAGTTTAAGTCAGCAGGGTTGCCAGCATCAGCTGATAAAAACATTCTCATTACTTTATTGTCGTACCTCATTATATATATATATATATATATATATATAATCAGTACCCTTTCTCACATTTTTATGCGGATTCCTTCTTTTTAACTTCTGAAAGAAAAAAAAAACAAGAAAAATATCCGAAAAACCAAAGCTACGAAGTTACTTTTCCATTTGCTATATTTTTCTTTTATTACTTCTACTCATTTTCTTGGTAATATTACATAAAATAATCTTCGTAGTTAATATAATGTAAATGTGTTGATTGGATTGGAGTTTAACGCCTCTTTCAGCACCAAGGCTATATGATATGTGGATCTACAACTTAAGTGGGATTCAAACCACAAAAGCTCCCACCGGGTCTGCCACGCCTAACCATACAATCACGAGGGAGTTCAATGTAAATGTGTTCCGAGACATGAAAGTTGCTAATTTGACTACTGTGATATTATACCTAACAAGCTTATTGACTAAGAAATTTTGAAAACGCAATTGGCACATTAATTGTTATCATTATCATCATTAAGTATTTTGTCATTACTGGCAGTGCACTTGCCGCAAATAGACAAGTTTCCATATGTACAGAGCCAGTTCTAGACATTTCATAAGTGTAAACAAACAATATTTAGGCGTCTCCACTAAATGATAATAAAAGAGTTGAAAGTTGTAATGGACAAACATTCTTCAAATAATTGTTACAATTGCAAATTTCTTCAATATCTGTAGTCTCCTTGTGATTATTAACGAAAAATGGCGAAATTATAACTATAAATAATTGACTGTGGATGAATACTGAACAAACTTCCAATTTTAATAATTAAAAGCATTTTTTTATTTAATTAGGCACAAAACATCTTCATACACCTAAGATGTATTTTGACAAGTACAATTGAAACATACAAGTTGAAATAGAACAAAACTCATGAGCTTCAAGTCTAAGAGTAACACAGATTTGATTTTGACAAAGAGGTATGCTCTTATGCTTCATTAAAAGCATATTTACACAGTATTTTCTAGTAATACGATTGTGGTAATTAGCCTAATTTCTCATTTTCTTTATCATTGAAAAGTTCATGTTACAAGGACACGTTTCTGGCTTTCAATTTGGCAAGATCTCTTATTATTGCATCCGTATCCATTTCAATGGCAACTAAAGCTAGTTCATTTAATCGCTCTTGAGATTGAATATATAGTTGATCGCTCTTATAGTTGATCTCAAATAATTCTTTATTAAATTTAGCTGAACTTGTTTAATACACAACAAATAACAAAAGTGTGTGCTTTAATCGATATTTAATCTGTCTTCGATCCAGTGGTGGAACTTCAAAATCAGGTTCCCCCGCCAAAATTTTTTTCAAGGCCCCTTAGACCTATAAAATAATTAAGTCCTTCTATGTCTCTTTCCAACCTAGTCGTTCGAAATCAGGCAACGAGTAACACAATGTAAACACAATCAGTGGCGCACCCAAGATTTCTCTTTTGGGTCCGAAGATTTTTCGAAATAGCCCACAAAACGCAAATAATTTTGTGTATTGGTGCTAATTTTCTTAAATATTAAAAGTTTTGGGAGTTCCAGACTCTCGAACCACCTCTGCCAGTACATACCTGAAAACAAGTGACTAATAATCAAAACTATTTTGCATTAGGACTATTACCAAATGTTTAAAATTATCGTTCAATCTAAATTTAGTACGAGAGAATGGATTGATAATGATTGTTACACTGTTATAATACAAAGAGCATATGTATACGCTGCTGCGATTGACAGTATGGGTTCTAAAAAAAAAGAAAAAAAGTATTACTTATAATCCTAATGACCTTTCGACTACATTTCGATTTCGATTACAGTTACCTTTTCGAGTTATATATGCACATACTACGTGAAAACTAATTGTATTCAAAAATTTGTTGAAATACATTAAATTTAACTCAGATCCGTAATCGAAGAGGCCGTGTTCATTCTATATTAATTGACCAATTATATTATTCTAATCAAGTAAAATAAACTTATTTTCAAAAGTTTGTCGACTTGCAAATGATTTGTTAACAATAACTGGTATTGACATCTCCCCTACCTCAACATTTGTATGATTATCACTTTCGAAATTTTGTCCAGAAGTCAAAAGAAACTTTCTGGATCCTTTGCTTGCCTCTTATCTTCTTTCAAGTTTCGTAGTTTTCTTTACTGATAAAATGCTCATTTTTTTATCGTTGGCCGTTATTATTACATAAAATACAAAGTACTATTTAAAAGTGTAAACACACATCATTATAAATAAAAAAAGAATGAAACGACTCTGGATTGAAATGAAAATGTTGACGAATGGCAAATGGACTAATAAACATTAACAAAGTGAGTATTAAGCAGTGGACAGTGATTGTGAGCCAGTGATATTACGAACTTAAATTAAAATTTCCCTCAGAAGTGATCAAAAATTCCATTTCTATCTGCCATCTTTTCTTAATATTCACCCCCTCCTCTGAATCAATGGACAACAAAAGCCTAATCAGTTGAACTTTGATAATGTGCATTTCATTTACGCTGACCTTTTTCAACCTTTAACTGTGATTATTGAACCGAAGCATTATGCGGGGACCCTGTTTGTGACAAGACTGAGCACCCTCAAAGACATTTGTTTCTTCTGTGATAATGCCACCCAATCCATAAGCGACACATGCAGTTCACTTCCTTTTGTTTGTAGATCCGTTCTCATTTCAAAGACATATTTGACAATGATATTCTGTAACAAAGTCGCGGAAGGGTTTTTAGGAGAGAAATAAAAAGTCTGTTATATTCGTATTTTGTGCATATAGTGGAATTGTGGAAAGAGTCCCACTGTCTTTAGTCGTACTAACGTAGTGCTTAATATAACACCTATTGAAAAGCTAAATTTCCCTACATTTTATCTCATTCGTAAAATCTCCCTTTTACCCCCTCTTCAAAAAATCTTTCCTAAATCTCCTGCACCACGGGAAATTTTCCTCAAACTAGCATCACCTGTGAATGTGGCATTAGCGTCAATTGATGCACAAGACCATTTCAACCGTATAGGGCTGTTTTACAGTCTGCCACGCAAAGATTCGACTTTATTGTCCTTTTGATGTATATTATCTGTATCTCAGTCTGTACTGTACAATGTTTATTTTAAGCTATTTGTAAAATTCTTAATCACAATATTGTCTCTAATAAAATTTTTCATTTAAAACACCAAATTTATTTTCCAGTTTGGCGCTCTCTTCACCTGGCGCCTCCTGCGAACGCGTAGTTAGCAGGATTCAAGATTCGGCCCTGTATGTGTAACAGTACTCAGCTAAACTTTTTCGTCTTGATGTAAGAATAATCCGCTTTAATTAATGCCGTCCATTAGTTGTAGCCTTTTCCTCTCCCTGCCCAGTTTTTCTTGCACCATGCCTTCTAGTATGCCCCGTAAAACACAATTTCTGATCAAAAGAAGGTAATGTTGTTCTCTTCCCTACTATTTCGAACATTTTTTCACTGATTTTTCCTTCGGCCTAATTTCTCCATTCTTTGCCGCATTTAATTTAAAATCGTCAAGCAGTTTCTCGACACTTTCGTGATGTCCACGTTTCTGTCTACGATGATTTATTTTTTTCGCAGCTCTTATGCAGTGACCCACAAAATAGATTTTCTTCCTTAACGCTCCTTCCATCATTTCTATGTTTGCTTCTATATTTCACCTTTACATTTTAACATCTTCACTAACAATATAATAATTACATACCTACATATCGGAACCTAGTTATTTGTTCTACTTTCTATCCTTCAACTTTTACAGTTGTCAGAGCTCTAAACTTACCTCAATGAACGTTGTTTTTACCTACTTTTCCAATTCGTCTGTATAATCTCATCACATTTATGTCTGTAGTGCTTCCCTAGGTTTGTCGGTTTTCTTTTCCAATTCGTTGCATAACTTCCTACCAGTAGCGTAGCTAGATTTTTTCAGGGGGGAGGCAATGAAGAGCCCAAGAAAATTTTGAGGGGGTCATCTCCAATGAATGAAAAATTGTGTGTGTGTGTGATGTGTTAAAGGTCAACGTTTTCATGTTTGTTGTTCACGATTTTACTCTTTTCAAAACAGTGAATATGTAAAAATTTACTATCTCAAACAACTAGGATACATTATTACAATTGATTTCTGGCATAGGTAAGTAGTTATTTAATCACGGCGTTTAAAATTTGTGTGGCGGTTCTATTAAGTGGAAGCAGATATATATATATATATATATATACTTTTACAGGTAAAGAAAATAACTTATAGGTTCATGCCTCTACTTAAAAGAGGATCTTTCTAGTCTTGTGGCCAGCAGCAAACTTATCAATAACTTTTTCAAGATCTAACGATTTGGCAATTTTCTTCTCAATATAAAGTAATCCTAAGTTATTCAACTTATCATCAGTCATTTTATTGCGTATATGTCTTTAATGTTTTCAAACATGAGAATGACCTTTCACATGTAGCGGTAGTTGAGTAGATTTTGAGCTTAACGTTCCTTTCAGAAGTGAGACTATATGAGACATGGACCTACTGACTAACATGGAATCCGAACCACGTGAGCTCCCGCCGGGAATCAAACCCGGGTCTCCCGCACCAAAGGCGCGTATGCTAACCGCTTAGCCACGAAGGAGCTCCATGTAGCAGTAGAAACTGGTATAGTCACAGAGAGTATACCTAGCTTGTAGGTTTCTAGGAATGCGTTTTTGTAGACACAAAGAAGATAGCGAAATTCACCAAGAAGTCAACTTTGCTTTTCTTCTCGTCTTCGTACAACTTAATTGTGTTTGGGACGATTTTGAGTTCACATTTGAATGTTTTCAGATCACTTTCATAAAGCTGGGTCATAGGTTCGACAATGTGTAATTTAGAAAGTTTTCAGTTTTTGAATGTAGAGTGGTGCTTGATCTAATGATATTGCTACATGATCCAAAGCGGTTTTCCACCTCAGTGATTCCCTTATCAATAGTAGTCAGGAAAAATTCTCTTAGTATATTATCTTTAGAAAATTCGTCTTCTGCTTCCAATGAAGGAAGACATTCAGTTTTAGAATGTGACGTGAACTCAAATACACAAACACTTCAAACCACACGGAATGACCAAAGCTCAGCGGTAGAACATCAACTTAAGATTCGGAAGATGATGTGATCGATCCCTTGTGGGTAAATATTTCGACTGAGGAGTTTAACAAGATTCTTCCCCGGTGTCACTAGGGAAATGCTTGTGGCCCTATTGACTCGTTTCCCTCATTTCTATCCTCTGAGCCTCGGATGTTTCAAAGCCTTAAAATAAATGCATATACAGGGTGACCGCGTGACTATGTTACAAAATTTAAGGGATGATTCCTGACACGGAAACAAGAAAAAAAGTTCAAATGAACTTTTGTCCAACGTACATAATGTCGGAGCTACAAGGTGCCGAAAGCGTGGGAAAATGACATTCAAAGCTCTATAGCTCGACTATGGTGAATGATAGAGCTAATGCGGCATGGTCACGTCAAAGACACCGAAGCTGCTGTATTCAAAAATGCTTACGTCGAGATCGTGCAATTCGTGCACAAGGGATTCCCCAAAGGAGCGTAGGGATTCCCGGATAATCTGTCAAGAAAGATGGGTCGAAAAGGATACGGATGAATAGCTGTCCCAACTGCTAGCAATAATGCGTCTGTACTAAGTCGATATCTCGCACAAGCACAAAATGGCGAACAGTTTTATACGTGCCATGTGTGGTTGCATAACGAGCACTAAATAATAGTGGGAAACATGAAAGGAAAATGTGAATAATTTGGTACAAATTGTAACTACATGATATTACGCTGTCCTATCATTGAACAGACGCTTTTAATAAAGGTAATAGTCATGAAATGTACTAAAATGTTGTAAAAGGATCACACTAACATTGTTTTCTTCGATGTAGTTTTGTCAATGAAAGCAAGCAAAACTAAGGGGAAAAACCGGGGGATATGGGTGCTTTCTTCCAGGCAGAAATCTTATTTTATTTGATGATACGAGCCGAGGATACTTTTTACGAGAGGGGGATTTTTCCGCCATCCAATGTTAATGTGACCACTGCCAGAGAACAACAGTAAAATATCCGTTTCTGATCATTAGCAGTAATGTGCGTTACCCGAACATTGAAAAAGAACACGGAAAAACATTTTATCAGGACGTTTATTTTAGTCGCTGCTTCCGATGTTTTGCAGGACTGATTCCGAGATATTGTCTAGAATGCTTAACATATCGTCATGTTGTTATTGTTTAGAAGATATTTTGTTTTCACAGACGGTGTTATCACCTGAAGTACGCCACAGTTTGCAGGTTCGATCACAAGCATTTGTTCTTCCTTCTGGCGTAGAAAACAATCGAAGGTAAGGAAAGTATAAGACAACACTACTAGAAGGCGTTGTGGAGGGTGGAAGGTCATTCTTCATGTGGTTTGTTCGTAGCGTACGAGTTCCTTAGTGCAGTTTGTGCTTTGCTTGTTCGAATGTGAGATCAAATGGAGTATTCGGTAGCAGAGCTTGCGGACATGATATTTGTGTACGGTCAAGCAAATGGCAACAGTCGAGAAGCTGATAGGTTATATCGACTGAAGTATCCACAAAGAAGACATCCAGCCCATACTATGTTTGCCAGACTTTTTCAACGCTTAGGAGACACGGGGAATTTATAACCTCAATACTACGACCAAAGACGACGAAGTACCACAAGGACTCCGGACTTTGAAGAACAAGTGCTTGATCGTTTCGCCTAAGACCCAACAGTAAGTACCCGGAAAGTAGCACGTGAAAGGGGAGTAGCACAAGATACTGTTTGGAAAGTAGTACACGAGCAACAGTTACACCCTTATCATCCGCAGAGGGTTCAGGCCTTACGTCCAACTGACTTTCAACCTCGCGTTCGGCTTTGTGAGTGGTTTCTCCAACGCTCTATAATTGATCCGCAGTTTGATTACTACGTGCTTTTCACCGACGAAGCTTGTTTTACGAAAGACGGGATATTTAATAGACACAATAGTCATGTATGGGCAGACGAAAATCCTTATGCAATTGTGGAAAGGGGCCACCAAGACCGATTCGCCATAAATATGTCGGCGGGTATTATCAGTGATCAGATAATAGGTCCATATTTACTACCACCACGATTAACTGCACCAGTGTATACGAGATTCCTGCGAGACATACTTCCAGGGTTATTAGAGGATGTCCCTCTCGGTGTTCGTCAACGGATGTGGTTTCAACATGATGGCGCCCCAGCCCACTTTTCAGCTAGTGGTCGAGAGTATTTGAATCAAACGTTTCGTGACAGATGATTGGAAGAGGCGATCCTTGTAATTGGCCTGCACGTTCCCCAGATTTGACTCCACTTGATTTTTCTTGTGGGGTCATTCAAAACATTTGTCTATGAAACGCCTATAGACAACGCAGAAGAACTATTAGCACGAATACTCGCTGCCTGTGATACTATAAGAACAGCTCCTGGGTTGTTACAGTGGATGCCTCAGAACTTACTGGGACGCTGTAACGCCTGTGTTGAAGTAGAGGGACGCCATGTCCTTCACCTATTGTAGGATAATTGGGAGATTTGTCTCTTTTACAGGTAATTGATGATGTTCTTGGCTGCATTCAATCCTGTTGTAAAATGTTGATTGAAGACATTATTCCCATTCTTGTGACTTTTGTTTTTAGGAAACAACCTCTTTTGCATTATGGTTGTTTCGCTCAGTTTTGTTTATTTGTTTTCAATGACAACAATACATGGAAGAAATACTTTAATAGTGTGATCCTTTTACAACATTTTAGTACGTTTCACGACTATTACCTTTTATTAAAAGCGTCTGTTCAATGATAGGACAGCGTAATATCATGTAGTTACAATTTGTACCAAATTATTCATATTTTCTTTTCATGTTTCCCACTATTATTTAGTGCTCGTTATGTAACCACACATGGCACGTATAAAACTGTTCGCCATTTTGTGCTTGTGTGAGATATCGACTTAGTACAGACGCATTATTGCTAGCAGTTGGGACAGCTATTCATCCGTATCCTTTTCGACCCATCTTTCTTGACAGATTATCCGGGAATCCCTACGCTCCTTTGGGGAATCCCTTGTGCACGAATTGCACGATCTCGACGTAAGCATTTTTGAATACAGCAGCTTCGGTGTCTTTGACGTGACCATGCCGCATTAGCTCTATCATTCACCATAGTCGAGCTATAGAGCTTTGAATGTCATTTTCCCACGCTTTCGGCACCTTGTAGCTCCGACATTATGTACGTTGGACAAAAGTTCATTTGAACTTTTTTTCTTGTTTCCGTGTCAGGAATCATCCCTTAAATTTTGTAACATAGTCACGCGGTCACCCTGTATAGTTGAAGTAACTTAACGCTATTATCCTGTAGCCGATGCTAAATTAATATTGTTAGTTTTGAGATTAGATTTAAAGGAGATGCATTAATTAGTATATTCTGTTGAAAATTCATATCACCACTGATTTACTGTTCTGCAGAGTTCCTACAAGTAATTTTCTCAGAAATGCATATTTTGACGAAGAACAAATACAAATCTGCGATAAAATTGGGTTTCACTGACTGAACTCACTGAATGGAATATCTGTGGACCAGTCCCTCAAACTCCTGATATATCTCTGATCACTAAACATCAGATAACGGGATGATACAACCTGGTCACGGGAGTAACTACCACTTTTACACAAAAAAGCATTATTGCCGCAACCACGTTGTATCATCTCGGTATCTTACCTGATGGTTAGTAATCAGGAGATTGTAGAACTGCACTGAGAGAAAAAAATGTAGGTGACGTACTTAAAAAGGTAAGTTACATGCGTAATTCCAGTAGTTTTTGGACTTAACGTACAGCAGACGTATAACTGAAAATGCATGTTTTATAATAATTTCTGTATAAGTGTTCCATCTATACGTACTTTCCGTATGAAACAATGTAGGCGGTCAGGATCTCACATACAAATGGATGTACATAACATATATCTGACGAAGGTAGTATAAGTATATGCATGTGATATACGGAAAACTGTTAGATGTCAGACATCCTGCAACGGCATGATGTAACATCTAAGGGCAGTGCCTATGTAGCATACGAATAACGTATGCTCCGTACTGATTTCTATAGTAAGCAAGCGGATACCGTATATTTGTACAATATACCGCTGTCCGGAGAAAGGATTTTTCTCTGTGTGGCTTTGTGATAAAATTCGAAATTTCTTTAGCCCCTTCGGGATCCTATGGTACAATTTGTACCATATGCACTTTTCATGGTACATTGCGTTATTTCTCTTCTATTTGAGCTTTTTCGTCCGATTTTTTTTGTTTTCCAAGTCCAGAGGCCTTGCAGAAGACATTACGTATGGTTTCAGACCAACCTGCGTCCAGACATAGGAGGTGATGACGTCATAAGTAAAAAATTTATTTTCTCATTTTCTAAGCGTATGTTCAATATTTTTTGGCGGGCTTATTTTTCTACGTAGAAGATTGAAATTTTGCACAAACATTCAGTCCACGGAGTAGTATTTACCAGATTTTTTGTGCCGATGTCAGTGCTAAAACAGGGGGGAACCAGAGGGGCAAAGGGGTAAAAATAGGGATTTTTTACCTCAAAAATCCCATTTTTCGTCATTTTCCCGCCTTACATACATGATAGGACCACGTGAGTCATACCGTCTGAAAGGCAGTTCTATTCTGAAGAGAACGACGGTCGAATTATTATTCTAGGGTAATTAGGGCCGTCTCAGTGAATTTTTATCCAAATATACTTCTGTATAGGGTAAAAGTTGGCCATGGTAGGGAAATTTTTTTGGCGGGCCTATTTTTTCACGTAGAAGATTGAAATTTTGCACAAACATTCAGTCCACCGAGTAGTATTTACCAGATTTTTTGTTCCGATGTCAGTGCTAAAACAGGGGGGAACCAGAGGGGCAAAGGGGTAAAAATAGGGACTTTTTACCCCAAAAATCCGGTTTTTGTCATTTTCCCGCCTTACATACATGATAGGACCACGTGAGTCATACCGTCTGAAAGGCAGTTCCATTCTGAAGAGAACGACGGTCGAATTATTATTCTAGGGTAATTAGGGCCGTCTCAGTGAATTTTTATCCAAATATACTTCTGTATAGGGTAAAAGTGGGGCATGGTAGGGAAATTTTTTTCTGGCGGGCCTATTTTTTCACGTAGAAGATTGAAATTTTGCACAAACATTCAGTCCACCGAGTAGTATTTACCAGAAGTTTTTTTTCGATTTCTGCGTAAAAACAGGGGGTCCAAAGGGGCAAAAGTTGAAAAAGGGGAAAATTTGCCCCCTAAAAATCCCTTTTTTCAGGAATTTCCCGCCTTAGATACATGGAGACATGTGAATGGTACCGCCTGAAAGACAGTTCTATTCTGAAGAGAATGATTGGCGGGTTATAGTCCTAGGGTAATTAGGGATGTCTCAGGATTTTTTTCCCCTGAGATCATAGTGTTTTATGGTACTTTGGGGCATTGTAGGAATTTTTGATAAAAATTCTCCCGCCCTTACTATTCAAGATAGATACTTGAAATTTGGCACACACATTCAGTATACCAAGTACTATTTATCAGATTTTTTTGATGGCTACGATCACACAGGGGGGGGGGGAGGCAGGGAGGGTCAAAGTTCGAGAAAAAAATCCCTCCGAAATTTTCACTTTGACATTTTTCCCGCTTCTGGTATATGGTATGAGCATGCATTCATTCGAAGTGGTACCATTCGAAAGCCAGCTCTATTCTGAAGAGAATGAGGTATGAACCATGATCCTAGGATAAATAGTGACGATACAGTAGCTGCTTGACTGAAAGTCTAAAAAATAGCCCAAAAAGACAGGATCCGGAAAGGGTTAGTAGTAGCATTTTTAGGATTTAGCTACTGTTGAAATCGTTTAAAAGAAAATAAGCTACTTCTGAACGATTGATTTTGAAAGAATCACTGATTTTTACTACATTTCCCCAGGCTTTAGTTAGTAGTATAGTTACACCAAGCGCTGACTCAGTTTTCCTTGGAGGTCGCTATTATGTTAACATCGTAGCAGAAGGTTTCTACAGTTACCAACGGCCAAGAGCGTTAGGAAGCTAGACATGCTAGAAATAAGACCAGGAGGTATTCGAGAGAGAGAACTAGTATCAGTAGTAAATAGTAGGTGTTGGTAGTATTCAGTATCTTAATTTTCTCAGACTGGGGTATGATCGACAGAGAGAATGACAGAAATAAAAACTTTTGCTCTCTTTTTACTGTATATTAAAGAAGACTGCTCGATATTAAGATAATTTAATAATAATAATAATATAATAAATTATTTAATGGGTCTATGCATTTGTTCTATGCAGCCATAATCAATGGAAATTAATTAGTGTACGAATTATATAGTAAGTAATGTATGAAGACTTCCTTCGTCCAACACAAGTGTAATGTTTTACTGCAATGCATGCTGTTTGTAAGTATGCATGTCATTGTTTAGTATGACTTTCAAGATTGAAGCGAATGAGAATTCCAACTGATTTTTTCCCCCTGGTTCTTTGTCGAAAACAAAGATGATAATCAGATAAGGGACAGAAGTTAAAAGGAACGTTCCAGATGGTGAGGTCAATGCATGCACCTTACAGATTTCGATTAATTAGGTCTTGCTGTACTACAAACAAAAATGAGCCTGGAACTTTTTACTTGAAACGCAAACTATTGCAACATAAGGTATTCTTCAGTTGGTAACTCTGTTCTCGCAAGATGTTTCGGTAGTAGTTAACTGTAGCCACTACCAACTCACCGTTTGTAGACCTATACTCTGTGTGGAAGGGGGTGGCAAGAATTTGAGCAAGGGGGGTTTGACCCACCTTGGTTCCGCCACTGCTTCCTAAACATCCTTTTTCCTTTCGTGCAATTTTGTTTCTACACCTAACCTTCCCTCATTTTCTTCAGCATTTCTTCTGTAATCAATACTTTCTTAGCTTTGTTCTGTTCACTGTACCTTATTCTTTCTTTAGTTTCATGCACGCATACCTTGCAGTACTCACACTGTCTGTAAATTTCTGTTTATTATTATTATTATTATTATTATTATTATTATTATTATTATTATTATTATTATTATTATTATTATTATTATTATTAATTTTGAATACTTTTCTTCAAATTTTGTATTGAAGTTATGTATAATTTTCCTATCTTTCAACTTTTCAATGTCCAACGTTTTGTATCTTAATGTTCCCCTTTAGGTGCTAGCCTATATCAAAACTATTCTTATTTCAACTTACATAAAATGGTCATATGAGAATAGCTTCGTTGTGCCTAAGCATTTAGAGTACGACGTTGGTGTTGGAGATCCGGCTTTGATTTTCGGCGGGAGCTCATGTGGTTCAGATTCTACCTTAAGCTGTAGGTCTATGTCTCATATAGCAACGCTGTTAAAAGGGACGCTAAATGCGAAATCAAATTAAATCAAATTATCTGGAAATGTGTCAACTGCAAAGATGATCCTTTGCATTCCTTAAATTCAGTGTCGGTTCTTCAGTGAAGTCACATCAGTGGAAATTGGAATTTTATTGCTGCAAGTATGACTTGTTTGGGTTACTGATTCCTGTATATAAGAATCGGGCATCTGGCCTCATTCCGTACCGGTCTATGCAAAGCAAAATTTGTTGATC
Source organism: Thermobia domestica (assembly GCF_964235325.1). Classification (NCBI taxonomy): domain Eukaryota; kingdom Metazoa; phylum Arthropoda; class Insecta; order Zygentoma; family Lepismatidae; genus Thermobia; species Thermobia domestica. Next base: position 254,125,013 of record NC_137454.1, read on the forward strand.
GCAATGGAACATAAAAAGCAGTTGTAACTGCTATGCTAACTATCGCCATCTAAAACCCAAATATTGAGTTGTGTTAACGCAAACCACTAGGAAATTGGGCTACCAGTTTTTTTTTTTTTCTTAGCTTGTGCCGAAACAATTTAGATTTTTGTTAACGTTACTTCCCGCAAGATTAGCCACAGTTTTGAAATCTATCTCATATTATTACAAGATTTGTTACAATTTTGAAATCTATCTTATATTATTACATTATTTATCTTATATTCCTGTTCGTGAAAAAGTATATACTTCCAAGTATTTATTTGCAGCATAGGGTCGGCATTTGGCTTCCTCTTCTGGTTATATTTATTACTTTAGAGTGATCCTTATTTTTCGATGTCTCATCTCTCGTATTTCTCGATGTACGATTTTTTTGTCTCATCCCTTAAAAATATTTTATATCAGGCTAGAGTAACCCCTGAGAAAATTTAGCTCAATTGAATAACATTAAATGTGAGCGAAAGATCCCTTGTAAGTTTGGAGACAATTGTAAGTTAAACAGATATTATGAAGGTAATAACTATTAAATGATCCGAGATAAGTTGGAAATACCGTCAGACGTATGTTTGTTGTGAAAAGCACCCCAAAACGTGTCACATGTCCCCTTCCTATTAAAAAATTTTGGACCTGAATCCAAGATAGAATTCTTGAAAATGGTCACCATGATGGTATTAATACATCCTATCCAAGATATGGTGTCACTGCTTCTAGCCGTTCTAAACTTACAAGGTTTCTTTGTTTCATATTATATAACGTAAATGCATTGAAAACTTGAGGTCGCTTGGGGCACCATTTAATATCCAATTGAGCTCATTTTTCTTATGGGTTACATTGATATGATATGGAACCATTTTAGGGGATGAGACTTTAAAAAAACCCTCAAAAGTCGAAAAATAAGGACTACCCTAATATTACGTACTAAATTTTGTTATTGTACTAGAATTCCCCATGTAAACGTTTCTGTATTACAGGTTATAGTATACTTTTCTTTTGTGATCCTACTGTTGAACAATGATACTTTGTACAGCAGCGACTGAGTGTTGGATCATTATCAACGGCAATTTGGACGATGTATCTTAGTCTAACAAAGTCTGAAAGCAAGATTGAAATATACAATTTTCTTCATATATTAAAACAGAATGGACAACAGCCACAACAGTTATCTTCAAATTCGGTAAGTAGAAATATATTTGAAAATACTAAACCATTTTTGGGCGGGAAGGGTCCTGGAATTAGAGCCCAGGGCGCAAGACTATGTTAATCCGGTCATGACGTTTCCTCTCCATACTTAATGGAGTACCATAAGTAATTGCATTCAATAATAATACTAATAAGGCAGTACTAATAATTGCATTCAATAGAGTTAATTAATAAAACGATATATCGAAAAACAAAAACTTACCTGAACACACTTTCCAACAAAATCTCCTTTAAAGCTTGTTTTTTTCCTGAAGAACTGAAAGTGGAACAAGGATTCTCAACACGGAATATTAAAAAGAGCGTCCACAAAATTAGGCTATCAAATATGATCCAATTAATGTTTCTTTCAACTGGCTTGAGAGCACAACGCAGTTTGCTTGTTGACAGTTCCACTGAAACGGATATCGCCAAGAAGCGCGCTTTCCCTTATGCGCGTGCTTTCGAGAGCACGTTCCTAAACACTGCTTGCGTAGACTGCAGCGCCACCGTTAACAAAGGCAATAGACTATCAAAAGCAGCTTTCCGACTAATTGCACCATGAGCGTCGCCAGGCGTCGAAGGAGTCTGTCGACCCCCTGGAAATCTAGTTATGTATATCACCTTCGAAGTGATTTTTTTTTTTTTTAATCCATATACAGATTCACAAGAGAAACACAATCTTATAGTCAGGAAGTAATGGAAGCGCATATACTAAATTTAATTTAGAATGAATTTCCGAAGATATGATCGTATGTTTCTTTAACACTTCATAAGAATTCCTGTTTTCAGGTACTCTAAATCTTCTGGAAAGAATCACTTAATACAGGTGTTTTCAAGCCTTATAAAAATGAACTGTTGCTTTTTAACACTTTTCTCACTGTTTAAATAATGCGGTAATACAGTGATTAGTTTTGACTGAAAGAATGAGTAGTGCCGCCTGTCATTAAATCAAATAGCTATCGGAGGGAATTCAGAATTGAAGGCAAGAGTTTTCATTTTCCCCTTACCAAAATCCAATGTTTTATTTACATATAATTACAATGTCAATCCAATGAATACATAATATAAAAAGGTTTATTATTATTATTATTATTATTATTATTATTATTATTATTATTATTATTATTATTATTATTATTATTATTATTATTATTATTATTATTATTATTATTATTAAGTATTCTGCCTTTCGGCAGGTCCTGGGGCTAATGAGGATTTTTTTTTTTTTTTTTAATTTTAGATTTGGGCCTGGAAATGTTTCTTCCAATCTTCTCGATCTTCAGTTTCCTGTTTTAACTCCCAATATCTTCTTCTATCTTTCAAATGATCGATCAGCTATGTTCTTCTTCCTATTCCTCGCTTCGCTTCCATCTTTCCTTTTATGGTGTGTGAAAAGACAATGTCTTCGCAAGATGTGTCCAATCCAATTGCCCTTTCTACGAAGGATGGTGGCTAGAAGTGTCTTCTTCTATCCTATCCGTTTAAAACATATTCGTTTGTTACTCTCTCTGTCCATTTTATCTTCCCCATCTTCCTCCAACACCACATTTCGAAGCTCTGTAAATATTTCTTCTCGAACTTCCGTAATGTCCAAGTCTCTGAACCATATAGTCCAATGCTCCATATATAGCATTTGACCAACTTCTTCTTAAGTCCAATATTGAACCTGCTAGTTAAGACTGATCTTTCCTTGTTGAATGCTTCTTTAGCTATGGCAATTCTTGGCCTGATCTCTTTGGTGCAGTAAGCGTCTCTCTTCAAAATACTTCCCAGGTACTTGAAATCATCGACATCTTCAAGTTCTCTTTGTTCTACTCTGATTTATAAGGGCGTGTTTCCACGGGATATTCTCATGACATTCGACTTTTCAATGTTAATTTCCATTCCATATGGTTTTGCAGTGTTAACTATTTTGTCAATCATCTCATGTAGTCTAGTCTTTCTTCGGTTCGGTTAGGAATGTCACAGTAAATATTTCAGTGCAAAAGATGGAATACATTTATTTTGCGCTTTTTTTTTTTTTTTTTTGAAATAGCGAAAAGGCAGTCTAAGACGGGGCTTTCTCTCCATGTAAGTGGGAAGGTAACCTCAATATAGCCTTAGTATTGTTGTATGCAAGCTTATGAGCGAATATTAATTGTAGGGAGTCTTTGGATTTGAAGGCCGTCCCATTTTTAAGATATTAATCCGAATTTCGAGTGGGTGTGTATAAAGGATGTGCCATTGGAACGCGATTGTCAGTTTGTGGGTAGTGGGATACGGTGGATGTAATTATTGTAGGTGGGAGCTGTCGTAACGCGATGGGGGTATGTGTTTGTACGCGAGAGTAGGTTTTGTAAACTAAGTAACGTTTGTAACAGAATATACCTAGAGTAATAATTATTAATAGTGTGAGAGGCGTGACTGTCAGGAGGGTAATACCAAAGAATGAAAGGGCTAGAGTTGGGGTAGGAAATAGAAGTAGTAGATAGAATCGAATTCTGAAAAAAAGAGAAAAGAAAAAAATAATGTAATTGTGTCTATGGAATGGTTTCTGGATTTGAAGTGGATACCGAAAGTTGGAAGGATTTAAAGCGTCTGTAGAGGAAATCCAATTGCTCCAAGATAATGTTGTATCGTTGATGGTTTTGGGTAAAATTTCGGATATTCTGGAACTGTAATTTAAAGGTATATTAGACAAATTTGATTTAAATTCGAATAATCGATCGTTGGGCAATTGAAAGAGAGAATCATTTATGTGCAAAGCATGTGTTAACAATAAATGACGTGGTAAAATTTGATCACTGAGGCATAAGTCTGGCTGCAAAAGAATAATTCTGTCCTTCATGACTAACTTGTGTTCACAGGGTAAGTTTACTTTAATGGTGCGTGTGTGTGGAACATGGAGTTCCATCCTGTGGGGACAAGATAAATAGAGGGAGATGAGCATTAGTGAGAACAAATTCAGTATGGCTTAATTCCGTGATGGCCAATAATTGATTTGTTGTGAAAGAATAAGAATACGCGGCTGATAATGAGACTTATAACTATGTCACAATACTTTTGAACTTCACCTTCGGAGAAATGGCATATTCCAAAGGTAATTCAGTAACACCCTAACTTCAGTTTTACCAAGTGATTAGCGACAGTGATACGGTGTGCGTCGCCCAGGGTTTGACTCGCGGTGTGGCATTCAAACATTGCGATGTTGACCAAACATTGATAAGAGAATCGAAGATCTCAGTACAAGAAGGGGACAGCTCCACTGTTTTTTTTTTTCTTTTGATTTTGTGTTTTACACTGAAATATATGAAGAAAAATATTCTCTTTCATTCTGCACAAGAACGGTACAGCTCCAACCAGTATTGCATAAGATATGAAAGAAAAGAACTCGCATTGTTTTCGTATTAGAACCAAATATTATTTGGATTATTATATTATCTGGAGCAAGAACGGGACATGTCCAATACATAACAATAAATTATTCCCCGAAATTGTATTCATTATGGTAAAGTAAATTAAATATATTGCAGAATTTTCACATTTCCAGGAATAAAGTTATTCGTGTTAATATTTTACCTTACATTTCTCTAATGAGAAGGGTAGCGACAAACAGAAAAGCCAAAAATTCATTCTGTCCATTTTTCATGCATCATACATTTCAGAAGAAAAAAAAGTCTTATAATACTGATAATTGTAAGAAAGTATTAGTATTGTTTGTTAGCTTTCTGTATACAAAGAACTAACGGTATTTATCTCATATTCTGGTAATAATAGAAAAAAAAAAAAAAGAGTTTATGTGATAAACGGACGAAAGAAAATTTGTCAACACAAGTTATGGAGAATCCCACAAACGAATTCGATGCAAATGACCTTCTTCTGCTATATAATTCTCGCTTTTCTTTCAATAATTCTATTCCTGCCTGTAGAAAGAAAAGATATGGTACCCATCAATGGTTGAGGTTTTGCCCTGCAGCTGAACATGGCTTGTAAACAGACTGCAGGTGAACGGAGAAAAAAAAAAAGCTGTTGGATTCCTCTCCCCCACCCACTTCAAGTGTGGATACTTCAATCATAGGGTATTTCCTGGACGCATTCATACTGACCGGTACGATCTTTCAGTTCTTGCCAGTAGTGACAGCTAGTTGAAAAACTGAGCATCTGGTGGCGAAAAAGCAAAATACTTGGAGAAGGAAAGGGGGAGGGGAGGGAAAAGTAACCTTAAGTAACGGTAATGAAATTCTAGAAACGCTGTGTGTTAATGAAATTTGAAATGAAAATGAAATCTTTAAGTTTTACGTCCCACGATTATGCCAGTTAGGCTAAAGGAGACGGTGATGATGAGAGATGAGTGAAAGATGGAATGAAGAAAGTGGAAGGAAACGGGAGAACTTCGAGAAAACTCACGAGCACGGTGTTTGTCCACCACAAAGTCCACACGGCGCGAGCTGGGATCGAACCAGGGACCCCAAACACCGGAGGTGAACGCTCTACCACTGAGTCACCGCGCCCCCGTTAATGAAATTTGCTTACATGAAATTGAAATAGCAATTTAAAAAAAACTTAAAGTCCAGAACAAGTGTAGGTCCTGATGAAATACCCTCTATAATCAAAGGTTGTACTGATATATTTAAATATCTCCTCTGGATTACTTTCAACCTTTCCATTAAAACTTGCATCTTCCCTGATAAATGGAAATTCTCATTGGTCTGCCCGATAACTAAATCTAATAATAAATGTGAAGTTATTAATTTTAGATCCATATCAATTTTATGTACCTTTGCGAAAGTATTTGAACAGATATTATATAAACAAATTATTGATCATGTTAAAGCAGCAATTTCAATCTATCAGCATGGCTTTGTTACTCACAAATCAACAAGAACCAATTTAGTAAGTCATTGACTTCATAATTAACTTGTTATATGAAAGATGCCAAGTTGACGTAATATATATTGGCTTTGAGAAAGCTTTCGACAGAGTAAGTGATAAAATACTGTTAAACAAATCATTATAATTTTTCTCCATCCCTCATTTTTTTCATCATATCTGAGTGAACGTAAGCACACAGTTATGTATAAAGAATTTAAATCAGACGAGTATTTTGAGTTATCACGAGTTCCACAAGGCTTCAATCTAGGCCCTTTACTATTTGTATTATTTATCAACGATCTTCCAGATCATATACGCAACAGTGAAAAATTATTGTTCACTGATGATCTCAAAATATATGCCAAGATAAAATCTGTGCATGATTTACAACACGACTTAGAGAGTATTGCGAACTGGTGTTCAGTTAATAAACTTGGAGTAAATATACACAAATGTAACGTATTATCATTCAGTAGAAACAAAAGTACCCTTCAATATGATTATAAGCTTAGTAATACTTCTATAAGTAGACCTAATGCAGTTAAAGATTTAGGTGATACATTTGACCCTGAATAAACGTTCATTAAACACATGGAAAACGTTACTCATGACGCTTTTAAATTATTAGGATTTATAATTAGAAGTAGTAAGGACTTCAGAAATATTGAAATACTCTTGAAAATGTATTATTTATATGTATGCATGAAGTTGGAATATTCTGTCGTGATTTGGAACTCCTCACAACAAAAATATCGCCAACAAACTGTCAGTCAAAATTTCTAAGGAATTTGGTATACAAAATAACTGGAATTTATCCCTCACTTGAAAGTCATAATACACTGATAGACAATTTTAATATTTACTCATTAGAACAAAGGCGTAATATTGCCGATCTGATATTCCTAAAAAAAAAAAAAAGTTCAAAAGGAATTCGATTGTTCAAACTTTATATCTTCATTATACTTCCATGTTCCTTCAGTTAGAACTAGAACTAATAATACAGATCTCTTCTATTGCAAAATGGCTAGGACCAACATAATGCTGAAGTCACCAATCTGGAGACCACGTTCTGTCTATAACAAATTATGTCATAAACATGATGAAATTGATGAATGAATATGTGTATACAATGTCCTGTAAAGCACTGTAAAAATCTGTTGTAATGAATTATAATATTTCAATCCTCTAATTGGGCATATGCCTGTTGTGTTGACAAATAAATAAATCCTGCTATGGAAAATACAATCAAAATACCATTTTCATAAATACATTTTTTGTTTATTAGTTTTAGTTTCCATTTGTTGTGAATATGATTACGTTCTATGTTTATGTCTAAAAGTCCATTCATGTTTTGGTTTTCATGCACAGAAGTTATTTTCTTGTATTTATCAAGAACCCAAGGACAGTTTCGTTCTCGTATTGATTTACATAGGGCTAATGAGGAAAGAAACGTCTGGAGCATAGTATTATTATAAAATGTAGAGATAGGGGTCGTGAAATACGGACCACTGTAATGAAAAAAGTATTTATAGAGAATAGTCACCCTTTGGTGAGAAGTGAGACAGGGTATATCGAGCTTGAATTCCAGCTTTGCTTAAATCTGTTACCACAAGTGTAAAGCAGTGGAAGAAATTCTGCTACAGTGGAATAATGTATCTAATAATAATAATTTAACTATCGAAGAGAAACAGAATATCTAACTTTGTTACTTACAATAATATCGTATAGGATTGAACAGCGACTGAATTATCATCTGTTGATTGTATTATGTTCCTTTAGGATCTACACTGTACTTAAAGCAAACCAAGGCATACACACTTTGCAAATAGCAAGAAGAGAACTGAAGTTTATTTAGAATTATATAGATTTATCATATGTAGTAGCCCTACTTGGACTCGTATATCAATCAATTCACAGCCTCGTCTCGAACAAACGTAAACGAGTTCCTGTTGTATATTTCATGAATCTCTCTTGGTTTTTAGAGGTTAGCTTACGTATTCATGTTCGTTTTTCCGACAGAAGATGGACCGGACGGCCTCTAGTTAAGCTGATGATTGCTGTTTCAATCTCCGCTCATTGATTTGGATGAAGGTGATTTGAATAATTCAACTCTGACGTTGCCAACTGTATTTCAAAACGTTATTGCCATTTAGTCACACGAAAACAAGTCATTCGGAATACAAAGAAATTTCAGTGCGAATACCATCACTATTGAAATTTCTAATTATACGCCTCATTTCTCTTGTAGAAAAATCTCTGAGTAATTTTGTTTCTACATCAAACTGTATATCCCTCATAATATTGTTATTATACGCGTATAACTTCTCTTACATTACACTAATGATGTGAAGCGCAGTAAAGACGAGGGAAGATTTTTCTTGTTCTTTTTTACTTAGGAAATTCACTACTTTAATTTCTTTCAACCCTAAGCAATTGTGATGATTCAGAAGCTAGAACTTAGTTATCAATTAGTACTACTAACAACATTACTGAAAACCATTATATTGAGGCCTTTAAGGAGGAAAATTAGGGGATAAGGCCAAAATTAAATCCTGGATTCAAAATCTAAGCGGTATTTCCTGTAAACAACAGAAACTGGAAATTTGGCATGAGTGTAGGGTTTGTGAAACAAGTAAAGGACAAATCCGAAGACTGGAAATTTCCTCCATCAAGGTCAAATTGCCTAACTTCTTTCAAAACCTTTAGAGTATTGACGTAGACATACAAGTAAACTGGAGAATCCGTAAAATGGAAATTCCCTTCTCAAGGACGAAAATAGGAGGGCGAAACCAAAATTACCTCACTAGATTCAAAACTTATAGGGTACTTTCTGGACACTTAGAAACTACAAATTTGGTACAAATGTAGGGCTTTTGATATAAGTAAAGGAAACAATACGAAAACTGAAAACTTTTCACTCCAAAGAGAGAAATTAGCGGCCGAGGAAAAAATTACATATAGTTACGTTACATGATTCAAAACCTATAGGGTGCTTTCTGTAAACTTATAAACTTGAAATTTGGCACAAATGTTTAATTTGTGATACAAGTACATGAAAAATTACGAAAACAGTAAATTTCCCCCTTCAAGGGGAAAAATTAGGGGGAAATCCAAACGTCATTTTATTCAATACCTGGAAGGTACTTCTGTATATATAGAAACTTGAAATTTGGCACAAATCTAAGTAAAAGAATAAATGCAGAAGCATGAAATTTCCCCCTCCAAGGAGGAAAATTAGTTTACAAGGGTAAAATTACATATAGCTACGTTATATGAGTCAGAACGTATATGATACTTCTTGTAAACATAGAAACTTGAAAATATAGGATTTGTGATACAAATAAAGGGAAAAATTCGAAAACTGGAAATTTCTCCTCCAAAGAGAAAAATAAGGAGGTAAGAGCAAAATTGAATAACTTGATTCAAAACCTATACAGTATTTTCTGTAGACATGGAAACTTGAAGCTTAGCACAAAATTGAAATTTCCCACTCCAGAAGAAAAAAATTAGAGGACAAGTCCAAAGTTACGTCATTTTATTCAAAACCTAAACTATAGTCTAGTTCCAATAGACATGGAAATTTGAAATTTGATTTTTAAAAAGTAGGATATGCGAGTAACGGATAAAATCCGAAAACTGATTCCCCCCTCCATGGAGGAAAATTAGGACGCAAGTGCAAAATTACATGTCTTCATTCAAAGCTATAGGATACTTCCTGTTGGTATGGAAACTTGAAATTTGGTGGGAAGAAGGAGAAAATGGCTGTCATCTAAAGGAAATTTTAAATTACCCCCTACACATGAACATAAAACAAGCGATATCTTGCTGATGGATATAGCAGCCTTTCGACTACAACACTGCAGATTTACAAGCTCTTATCATATCACATCGATGTCCAGGTTTAAAAAAGTTGAGATACGCTGTTGCCCGGAATTTAGCATACACGTGCGGGGAACGGCAGCCAGTCAGTTGCGTATGGAAATAATATAACAAAGTTAAAAGTTTGCCAACTTTGTATTCATTTATTATTCTGCTTATGTTTTTCTTTTTCGACTGAAAAAATAATTGTGGAAAACCGTACATTGTTCTCAGTATTGGTACATGTGAAAAGCTCAAATAATAAGTAGTTATAGAATATCTGACATGCAAGAATATGCTCATGAAATAACTATCAATATTTCACTAGCCTAAAGTAACAAAACGTATGCTTTTTTACTTTCATATAGCTATTTTTTTTTTACAATGAAGTACAATAGACTAACGTATACTCGTATTAGCCGGCTTATAGTTTCTAGAATTTTATATTTAAAAAGTTCATTTTAAAAGCTCATAAATTTCACCTCAGCTAACATATTTCTACCTTCTGTATTTTATTAGTTACTTTTTAAAATATCAATTACAAATGTAAATTGTAGGAAGGAGAGTCACACCCACTACATTCCGCATGAACCCAATAACCACACTACAGCGATACTACAATTCATCATCCTTACCAAATTTTCCACAAATTAGGCCTATACAGTTCGCGTTTTCAGAAGAACAAGCAACATTGTTTCCTCCTAAACTACTAAGAGAAGATTGAAGATCCGTTTCCTTGGTCATGCTTTCATCAACTTTTCGGTTAAACTCGTACAATAACTTTTTCCTCTATACAGCACTAGAATTATTTTCTCTCTTGATGGTCACTGCGGTTTTCTTCCTGAGTTCTTTTCTTCCTGAGATTTCAAAAGTTCTTTCGTGGGTGTTTTTATAAATATTTCAGAGTGCTTCTTAATTACATTTATTCTGTGACACCTCGCGGAATTTCCAGTACTTGAAGATAAAGAAGGCAGAGACGAAACATTGGCAAGACACATCAACAACTGAAGAGGTGCTAGGTTGGGGACTGGAGACGTTATTTTTCTGTTGCAGAGAATGTGAACTTTGCAAGGACGCAAGAAGAATATTGCATTGATCAAATGTTTCAGGAAATCTTGATTTGCAAACCAAACCCTTCTAGCCATTTGGTTCAAGTTGGCTTAATGTTGTTTCTTTTAGCGAACTCAAATGCTGACCAGCGAAGATCATTTGGAGTTAAACAGTAATTCAGATTTGCTAATAATTTCAGTTTACCTGCAATTGACTTTTCTTCATCTTTCGTGTATACTGAATGTCGCCCCAAGGAAGCCACTCGTCATTTTTTGTTACTCTCTCCTCTTGTAACATATTGAAAGGAATTCTGTAGTTTTAGCAGTAATAAAAAGCATTGTTCTCTCCATTATGTTTTGTAGTGCACGTTTTAAGTTCTTTTGCGTCCATAATGCTTTCATAATAGTCTTTTGTAATTTCGGACCTTTTGGAAAGATATAGGCTTATTGCTTCTGCTAGTGAAGTTCTTCCCAGCTATACCAAATAGAAAGGAATATGATAAAAATTCCAATGTGGGGAATGCCGATCATGTGTGGAAAAGTCCAATCAGTTGACTGCCATTGCACCAAACGATATGATCAAAGATGTTACACTTCTTTATCTAGAAACAAACATTGGAGTGAAATACAAACATAATATAATCGGAAATTATAATACGAATTTAACCTTGGCACAAATTTTGAATTCAGACACATAAACTATACTTAGCTTCCACTGCTTTAAGTATGTTATAGAAAACCATGAAAATAAACATTCGGCTCCTACTCCTTTACGCGTTAACAAAGAAATGGTGCACAAACTAATTGAAGTTAATCTATCTAATGGCAAAGTGCAGCACCTATCGTGAAGCCTCCACACCGAACCATATTTGTAAAAATGTAGTGACCACCATTGCTCCGTTCTTCCCTACAAATCCGGAATTTGTAATAGAAGTAAAGCAAAAAGTCCGAAAAACTGGACATTTCCCCCTTTATGGAGTAAAATTAGGGAAAAAATTATATACAGTTTAGGAAAAAATATTTTATTGGTAAAAATTTATATTATATATAGTGGTGATGAGCGCAAGAGTCTTGGTCTTGCAGTTTTTGCAAGAGTCTTGCATGCAAAACCAAGACCAAGAACCCCGATGCAAGACCAAGACCAGGAGCCCCGATACAAGACCAAGACCAGGAGCCCCGATGCAAGACCAAGACCAGAAACCCCGATGCAAGTCCAAGATCAAGACCAAGACCATACCTGCAAGACCAAGACCAAGACCAAGATTCTTGCACAAGAGTCTTGCACAAGTACCAATACTACTTGATTTTTTTAATATAGAATGTAAAAAGGAAGGGAAAAAATAATTACATCTTTCACTTGAATTTCTTGGCTTCAGTAAAAATGACGCTGGAGTGAATGTATTCCCAGTAGTTTATGTGATCCATATGAGTCGTTCTGCCCCTGTAGCATATAGCTACAGTATGTCGTTTTCTGAATCGGTTCGCGTTTTCTGTAGTTATTACTCTTTTTCAAGCCACACGGGTGTCATCCTGCGCCATGTGAGCTTCTTTGGTGGACAAATGAGATGTGCGTGGGTTTTCTCGGGGCTTTCCCGTTTCCTCCCACTTTCTTCATTCATTCATTTCTCATCCTCACCTTCTCCCTTAGCCTCGGTGCATAAACGTGGGACGTTAAACTAGATGTTTCATTTCATTTTAAAACATATTAGTGGTGTTCTTCTTCCAAAGCTAAAGAAAAATGCAGTATTGAACATAGTAATTCCATACATCATAGGTGCCGACTACATGGATATGGCCTTGGTTCCGAGGCTCAAGCATCCGTTGGAAATGTATAATGTGTACGCTCAAAATTAATATCGAAATAACATTTTCATGACTTTTTGACAAAAACTTAGTGCATGTGACCGCAAGTTTGATTTCATGGGCGGATGCTTATTCGTTGAATAATTGTTTATCAATATAACTTTTAGCCTCTTTAGGTATACGGCACATAGAGGATTGAGCGATATAACATTATACAGCAATAAATGATCCATATTCACAAGTGAGAATAATTTTGTACAGTTATTTCAAAGAACTTGGAGTCTTAGTTTTAGTCCCAACCAGTTTCTCTTTCTCCTCTTAATTACATCTAAAATTCTTCTTTTCACCCCTACTGCTACTATTTCTAACACCATCTCATTCGTTTTCCGTTCAAGCCAGCTAATTCTCTCCTTTTTTTTTTTTTTTTTCATGGTCATGTTTTGAAAACCTCCAATTTTTTCGTCGCTTTTGCGTAATGTCCATGTTTCTGCCCCGTAGAGTACAAGTACATATTGGAATCAGTAAAACAAAATCTCAATATTTAATTGGAAGTTTGTTCAATACAAAGATTAGCTAATCGTGGTCGAAAAGAAAAAAAAACGCCTTTAGAGTATTAAAATAATTTTGCAATTCATGGTATTTCAATAATCCGTGCCGTCTTGATTTTATTTCATGCGTCTGAGGGGTAGCCTTTTCAGTTTGGAAACCGATAAAGTATTAGATCTCTTAAAAAATATAAAAAGATTACGAAACATTGTGATTTATCTTAAAAGTAGTGAAGCGTGAGTACCCATTGAAAAAAAAATAAAGGTCATTGCCTATGTTGTACACTATCATCATACTTACACGAAGGTACCCTATATTACATTTAGAAACATACATTGTATTTCCGTTACTATTGGCGCATTGTATAATTTATTATCCCTTATATCCAGAGTAAAATTTACCTATGAAAAGCATATGATTACTTAAAAGAAGCAAGACTTGCAAGACTCTTGCAAGCAAGACCAAGACCAAGACCAAGATTGGATGTGCAAGACCAAGATGTGCTCATCACTAATATATAGTCACTTGATTCAAATTGTATAAGGTACTTCCAGTAGCCATGGAGACTATAAATTCTGTGCTAACATAGGATTTATGACATTAATAAAGGGAAAAAATCAAAACTGGAAATCTCTTCATCCAAGAAGGAAAATTAGGAGGCAGGTGAAAAATTATTTACATAAACGAGTGTCTACCGATGGCACTCATTCATAAAAAATATAGGTCACTTCCATTATACATAGATGCTTGAGATTAGGCTCAATTATAGGATTTGTGATAGAGATTACGAAAATATCCCAAAGTTTGAAATTTCTTCCTCCAAGAAGGAGAATTAGGGGGCCAGGGAAAAATTACATTTAACCTATAGTTACAGCATTTGATTCAAAGCCAAGAGGATACCTCCAATATCCATGGAAACTTGAAGTTTGGCACAAGCGTAAGATCAGTGACACAAAGAAAATAATAATAATAATAATAATAATAATAATAATAATAATAATAATAATAATAATAATAATAATAATAATAATAAAATCCGTAAACTGAAAAATTATACATCCAAGGAGAGAATTATGTAGTAAGTGCAAAATGTTATTATAATTACGTTATTTGATTCAAAACCTATAGGATACTTCCTATAGACATGTAGACTTAAAATTTGACACAAACGTAAAGTTTGTAATATAAAAGGAGAGGAAGAAATCCGAAAACTAAAAATTTCCCTCTAAGAAGGAGAATTAGGGCATGCTCAATGTTATATATCGTGATGTCATTTATGACTACGATTCAAAACTTAGAGGGTACTTCCTGTAGGCATGGAAATTTGAAATCTAGCATAAATAGAGTTTGTAACGTTTCCCCTTTCAAAGAGAAAAAATAGGGGAAAAGAACAAGATTACATATTGCCACTTCAATTATGTCAACAATTCAAAACCTACAGGGTACTTCTTGCAAACATGCAAACTTGAGGTTTAGCAGAAATAAAAGACATAAGCTGCAAGCGAAGCGAAAAACTAATAAATAAATAAATAAATAAATAAATAAATAAATAATAAATAAAAAGTAAAAACTTTAATTCCCCTCTCCAAGGTGAGAGCTCAAAAATACTAATCAAACACATACAGGAGGATATTTCCTTTAAACAAATAATTTGAAATTTTACAAAATGTAAATATTTTGTATACGTAAAGATAAAAGTTATAATAATGTCAATTTCACCAGTTCACAGAGAATAATAAGGGCGTATGTATAGGTACTTTCAATTTTTATAAACCTCCATAACCAACTTCTATTATTGGTATGGATGCGATAAGAGAGATTTTTAAGACTTATGCAGTTTCTCGTGTATTTTAGGACTAATACACTGAAGTACAGCATTTTCTAGGACTTTTGAAGTTTTTGTGACTTGTGTACCCAAATGATTTTTACGACTTTTGCGTTTTAAGAGTTATGGTTTAAGACTTTCGCAGTTTGAGACTTATACACCTATTTACTTTTAGAACTTCTATACTTGAGAACTAGCGTATATGAGGTTCTATACAGTTTAAGACTTGTGCATTTTAGAATTACGGCCGCATCTTAAAGCTATCCTTTTTTTTTTTTTTCTCGGAATGGAATTTCAAGATCAAATCGTGCCTTGCAATCCAACAAGCTGTTCTTCTGTAGCTACTAGAGTTTTAGGATTCCCACTAGGGATCACAACCTGCACCGCGGACAGAGAAAGTAAGTGTCTTCGCAAACTACAATAGTTATATAATCAAAGAATGAAGTGAAAAAAAAAGGGGAAACGACGGATTGTAAGATTTACACTACTTGTATACTTTTAATCTCTCACAATTTATTCCGAGATTATTGAGACGTACCCTCGACACAGAGACCGAAACAACCATTTTCAACCCGAGACCAGACCAAGGCTGCATGTAGCACCCTCGTCACTATTCTATCCTATCCTAACTTAGATAAATAAATACCAAGATAATTCCATAATTACGGTAATCAATCCGTAATTATCATATATAAAATAAATATATTATAAAGCTAACCTTACTTCCCATAATTGATATTATATTCCTGGAAATCATGCCTAGTGGTAATATATAGTTCACTGAATAAATTGTCAATGTAATAAAACAATACAAATTATCTTTTTTTCACATAATCGCATACCTTCCACCTAGTTTATAACTTTGCCTGGAATTCACAACTGATCGTAAAGTTTAATGAGCCATTCGTTTCGGATTTTAATGTGTAGTAATGAGCTTTTCCTGCATGTTTGTCGGTCTTTTCTTCATTCGCAGTAACTTGGTATGTAGTGTTGACAGTTCTGCTCTTTCGTATTAAACGCTCTTAATTTACAAGTTAAAAAAGAAAAAAAAATGTTTATAGGCCTCATTGCTTATTGAAAAACAGTCCGGTATTTTAACCAATGATTTTCTAATTAAAATATACATGGAAATGAAATTTTTAACTATTGATTGTCTATATAGTTTTTCGAAATAACTTTGAGTGTTATTGAAATTAAGAGATACTGTGAAAAGTACGTTTTGATGCAGTAACTATTTACCATGACACAATGAAGATTCCACGTCCAATCCCTCTTAATACTAACATTACTTGAATATATATATAAAACCGCATGTGAAAAAGGTTCGTCATTGTAATTCTTGGAAAGGGAGAAAAGGATATTTAAATGCGTATCCTAAGTTTTCACAAGCAATAACGACTGCATATTTTGATTGTTTCTTTCACATAAAATAAAGGGGTACTTTCGGTTGATGTGGAAACTTGAAATTTGGCATGATTGTAGCTTTTTGGACTAACCAAAAGGAAAATTACCATCTGAGATAATGTGTCTGAGGAAAGCTATGTTACATAGCCGAAACTATAACAAAGATAAAACTCTTAAAAAATATATACTGCTTTGGTTAGTTGGAGTTTTATCAGCAATCTTGAATTTTTCAAAGCTGCAATGAATAATTACAAATTGCCAAACAATGAATGGATAATTTACAAAAATTGCCAAAAGTGACTATTTTTAAGTTTAGAAATACGGGGATGAAGAAATTCCCCATGTTATTTAAATGGGCGTTCTTTCTTTTTTTTTAAAACATATACAGAATCTGTAATCGCATATTTATGTACTTTAAATTGGAATAACTTGAAATTCAGTATACTTGTACGTTTTCGTTATCATTACCTAAATAGATAGCCAATAATAAAAGTTTTCAACTTTAGAGTGGTTTTATAGGCAATTGAAAAATCTTTCCCATGTTATTTATATGGGACATCTTCTACATCCCAAAATTATTGGGCACTTCCTGTAGGGCTACAATGATTAAATTTGGCATGATTGTAGCTTTTTGGGATTAACTCTCAGAAAATAGTCAAAAGTGAACATAGTTTTAGGGTGTCTAAAGGGGATAAAGAAATATTTCATGTTATTTAAATGGACCTGTTTTGAACATATAACCTCATATTTTAGGTACTTGGAATCTGTGTTTCTTCCACGCATTTTTTTTTTTTTTTTGGAGGGGTCACTACCTCCTCTAAGTTATGAGATTGCCTGCCCGGAAGAGGCCATAATAATGTTTCTATAATATAATAATAAACAATACTAAAAATAATAAGTGACCCTCTAAATACTAAGTGTGGCCCCCCCGGAACAATTTTTTTCTTTGAAACACTGCTTGGAATTGGAATAAAAACTTGAAATTCGATATGTTTGTATGTTCTCGTTAGCATTACCCAAGTAAATCACCAATTTTCCGTGTTATTTATATGGGACATCTTCTACACCTCAAAATGTTTAGGCACTTCCTGCAGGATTAGAATAACGAAATTTGGCATGCTTGTAGCCCTCCGAGACTAACTCACAAGAAAATTGCCAAAATTGAACATTTTTAGTTTTTAAGGGGTTTAAAGCGGGATTAAGAAATTCCCACGTTATTTAAATGGACGTTTTTTGAGGATACACAATTTTATCTTTTAGATAAGAAAAGAAGCTTTAAATTCCGTAGAATTGTGGGCTTAAGAGGTACGAGGAAATAGGCCGAGCAAATGCGGGGTTCTGGAGCGGAGTTCCCAGCTAGCCGATGGCTAGTATAGGCTATATTATAAAATTAAAAGTAATTATCTTTGTGACTTACTCTCTTGAACCACGCGACCAATCTCGATTAAATTTTCAACATAGATGAGGTTCAGGCCTGAGAAGCTTTTTATCATTTCACCTTGACGGTAGAACTTAGGGGACGGGGAGATACATAAAAATAAATACAACAATAACTCTTGAACCACCCGACTAATCTCGATCAAGCTTTCAACATATATGAGATTTGGGCCTGGAATGGGTTTTCATCATTTCACTTTGACGGTGCAATATAGGGGAGGGAGAAGATATATTAAATAAGTGAAAATGAAAGTTACTGGCTTTGTGACTTAATAACTCTTGAACTACCCGACCGATCTCGATAAATTTTTAACAGAGCTGAGTTTCAGATCTGAGAGTGTTTTTATTATATAACTTTGACGGTGCAAATTAGGAGAGGGGTAGATATTTAAAATGATAGAAAATTATCGATATTAGTGTTGAATATATAGTTTTCGGGTTCGCTGAGAAAAACACTGACACTACCGATGCTGTTCAAATCCAAATTCAGTCTCGCAACTTGGGGGAGGGGGAGATTAAAAATAATCGAAAATGACCAATATTAGTGTCGAATCCATAGTTTTCGGGGTCGCTGAGATGAACAGTGACACTTCCGATCCCGTTTAATTACATGCCACTAAAAACAAAATAACGTATTTTACGGGTACCAAATACATGAAATAAGATGTGCGTTATTTTTTTTTTTATTTTAACCCAGCGAAGCGGGTAAATCGATGCTAGTTAATAATTTATAATGGTGTAAACATGGCGGCTCTAGAGTCCTATACTAGAGAAGTCACATCGGCATGTCAGTAAAGCCTGCCTGTAAGCTTCGGAGCCCTTTAGAGGTTTTTTCACTTTTCACGCATTCTTTAAATTATGATATGAGGTATAAATATTACAGAAAAATACAACAACGAATTTGGCATTGTAAAATCATATTTAATGTTAAATAAATACATTGCTCAGGACAATGAATTTGAGAAGTGAAAAATAATAAATGTTAACACTGCTCAACCTATTTCTTCAGTTTGAACTCCTTAATGAAATGAAATTTTAGTTTAATGTCTCTGCACTTCTCTGTTTACGCTAAAGAAGACAAATTATTTATGAAAGTGAATGATTGAGAAATTACATGTTTGTACTCTCCTACCAGGGCTCGAACCCGGCGCGGTGGCTCAGTGGCAGAGCGTTCACCTCTGGTGCATAGGGTCCTTGGTTCGATCCCAGCTCGCGCCAAGTGAACTTTGTGGTGAACAAACACCGTGTGCGTGGGTTTTCTCGGAGTTCTCCCGTTTCCTTCCACTTTCTTCATTCCTCCATTTCTCATCATTGCTGTCTCCTTTAGCCTAGGTGGCATAACCGTGGAACGTAAACTTAAAGGGCCGTATGCAGAGTCATTTTGATGCGTGATTAGTGCCATACTAAAGAGTTCGTCTAAGGTTCTTGTAGTAGCCAGACCTTTAGTATGACGCTAATCATACGTCAAAACGACTCTGCCTAAGGCGGAAAGATTTCATTTTAGTTTTATATTTTTTCGAACCCGGGAACATTTACATAAGTCTAATAGGCAAACGTGCGAACCACTAGACGAGAGGGGAGGGCATTTAATTTCTTAATCGATTCTGTAAAAACTATTGGATTACATATCCATTAATATACATGTATATACTTATTAACAGTTAATTGGAAATTGATACAAAATCTAAGTAATGGTGAAAAGTTAACTAGCTTCATTTCTCGTATATTTATAATATTTATTAACTTGTAAGATAGGGACATGATAATACTTATATGATGCATTGAAAATCAAATATGTACATATTTGATTTCGATCTTTCTAAAGCAAGTGAATAGTTTATTCGACCATCCATTTTCAGCACCACTGTTTAACGTAGAATCTGAATGACAAGTGCTCCTACCGACAATTGAACCTTGGTATCCCGTGCCGAAGACGAGTTTGCTTATCATACATTTACGAGGAAGCTCCAAAATACTCATGAAGTTCCACAAGCTTAGCGGGGATAAAATTTACTGAACGTGTGTAAGAGTCCCAAGCCGTAACCTTCACCCTACATAATTTGATTTGATTTGATTTTGGGTTTAGCGTTCTTTTCAGCAGCGAGGCTATGAAACGTGGGCCTACAGCATAACGTGAAATTCGAACCACACGAGCTCTCGCCAGGAATCACACCTGAGTCTCTCACGCCAAAGGCGCCTACTCTCACTGCTTAGCCACGAGGGAGCTCCCTGGATAGTTTAACAATTGACCCAAAACCACTATATTTCTGATTTTTAGGCTAATAAAAACAAGAGAAATATGTGTTTATGTAGCCTATTTCTTTGTAAAATTTGAAGTTTTAATTCTCGACATTTTGCTATTCTCTATTTATTTGTATTATAGCTATTTATTTGAATTACAATTTCGGCATTTACGTATTTGTCTGTGGCTTTGCATGCTTCTTCACAGTAACATTTCAGAAGTAAATCAATTTACAATGCAACTCAAGAATATTCAATCATTTTTTAAATGCCTGGAAAAAGGAAGAAAGAAAATATGTACTCATGTATTATGTGTTATTAAATTTCGAAGCCATTAAGTGCATGAAAAAAGTATTTTTTTTTTTTTTTTTTTTTATTCTTCATGTGGACGTCGCACCGAAAACTTACTGTGGAGCTGTCGCCCTTGAAGCAATTAGTCAGTGTTTTTCCTGCACGAGGTAGAAAAATTCCACCACTTGAGTCCCACTTCCTTCCATTCAGCGCGTGATCAACACACAGCTTACAGAGGACCCCTTACATATTTAATGCATACATACACAATGTATGGTTATGTACAGGGCCTAACAACAGGCTATGCAAACGGTGCAAGGCACCGGGACTACCCGCACCCTTGTTTGCAGCTCATACTATTTATTACTAAATACTTAAATCACTTTATTATTTATGTTTTTTTGTTAGTGTGTGATTTGTACACCATAAAATTTCAGAGTAGCAGTAAACTTGTTGACCCCCCTCATTGTTTAAAAGCAATTATAGTTCAAAACTTCAAATTTTAAATATTAAAATGATTAACAAGTACGTGTTGTACAATGTACAATATACTGCAGTTAGTAAACTGAATCTGTAGGATAGCTAAAGAGTTATTGAAATGACTCATCAATATACCATTGAGATAATTATGAAAACTTTATATGTAGTCTTTGTTGAAGTCGAAAGATCTAATAAGCTGACTTGGTTTGTTTTAACCTAGAAAGAGAGGGCCAGTCATTGCCGCAGAAGGGGCCCGGAGAAAAAAAAAAGAGCTCGCAAATCCAACCGGGGAACTGAATATATAGAAACAAACTCAAGGGGCGCCAGTTGTTATGGCTTCTGGCAAAGGGATCAAGCTTCAACTGTTACATTTTCAAAATAATTTGCTGATGAGGTTCCACAAATATCCTACTGCCTGGAGCTAACTCATTGATTGGGGCCCATCAAATACCTTCCTAGTGTTGCCACGAGACGAGACATTTCTCGGGTATCGTCTCGTCCCGTCTCGTTTACGAGACGAAACAGAACCCTTTTAGACGAGACACGAGACGAGACATACTACTTGTCCCGTCCCGAAAACGAGACGAGACGGGACGTCTCCTGAAATGTCTCGTCTCGTGTCTCGAAAATCAAAACGCTGGCGGGAATGGCCAAGATTGAAATTGCCAATGGCCATATAGATTGCAAAAGGAAAATCCCCTTTGTAAGAAAACATGTTGAAAAGCCTTCATAGAAAAATGTCCTCTGTCTATTGAATGAAACAATCGTGATACGCGAGCTTCCAGGAATATCATCCTTAATGTCTTGTCCCCAATTCCCCTTGCTGTAAACTGAGGAATTCTCATTTTTTTCATTTCTGGCTGGAATGATGACAAACAAAATCAAAGACAGTCAAGATTTTTACAAGGTCAAGAAACCGAACTACCACCACCATCTATTCAATTTGAAAACTGGGTAAGGTCTACACTCATTACAGGCTGTAGTTGAAAGTTCTGGCTGAGATGGCCGAAGAGAACAGAACGGACTACACTGGTGGCGGTATTCCTTTTGCTCGCCAAATGAAGTATGTCATCTTGCAACTAAAATTTTGTCTTCTCTCTCTCTCTCTCTCTCTCTCTCTATCCCTCCCCCCCCTCTCTCTCTCTCTCTCTCTCTCTCACCCCCCACACACATACACATAAAAACACACTTTTACCATTTTACCAATAGCTCGCTTATTATACAGCAGTCATGTTGTAAAATTCACCTCTTCGTTTGGAAGGCGGACGAAGGACAAAGAAAGCAAAGATATTATCGACGAACCCTTCAAATTGTTTGCTTTCAGCAAATTTATGATACTAATAATAACACTTTAGGTGAAGAGGTTTTACAGGGGGACCTTCGTTTTGTTACGCGGAAATGTTTGATCTGACCAGAATGCGAAATTGCCTTCTGCTTCCATGTTGAGAGGAGGGGAATACTTCCCTTTCCTAGTGAATAATATTCATTAGGACCTGAATTATCTTCAGAAATGGTTTCTTGCAAAGTAGTGTAAAGAACATTTGGTATAATATTCATGGAACTCCGTTGAAAGCAGAAGATATCATGAGAATGATCAAAATTCGAATATTGAAGAACATAATTAACAGAAAAATAAGATACCCAAACCATATTTTTAAACCTGCTATAAAATGTATATCCTATATTTTTACTAATTCCTTACTCCCATGAAAGTATCCTGGGGAGGATATTCTCTCCATTTTTTTCAGACTGAAATTCTTTTATCCCGTACTATTCCCCCCCTCCCTGACACAATACGAAGAAACAAATGCTGTTAAAATCCATACACATGACCCTTCAGGGACTAAACTCGGGGCCTTCAAGCCGATGGTCTATCGCCGCAGACCGCTCGCCCTGGTATGAAGATGTACGTTGTATGATTGCGAATAGATCACGACAATATAAGAAACTTTAATCCAAAATGGCCACCCAAAAATCAACTTTTTTTTTAGACCACTAGCTAATCTGAGTGTACTGTCATGAGTTTGTTACACAAACGGGGCAACCACCACATAGTAGCACACACCCCGCTGTTATGGGAACAGATTTGAACCATGAAGGTGAAGACTGGCCCCAAGCATTCTTTCGTCCGATGTCTCGTTCAGCTCCCATTACTATGGCACTTTAAGTAGAGCTTACTGTGCAGTAACGTATAAAATTTCAACCAAATACTTTCCATTACTCAATAAAATTATTTGGTTCCAAGCTTTAAAAAAAAATAATTGCAAAAAATCTAAACATGCTAAAATGGAAAGTAGTTTTTAGATTGGTATGGGTTAACACTGTGAAACCTAAAGGCTGGAATATATGAAATCAAAGTGTACATACATATCTATCTCTCCATCTCTCTCTCTCTCTCTCTCTCTCTCTCTATATATATATATATATATATATATATATATATATATATATATATATATATATATATAGACACTATAAAGCAAGTGGGCTGAAAGTATACGATAGTGTCGGGGATGGTGACACCTTTACATCGAACTTTGCTTGTCATGTAAACATTATTTGATATTAGTGTCTTCATCTTCGACGTACCTATGAGCAATTTACTGTATATTCGTGTATTGAAACTGGTGAAACAAATTTCAATGTTTCAGAATGTAAAAAAAAAAAAAAAAAAAAAAAAAAAAAGCCAGGGTCGAGAAGCCTCAGACAACTAACAGCAGAGATATATTATCTTGTAAACTATTCGCCCTTGCCTTGTGAGCTTATTTGAATTTATTTTTAAGACCTTTAGGCAACTTTGGCCGAATGGATGATGATGGGAAAATTAGTGGAATGAAGAAAGTGGTAGGATACTAGACAACTTCGAGAAAACACAAACATTCAAAAAATGAAATGAAATCTTTGAGTTTTACGTCCCACGGTTATGTCGGTTAGGCTAAAGGAGACAGTGATGATGAGTAATGAATGAAATGGTGGAATGAAGAAAGTGGGAGGAAACTGGAGAACCCCGAGAAAATCCACGCACGCGGTGTTTGTCCACCACAAAGTTCACTCGGCGGGGGCTGGGATCGAACCCGAGACCCCAAGCACCGGAGGTGAACACTCTACCACTGAGCCACCGCGGTCCCCACACACATTCAATGTTTGTCCACCACAAAGCTCACATGGCACTAACCGAGATCGAACCGAGTACCACGTACACCAGAGGTGAAGGCTTCACGGTGTAGCTACCCGTGACATTTCTTGTCTTGTGTGTTCTGGGTAATACTTGTAACTTAGCTGTATCTTGATTAGCATGGTGCAGCCTGCTACATTTTACTTTCGTTCCCATGGTATGCTGCTATATTTTTTACGAGACAGGGGGGCGCGGTGGTTCAGTGGTAGAGCGTTCACCTCTGGTGCTTGGGGTCCCGGGCTCGATCCCAGCCTCCGCCAAGTGAACTTTGTGGTGGACAAACACCGTGCTCGTGGGTTTTCTCGGGGTTCTCCCGTTTCCTCCCACTGTCTTCATTCCACCATTTCACTTATCTCTCATAATCACCGTCTCCTTTAGCCTAACCGGCATAGCCGTGGGACGTAAAACTCAAAGATTTCATTTCATTTCATTTCATTTCATTTTTTTACGAGACAGACGAGACGAGACGGGATAGAACCTCTCGAGACGAGACGGGACGAGCACATTTTTTTCGAGACGAGACATACTTTGCACGAGACGAAATTAGACAGCCTGAAAGCTCGTCTCGTCTCGTGGCAACACTACACCTTCCTGCACTGGGCCTAACTCATTGATTGGACCCCTCAATTACACTTCCTGTCATTGATTAGGACCCCTGAAACACCCTCCTGCACCGGGGGGAACTCATTGATTGGGGCCCCTCAAATATCCTCATGTGCCGGGGCTAATTCATTGATTAGGACCTCTGAAACACCCTCCTGCACCGGGGTCCCGAAGAGGTTTATTTCGGCACTGAGCATGTAATCATTAAATCAGTCTTCATCAGCTCTGCTAATTATTTTTAGATCATATTTAAATGTCGTAGAGCTATATGAGTTTTGGGGTATGCTTCCTCTGTCCGTGGTTCCGGGATCGATTTCCGGTACAAGTAGGCTACTACCTCGGATAAAAGTCCGAGCATTTGTTCGAATTCAATTTTAAGCAGTAACTTCTGTTTCACATAGCATTGGCGCTGAAGAGGAACATTAAACTGCAATCAATCAAATAAATTAGCGATGCGAAATAAATTATTTCCATGTAGCAACAAAACTTACCTCACTACGTTGTCTTCTGAACACAACTGTTGGTTGGTCTTCAGTGCGTTGCTCCGTTGAGGAAGGATTTATAACACGTGTTATAGTGGCTCATTTTTAGTGACCTTGAACGTAAGAGACATCTAGCTGTACTTGGGAGAAACAAAACAAGTGCTTGTAGAGTATCGAGTACGTAGAGGCTATTCCAAGTCGAAGCAATTAAAATAAATAAATAAATAAATAAAAATTAATCACTTCGAATATTTAATGAATATTTGAAAATGTGAAATGGATTATTTGCTTTCGTGCCGAAGCTAAGCATCCACATAAATATGAGAGAAGAAAAATAAGAAAAGAGAAAAGAAAAGAGGAGGAGGAATAAGAATAAAAGAAAACAAACAAAGGAAAAGCTAATGTTTCGTCATATTTTTATAAATTTTAATAGAGCTCGATTTTTAGAGAGCGGGAAAGAGGATGGACCTAGAACTGTAGCGCTGAGCATAAAAAGTGGCCTTTTTACAGCAGTTTTTCCTCGATGAAAGAACGATTGTTTTCAAAATGAGAAATTGAACGAACATTTCTCCGTGCTATTTTCAGCTATATTTTTTCATATATCACAATAGTAGGCGTTCAGAATGGCGTGGCGAGAACTAAGATCGGAGTTAGAACCCTAGAAACTTCCTGGTTATGCCCCCATACAGTCATTCAAGAATATACTACATAGGCCTATTTTCCACTATAAAGAAAAAGAAAAAGAAAAAAATAAAAACATGAAAAATAGCTTAATTTTCATTCGAAAACACTTAAAATTGCATTTTCAGAAGGATCAATTTTCAAAATTTTCCGAAGAATCCTCGGATTCCCTGCTTGTGAATTATAAATTAGAAACCCCTACTGATTTTCAAAACCCAACGCTCCTGTAAGAACATGTCTGTGTGTGTACACAATACTGTGAACAGTCATCAAATTATACGGTAGTAATCACTATCAATCTCTCAATAGTAATTAAGATTACTTTGAATGATTGAACTAATTGTTGTACACGCCTTAACAAGTTTTCTTCTTTTCACTTTTCTGGCTGGTGTATTATATTTTGTATGCATCGAATAAACTTAATTGCTTATGAAACCCGAACGTTCATTATCTCAGAAACAAAACTTCTCCATTGAATCTTGTGTTGATCAGACTGCATTGCTCTCACACCCACTTCTTTTACATTCTACTTTATATTTTTATATTATCTCTAACGATGTCTTTTGGATGGGGTAAGTAGGGCGGTCCTCCCAGGCCCCATGCCATACGACAGAAGAGTTGGGCCCTGCACGGAAAGTACCAACTTTACTTTTTCTAATTCAGTCTTGGTATTCAAAATATTTAGATCCATTTCTTAAGACTTTTTTTTTTTTTTTTTTTTTTTTTTACGACTGTATACTATTAATATCACGATGTTCAATAATGCTGTTATATAACTTTCATTCATATGAAAAAGTCAAACTTCGTGCAAAATAATTTACAAGATAAATATATCTCACAAATTATTGAAGCGAGTACAGCGAAGCTTCTCCATTCGACACTGATTGGCATTTGTATGTCTGTCCATCTGTCCGTTCTTCAATCTTCTTGTTCACCTCAGCCATAGATTGGTGGGCAACATGGAAATTTTAAAACTTTTCTCTCGCTTGGGAGAGCTGTTTTGTACTTTGATAAGGCCCCTTCTTCGTAACTGCGTCTAGATATTCTATCCTTGGTCTTCCTTTTCCTGGTTTTCCTTCTGCCTTTCCTTCTAGCAGCACGGCGATCCAATCGGGGTGCAGAATAAGATGACCAAGCATGCTGTTTCTTCTTTTTCCTATTATCTTCATGATCTGTCGTCCTTCGTTAGCTTCCCTTAGTACGTCTTCATTCCTTTTCCTTACGGTTCATGATATGCGTAGAATTCTGCGCCAACACCACATTTCAAATGCTTCCAGCTTGGATATTTCAGCTTTTCTCAATGTCCACGTCTCTGATCCGTAAAGCGCCACGCTTCATACCAGTGTCTTAATAAATTGTTTACGAACGTCCAACGACACATTTCTTGATGTTAGTAATTAATCCTCTTTTCCTATTGAATGCTTGTTTTGTCTGGGTTTACGTCTTTTTCGCTTCTTCCGTCCGAGGATATTAGATTTCCTAAATAGGGGAACGTCTTAACGTCTTCAATTTTCTCTCCATCTAGCCATACCTTTGCCATACCTGTCCTGCTCTTGTACATCGTAAAACTTATCCGATTTTTATGAAATTATATATATATATATATATATATATATATATATATATATATATATATATATATGGAAGACCGGGGCTGGTTGGCGAACTTTTCATTGTTTATTTTTTATGAGCAGATGGTGCACTGTATGGCAATGTAATGGATGTGTACGGCCAGACCAATGTTCCTCTAATAAATTCATTTTTTTTTTTTTTTGTTGCTTACAGTTTTCGAGAAATAAATTTTTCTTTCTTTTAAAAGGGAGTATGCCAACCGACCCCTAGTAAGGGGCTGGTTGGCTAATATTGCGGGGCTAGTTGGCATACTTTTTAAATATAGCAAAAAAAAAAAAAAGGATTTATTAGAAATAAACGTTACTTTTCTAAATTCAATTATATATATTGCAATGAAGTAGGCTATTTGAAGTTTGAAATGACTTTTATTCACAACATTTAAAAGAATCAGCATTTTGAAATATTAAAACTTCTTTCTTTCATTCTAGCTTGGTTGTCATTACATTGAAAGCTACTATCAAACACATCAGTTTTAATATGATTTGGTGTAGGTTAATTCTTCATACTTGTATTATTTCAAAATGTAATTAAAATAACTGAACTATCAAGAAACGTAGTTTATTTCCCGCTGTTCACAAAGTAGCTGAGAGAAACTAAGATATATTTTAGCTGACTTATCGAGAAACGTAGTTTATTTCCTACTTTCCACAAAGAAAGAAAAACCAATAGCTAGGCCTCTATTTTTGTAATAAAAGAGCACATAGAAAATATTCTTGATCCTGAGAATTAGACCTTTTCAGAAAATTCAGAGTCCGATTCTCGATTTCTCTTATCTCGATTTCTAAATTTTGATAGTAATCTAATATGTGCATGCTATTTTATAACATTGAAGTAAAATATTGGTAGAACTGTAAACAACATAACAATAAAACAAACAATATAACAATAAAAGTAAAATGAAATAAAATTCCACACGGTATTGTTTGGCGCACTTGCTAACTAACCCCAAATGCTATACGCCAACTAACCCCAAGCCCATGTTCTGCAACAAAGTCGTAAGTACCCAGCAATTGTTTGGCATTTACGTTTTATTGTTTGAATATCCTTCAAAACAAAGTTCAGA
Organism: Thermobia domestica; assembly: GCF_964235325.1. Taxonomy (NCBI): domain Eukaryota; kingdom Metazoa; phylum Arthropoda; class Insecta; order Zygentoma; family Lepismatidae; genus Thermobia; species Thermobia domestica. The sequence goes on from NC_137454.1 coordinate 254,153,652, forward strand.
TCAAACTAATGCTATATTACTTACCTCTATACTCCAAATAGTGACGATTCTGTGATGCTGTAATGGAGAACTGAAAAAAAAAAAAAAACTTCAGACTGGCAAAAACACTCTTTATCTAATAGACGCCATAATCCGGAAGTTGCAAATTCCATATGAAGGTGGCAGCTGCATCCATAGGTCGCTCTTTTATGACAGCAGCAACAGCTCATTATGTTAATTAATGAAGGAGTTATATGCAGTTCGTCAATCAGCCCCTGCTGCCAACCAGCCCCGGTCTCCCCCATATATATATATATATATATATATATATATATATATATATATATATATATATATATATATATAGTGGCAGATCCAGGATTTGATCAAGGGAGGGGCTAAACCATAATTTGCCGCTTTATCCAGTGTAAAGCAGGATTGTTTAAGGTTGCAATTGATCAAGAACAAGAGACTAAGATAGGGTAAACTCTACTCCATATTGTCAGTTTGAACATACGCCAATATAAAACACGTAAAAATTATTCAAATATGACAAAACTTAATGTATAACTTCTTTATGGCATTGTGATCAGTACGAATGGGAATCATTCAACTTTCCCAGGAACTAGAAGCACAATTTCTTTTCTGTTACTCAGTGGCAGATCTATCCCGGGGCCGGGGAACTAGCCCCCCCCCCTCCCAGTTTTTTGAGTGACAAAAACAATTGAAGCTATTATTTATATATTTTTGAAAGTTTATAGTAAACTCATGATGCACCTATCATAGGCTGCGTTCTTGCTGCCCCCTCCAATTTATAGATCCGCTACTGCTGTTACTTGCTCTTCTCTGTCCCTAATAGCGTTAAACACTATAGCTAACGAAGCGATTCTGTTATCAATAGAGGGAAATTATTGAAGATAATTGCTTTTTACGGTTAAAGATATGGTTTCTTCTTAATTATGTCTGGCTTGATTATTGTTTTCCATTTTCGATTGTACTTTTAGATACTGTGGTTCCTGTGCTGCCTATTAACTACCATGCCATTATTTTCGTTTCTTTATTTATGCACAAAATATGCAATTTTCTGGGAGTTTCTGATTGAGTTAATAGGGATCATAATAATCACACAGATAAAATGATTCTTTATGTTTTTAAACGAATACATTATTAAAAATTAAAATGAGACAAACATTTTTATTTGTTTCAATAACCTTTAACTTTATTTATTACGATGCATGATGATCCATATAGTTAGAAAGAAGCTAACTATTTGTTTTATCTTTACTGATCCTATTGTTATTATGCTATATTAATGATCCCAATTACCCCAAAGTGCAGGAAACAGGCATCAATTAAGTTGTGATGTTTTTCCTTCCTTCCTTCCATCTTTCTTTCTCCTCGGTGTAGCTACCTTTTGATAAATCTGAATCGTATATTTTCTACGTATATACCAGATAAAAGAAGGTTCTTAGAACAAAATGCAATCAATAGTCGATATTACATTTGGAATATTTGTTTCCGTCTGGTATAAGATTTTCCTTGGGTGATGTCGCATCACCTCCGTTTCTCCAATATCTAACAATTAGTTCTCTCTCTATCTCTTTCGATCTCTCCCTCCCTCTCTCTCTCTTTTAGCAATTACTGTTTGTAGAGATACTGTAACTCATGTGTCTCTTCTAATCAGATGGAAATGTGCGTGGTCACGAGTTTGATCTTGGGTGTGGATACTAACTCTGAATTAGTTCGATTGGTAGTTCGGATTCCATTTTAAAATAGTCTAGGCGTATTCTGTTTCATAAAGAATAGGTGCAATGAGAAAACCTTCAATAAATCATTAATGTACTTTACAGTTTACTCTCATGCTGTTGAGAGCAAAAAGAAAACTACAGTGAGTTAATGTTTTTCAATATCAAAAAGCAACATAGCTCTAAATTGAATTTCACATGAGGATTTTGTGCTTGAATTTTGCGTTTATCGTAAATTGCAATGCTCTTTGAATGCTGATTTCACCACATAAAACCATATTTATTATCTCAAAATACTGCTACTATGTTGCTACAATACGTTTTTATTTCAATATTATGAAACACTTTAGTTCTCTTTCACTCTCTCTCTCTCAATTCTCACTCTCCGGGGAAGTTTGGGCAAAAATCCGGTAGAAACTTCTTGGTCACCTTATATTTTCTTTGGTTTACTACGGTGTATTCGTCAGAACGCAGGAACGACTCATTGATCACTTTAGTTTTACAATTCTCTGTACTATTGCATATGCTTCCTTGTCAGTCAATTTAATACTTTGCCTAAATATATGTAACTGGTCTCTCCTCCTTCCAAATCCTGATTGCTGAGAGTGAATATATGTTTTGAATCAATGCTTTGAAGTTACGGTATCCATCAAGCATTTTCCCACCAAAGAATAATAGATCCAAACATTTCAACAGTAGTTGCAAAGTACAAATCCATCCATATAAGCTGAAAGAAGAAGGACAAAAAAAGAAGAAAAATGGAGTTAAGTTTGACTCCACAGGATATACTGCACATGCCCATTTTGAATCATATGTACAAATTCTCGATAGTAGTATGGCCATAATTTTCTCTAACTTTTTGTGTCCTTGGATCCCTTGTTCAGGAACCATGATGGGCCTAAGAGTACATAGGATCATCCTGATATGGTACAAAATCTCGCAGCTGGAACCTCGCGGGCCAGAATCTCACCTGCCCCAAATCTCGTGAGCTACCTATATATCAAGTCCTAGGAGCACCAGTTATCAAAATGGGCGTTCTTGTATATCCATTTTGATCACTGGAGCTCCTAGGATTTGATATATAGGTACTACTCTTTTCGTGCGCCACCCTGTATTTACTCAATACTGTATACTGTATAATTATCACATGAGCTGAGAGTAATCTTCCGACGGACATCTTTCATTTACGAACATCTCTCATACCTGATTAGTGTCCATTATTCACAATTTTCACATTAATTACTTTGAAAGAAAGCGTACGTATAGAAAATTATGATCATTATAAGTGAAAAAACAAGATATAAAACACGATAAGCAATTTATTAATTAAAAAAGAAAAAAGATAGCTTAACGTTTACTTGAATGCACATATTAATAAACCACTTCCTTCGAAAAAAAAAAACCTTGTCCATTGTCAACAAATAATTTAACTAAAGTAGATTCGGTGAATAAGATTTCTTCGCATTTGAGTTGTTTACGATTATACATCCATTCAGTTTGAATTCATTAACTTAGCTTCTAGTGTCAAAAACAATCATTTCTAGTCTCACATTACTCGAGACGACATTATTATTATTATTATTATTATTATTATTATTATTATTATTATTATTATTATTATTATTATTATTATTATTATTATTATTTTAACCCCAGAAATTCTTGTATACATGTTGTTGGGCGAGGGTATGTCCTGTCAAGATTTAAGTCTGCGAGTTTTGGCCCACCGAGATTTGATCCGAGAGGCTAGGGATGCATTCGAGTCGAGTCGAGTCGAGATTTAAGCCTGTCTCGACTCGTCTCGAGAAAATGTTGACTCGACTCGTGTCTCGACTCGAAAATATGTTTCTGTCTCGACTCGTGTCTCGACTCGACAGTCTCGACTCGACTCGAATTCGAGTCGAGACGTCTCGAAATTCGAGTCGAGACAAAATATACGAGTTAAAATATACGCACACATCAGCCAGAATATTATGACTACCTACCTTATTGTCAGTGTGTCCAACTTTGGCACGGATAACAATGGCGACGCGTCTTGGCATGGACGCAATGATCCTTGAAAGGTCACTGGAGAGAGTTGATTGGTACACATAGGCAAGGGCGCCGATTTTTCTGTAAATGTGGGGGGGCATTCAGATGCAGAAGGCATATGAGGATTTTAAGACAAATTGTATTCAAATTATGCCAAATATTGTATATTCATAAATAGAATGCGGGGGCTCACATGAGCTTTGGGGGTGCCCGGGCCCCCTCGGCCCCCCAGGATCGGCGCCCTTGCACACAGGTCATCTAATTCCCGTAAATTCCGGGAAGAGGGGCGATGCGCTCTGAAGTCATGTTCAATCACATCCCATTTGTGTTCGATTAGGTTCAGATCAGGCGAGTTGGGCGGCCAGCACATCACTTGGAACTTGTCCCTGTGTTCCTCGAACCACTCCATCACAATCCTGGCCTTGTGATATGGTGCATTATCTTTTCGAAAAATGCCACTACCGTTGGGAAACATGGTCGTCGTCTGCAAGCAGTGTGTGATACGCCTTGGCCGTCATGGTGCCTTGCTCGAGCTTCACTAGACACATAGATGCTCACGTGAATGTTTTCCGGAGCATAATTAAGCCACCGCCAGCTTGTCTCCGCCCCGCAGTACAGGTGTCAAAGAACTGTTCTCTTGAAACACGACAAATTCGCACCCTCCCATCGTCATGATGAAGAAGGTATCGGGATTCATCAGACAATGCAACGCTCTGCCACTGTGCCAAGGTTTAATGACGATGTTCATGTGTTCATTTCAGTCGTAGTTGCCGATGTCGTGGTGTTAACATTTGCACATAGATGGGACATGGGCTTCGGAGGCCCATCGTTAGGGGTGTTCGGTGCACTGTGTGTTCAAACGCACTTGTACTTTGCCCAGTAATAAAGTATGATGTTAGTTCTGCCACAGTTCGCTGCCTGTCTTGTTTTACCAGTCTGCCCAGCCTATGACGTCCGACATCTGTAATGAGGTGGGGGCGCCCAACCCCTCGACGTTTGGACGTCGTTTTCCCTTGGTTTCGCGACTTGTTGAAGACACTCACCACAGCACTCCTCGAACATCCGACAAGTCCTGCAGTTTCCGAAATTCTCCTGCCGAGTATGCGGGTCATTACAACCTGCCCTCGGTCAAACTCAGATCGCGGGCCTTCCCCATTCTACACACGACCAGCACTCTCACTGATACTACATGCACCGTACGCGTGACTGACTAGCAGGCATTCGTCGGCAGGTGACACAGATATCGCCTGGACGGAAATTATATCGATAGTAGGTTGGTAGTCATAATGTTCTGACTGATCAGTACATACTAAATAAATTTAAAATGTAGGAAATTTTCAACATTCTGATTAACTTGCAGGAAATTTCACAATGAAAAGAAGCAACTGACTTGGACAAGACAACGGTTAGTTGATGGGGCAATCTTTTTTTCTGGTCTTTGAGGTGTGAGCTTTGACCATGCCTTGTGAAATTTTGATGTTTGGTGCTCATCAGTCGCGCTTCCATTTTTTTCTAATTGTTCCAGTTCATGATAATTAACAATACATTGCGCAGTTCGAATACATGTTCACGTTTTCATTCAATCCAAGTCAAGCCGCTTCAGATACTATAGAGCTGTATTTGTTTACGAAGAATTAATTGCGTATTAGAAATACACCCCAACAAAACATTCTGCGTGCTCATCTGCTCAGTATTCAAGGTTTTAATTACAACCTGAATTGTTAAAATCCGAACGTAAATTGCATTAGATATCTAAGCAGTTCCTAGTCTATGGATAATTCAAGCAATGCTAATTAAGGTCTTTCTAGCAAGCACTTCTGCTGTTCATAAACCTTACGCATTGGAGTAGGAAAAAAAAGAAAAGAAAAGAAAGAAAGAAAGAAAGAAGTAAAATTGGTAATTTTGCAACCGTGACTCACTCGGGCTCATGCTCTCTATCCTCAATGGAGCTCGCGTTCGCTAATCTCAATGAGGATCACACTAGTCAAGTTTCTCACTAATTCGAGCTTGAGCTTGATATTTACTGTGAAATTCTCTTCAGCTCGATCGCGTAATGCCACACGTCCTTTCTTGTTTTTACATTTGTCTCACCATTTTCGATTTATACGGGTGGCCGTGGACTTTTCAATTAAGTTTTTGTTTTCATTTTGACCCGCCGCCATTTTGCACAGGGTTGTCGTAGAGAGTCGAGACTTGCTCCATTTTCCTTCATTTTACAACAGATTTCAAACGATGTGCTACTTAACCCCCCTTGCCATTTGAAACTTTTTAGTTGGATCCCGTCTGGAACCCTGAGGCAAACTTTTTACCCCAAAAAAGTGTGGCCTTGAAAATGATGGGATACATGTTCACCGAGTTTTCCATTTACCCAATCGTTTCCGAACAAATGACTCGGTTCAAACTATTCTAGCAGGTAATTTCCTAGCTATGGCTTTTTTAAATATCTAGAAATTGGCCATGTTTTTGGCTAATATCACGGGAACGGTAAGCCATAGAGATATGATATTGGTGGTAATCAATCCCTAATAGAATGCTAAACATTTTTGTCCTGATATTAATTGGTGGCCACTGGCCAACTGGCCATTGGCCAAACCACTGGCCAGTTGGACAGTGACTACCGGGTACTATTTGGTACCAAAATGTTTACCATCCTTTTAGATATTGATCAACACCAATATGATCTCTCTATGACTTACGGTTCTCGAGATATGGCTGCTTAAATTTCTGTAAATTGGTCATTTTTTGGCCACTATCTTGCGAACGGTTAGATTGACGCGAAAAATTTAATCATTTTGTCTAATAGTTTTTGATGCTCTATCTAATGCAGTGTACAAAATTGAAAAAATTGCAAATAACAGACAGACGGACAGATAGACACACAGAATAGAGAATTCAGTAACGAACTTTTTTAAGTTCGTTGAATATGTTGTAACTCACGATATCCCGCCCGGTGACACGTATAACTTCGGGATTCGTCTAGTTATAACATATCCAATGCGAACACAATTGTCTCGTTCGGATCTCACAAGGGAACCTTCCGAAGTGGCCTATGCCAATTGAAAGAGCTGTAACAGAGATGAGCATTCCCAAAAAATTAGCTGCCCATAGCAATAGGCTCAGGAAATATAAGGGGTGGAAGTTCGGGAAACAGCAAGGCTGGACAAGGGGGAAAAGTGCAAATTCCACAAAAAAAAAAAAAAAAAAAGGAGGGGGGCACGGTAAAATACAATGCTGACAAGTGATGTATAGAAAGAGACTTGCCACAATAGGGAACAAATGAAGGCCACCAGTGGGGTTAACAGTGTTGCCAACTGCAATGAAAAGTACATGTTTTGCAAAGAGCACTATATGAAGTGAGTGCAATATTCAGTGTCAACCTGTCATGTAGAACATAAGATATGGCGTGTCTAATCAGTGGTACAATCTAACAAAAGAAAATAGAAAAAACAGAAGTACGAAAAATACGGAAAAAACGGAGTTGGCCATAATGCGCCACATTTGATCAGGGGCTGTACATATTAGAATGAACAAAACAAGAAGCACCGAATATGCAGGAAACCGACGTACCTAGAGTCAAAAAGAAAAACGAGTTCCAAAGTTGGCAAGACTGGCCATGGACATCCAGACAAGTCTAATATAGTTAGGCCACTCGCTTCAGAAAAAGAAAATTCCGGCAACAGGCATCACTCGGAATGCATCAATGTTAGAGTGATTGAGGCAATGTCAAGTCGGGGAACATGAAATGGTTGGGTTGAGCCAATAACCGATAATAGAAGTAGTGAACATTATGTCATGGTTGGGTCGTATGTGGGAATATGCAGGGTGTCCCATCAAACTTTGTGACCTGAAAGATTTGCGAAACGAACAAAATGTGACGGATCCAGTTGTCCAGGAATGTACCAATGTCAGGGGGTGATAAAAGTCTGTGAGAAGCAAGTGCCCCCAGGATCCCCAACATAGGACCCCAGGAGCCAACTTCAAATTTTCAAATGGAAACAGGGACCGAGTGTTACCTCTCTCGATTGATCATGGAATGTGCAACAACATATATAGGAAACATTTGCTATATGAAGCATGTTTTTCAAAATGGCCGCCACAAATATGTGCTGTCTTAACATGGCATCGAACAATGTGATCTCAAATTGTTGCGAAGCGAAAAGAGATATTGCAAATCGAATTGCACAGGAATGTACTCATGTCGAGGGCCAAGAGAACTTTGTAAGAAGCAAGTCCCCCAGGGCCCCCATCATAAGGCTCGAGGGGGTCAACCGCAACATTTCAAAGCGGAACAGGGGCGGATGATATTTCTCTGGATAGATACAACACCGTCTATATAAAAAAAAAAAAAAAAAAAAAACATTTGCTATATGAATATGAAACAGATGTCAGGCAAGGACAACTAGCGGTGTTTCCCATATGATCAGACGATGACTTACTGTATTTATGGCACGAGCCATAGTAGAAGGCGGCTTAGTTGAAGAAACTACACCCTCTCAGTAACCTAAACTGCACGAAAATTTCCAAAGCAGGTTCATTGACCTGACTACCGCATGTTGCCCACTTTGTCCAAGAGCGGGATGGTTTGTTTCTAACTTTTCTACCGAAAAGCATTTGTCTGGAATGGTGTTTCGGAGACAATAAAATAAAGAAAATATACTAGGCAGAGAGAGAGCAGGGAGGAGGGAGTGTACCAATTATTCTTTCCTCTAAACCAGCGTTTCCCAACCTTTTTCAACTTGCAGCACACTATGGGTGTAACATGGATTCTTGCGGCACCTTATAGATATTATTATTTGTAAATATAAAACACACTGGTATTTTTTTTCTTTGATTACTGATCTCCTTCGCACAGAAAAGAAAGCTCGATCACTGGGTTTTCCTCGTGATAAATCACTATGCTTATTTTTCATTCTAATTTAAAAGGAGAAAACAACTGCAATGAAATGTTGGACTCAGGTTATTAAAAATACGCTTACTCTTTCGAAAACTGTATCCAACCTTTTACTAAGAATGAAGATCATCAAATAACGAACGAACAAATAAATCTATTTTACTTTTAAAACACAAATGTAAATAATTTATCGAAAGGATTGAATGATATTTTAAATTTTCAAGTTACGAAATAGTCTGTAACGATAAAGAAGCAATAATGGTCATAACAATAACAAATACTTTTTTCAACATTAGAAATGTACAGAAAAGTAACACGGCATGAAACTTAAAATTGTAGATTCATAGTAGAGGTTCATAGTAATGTGCAATACAAATATACATTTTCCCCTACGTTTTGCAATTTGATTGCTATAGAATTAATAATTTTGTTTTGATATCCTCGCGGTACATCAGTGGCCCATTCACGACACACAAATGTCGCGGTATTTTCACTGCTAGCTTCTCATTTTAGACAGGTATATTTACAACAAAGGGGGGTAGCGTGCACCTTTGCACCCCCTTAAATCTGGCCCTGTCCAGAAGTTATGTAGCCCTATATCGTTCATGGAAATAAAAACACAATAGTTATAACTATGCTAAATTACTATAGACTGCCAATTGCTCATTCAGAGAATTTATGATGTTCACTTTATTGCAATGTTCTTATACAGACTAGATATAGGCTACGGATAATAGTTTTATACAAACTAGATAATCAATTATTATTATTATTATTATTATTATTATTATTATTATTATTATTATTATTATTATTATTATTATTATTATTATTATTATTATTATTATTATATTTGAAGTACAATCAAATATCACGACATTAATTACTAGTTTTAATTAACTGAATTGAGCTGAAAATTAGATCTTGATCTCGGAAGATTAACTATTAAATTTATACGTTCTGTACCTTTCTAAAGTAATAAATGCTGGAATTGGTTTCAAGGCTGTTCCTGAGTGAATAATTTCTTCATAATAATATTAAAAGTTTTAGAAAAATTTTCGAGACATTCGAGTCGAGTCGAGATTTTTATGAGCTGTCTCGACTCGACTCGTGTCTCGACTCGAAAATTCGAGTCGAGAAACACGTTTGTCTCGACTCGTCTCGAATTTTACAAAGTGTGTCTCGACTCGAATCTCGACTCGAATTCGAGTCGAGTCGAGTCGAGATTCGAGACATGTCTCGACTCGTGCGCATCCCTACGAGAGGCTTTGCCAAGGTGATATTTTGGTCTGCAACGTTTCTGACTGCAACGCTATGGCCAAGCGAAGTTTTGGTCCGTGATGTGTACTGAGAGATTTTTTTCGTATATTCCTTAGAACTACTTTTACGTCTATATAATTTAAAGAGGGAATTACAAATGAGTGCAGTGGCTTTAAAAATCATTATATCCTTCTTATTCAATGTTTAGTTTGCATCATCATTAATGTATAATGATGATATTTAGTCTACAAAAACCCCACGGTATTCTTTTTACATGAACACTGTAAACCATATCGACTCAACTAGTGGAACATATCCCTGTGCAATCTGGGAAAAAAGACTATCAGTTCAGATAGTAGTTGCTAGTGATAATATTAACAAAATGTTATGCAGCCAGTAAAAAAAAAATTGAAAGTTAAGTTAAGCGAGTACGATAGCCAAAAAAGCTTCACTTTGGAACACGATATTTTCTTCTTTTTTCCCCAAGTGCTTAACTCTTATGTGCTGCAAATGCTGCACGTGATAATACGTTAATACTGTAAAAACCACAAAACCATTATATTCATTGATAGTCACACTGCATCTTTAAAACCTCCAGATTTAAAGAAAACGTCAGCTTCCTGCATTAGGTGATAATATAAAATTTATTTAGTAAAAGCACTTTAGGTTGATACATATAATTACAGTGTTAGAAAAAATAACATCAAAACATTTGTACTTTCTGTATTTGAGAAGTTCAATAGAAAATTACGTAAACGATAGGAGCAGGTTTTGAAAAAAATCTTCATCTGAAGTTCGTGAAAACGAGAATAAATTAGTTAGTTTTGGACATAATAACCAAGGAAGTGTTGTAAAATTATTCAAACTTATTCAATAAGTTGCATTTATTAAGATGTATTAAAGCTTCATACATTGTGAAAATAAATGCAACATTATCTTCGATTATCATTTATTTATATTAAAGTAAATGTTCCGTGTTCTAGTTGAATCACATTATTCATATCTTGCTTGTCAGATCAAATTACACGATTGGATACATTTAGACCAAGATTGTAAACACCGTATTTTTTTTTCGTTAAAAAGATGTGATTTGTTCGTCTTACATTTCATATTTCCGTGATATACATTTGTTTTAATGACTACAGAATATATTTCATAATGTACAGCACTAGAGTAGTACATCGTACTGAGTTGTGTACAGGGGTGCTGTAAAGCGGAAAAATGTTATTTATTTTTTAAAATAATATACTCAGGCCCGTATTAACATGTTTCGTATCCTTCTGTGCAAGAAACTTGTGTGCCTTCCCCTCTTATTTGCTTGTATTCAGTTACGTGTAAGCAGATTTTATACGGCTGTAGTAACCAATACGGCCGGACCTTTATATTGAGCCACCAGCAACGAGGGGCGTATAGAATGTACGGATCACGGCAGTCAATAAGCAAGAGGCTTAACTCTTTCTAGCGCTAGTAATGCTAACAAGGGAACTTGGTTGCAGTGTGGTACCAACATTGTTTTCAGTATAGATCTTCCTTAAATTTCTCTCTCACGAACACCTCTTTTCTCCGCACACCATACTTCAATTTCAAATTTTTTTTTATCCTACTCCTGAAAATTGTCCGCCCTGGACTCGAACTTCTGTGGTTCATGAGTAAATACGGTCCTGAATATACTTCACTGCACTGACTATAGTCTTACTCAAAATATAATTTTGTAAAATAGTTTTTCAACCTAATTTTTAATTTTTCTATTTTTAACGAAAATAATTTTCACTACGAGAACACTGCCTTTCTATTTCTGTCATATATTTTGACATGACTGGCCAAGTGAGTAGAGCCACAGCAGAGTCGTTCCTCAACAGTACGTAACGTATGACCTAAACAATCTATTGAATTAGCATATTTCGAAAACGAATGGAATACTTTGGCGGGAAATTGACGAAGGTAAATTTTGTGAGCTCTAGATATTTCGGGATAAATTTAGGAGGATAAGCAAGCGTGCATAGAATACATCAAAAGTACCTTGAGAAGAACTAACGATGAAACATCTTATGCTGATATTCTATTCAACTTCTCAATTGATAACCTAAGTTTAGAATTTTGATCTTATGATTCTCAAAGAATTATAGAAGCGATTTAGTAAAAAATAAAATACATTTTTAGTTGTTTCATATTGATTGTACTTTTGTTCCTGATATTACATCTCTGTAACCGGCCTCTTCTGTCTCCATGCTTTGATGGCAGGAATGTCGAATACTTTATTAATTAGGGCTTTCAAGTGAGGATATTTGTCGAGCACTTGCTGTCCAAGTTTAGCTGTAAACATTTCGGAGATAGCTGCAAAAAATATGTCTGCCCACGTCAGCTGGAAAATAAAATATATATATATCAGATTGGAATAATGATTAAAGGTATAGAACACATTTCTACCCAACGCATTAAAACAATGAAACTATGAAATGATATGATAACAAAGTTTCATAAGACATGCAACACTAAAAATGTTTTAAAATGGTTCCAATGGCGTTTATTACATTTTTCACACACATACACACACACACACACACACACACACATATATATATATATATATATATATATATATATATATATATATATATATATATATATATATATATATATATATATATATAACATTTAATGTTACCCGTTTATGCACTGAGGTTAAGGGAGACGTTCATTGATGCTTATAAATGAAATGTTGGAATAAAAAAGTGGAAGGAATCAGGAAAACTCATACACATTGTGATTCTCAATCCCAAAGCCTACTTAAATTTTTCATAGTAAATAGGGGAAAGATGTCTATTTGTATCAGTAGAATTTCTTTATTTGAATGTTTATGACAAACTTTAGGCACACTACAATGTGTTACGTTATCGTTTTAATTTTTGGGCTTCCAATTTTTCTTACCTGAGGCTCTCTTTATGAACTATGCACACTCTATGCCATGTATTTGACACACTACTAGTACTACAGACGAATATCTTCGACGCATGTGATCCCGGGTTTTATTTCTGATTAATATTATTTTTAATAATTCCTTAAGCTTGTACACTAAATCTTTAAGCCCTTTCTCGTTAGCTTTCTACGTTCCCAGTTCAAAAATTACTGTTAGAGCCCACAGCTTACTTGGCCCAGAAGAGTTTCAAATTACATTAATTGAAGAAGTGTGCTTTTCCAACTCACAATAAAAGAATCAATCGTAAGTTTTTATTGTTTTAGAATAAACTTATTCAAATGTATTATAAATATATCGACGGCGAAAGTGCAAAACTTAGTATCTCCACTTTTTATGGATTTTTTAGATTTTGGCTGCATTCAATTCTCCACATCTGAATCTACGTGTGTACAAAAGCTCGTAAACGAAAACCCAATAAAAACGTGAAAAACTAACTTTTAAAAACCTTGTATCGCATATAAGATGTAGTAAAAGCAGGTCGGTTTTATTGCTCTCCTGAAAGGTTTGGTTTTGATGAGTTACGAGGTTTTCCATTTTCGCCGTCGATATTCCAACTCCAATCGTGAAGTTTCAGTGAATTATACATACATAGTTTACTTCAAAGAAAAACTCGAGAATTATACGACAATTTCTAAGAAACAAAGTTTTCTTTTCAAAAATACACACCCCAGCTTATTCATAGAGAAATAGTTGCATTGCAGTTATCTATCAGTTGCATTCAAACATGTACTTACATTTCCTCCAACAAGATGTCCACCATTATTTTTGATTACCTCGTCGAATTTTGAGAAATAGAAAGGTACCAGATCATTTCGTAGTGTTTCTCCCAGAGTTTTCTGTTTGTTTTCATCAGGTTCAAACAGGTATTTAATAAGTTCTAAGAAAAAAAGTAATATTCAGGGATATTAAAAGATAGAGAATATCGGTCCCATGTTAAAAACATATCCTATCTTTATATATCTATTCGTCAAAGTTAAATTTCGTTATCATATATGTCATATACATATTCTTCATTACATTTCATACTCTTACATATATACATATCTAGATTTCAATAATAGCATAAAAACAACTAAAAATTAATATTAAAATTTCACAACACTCAGTACTTGCTATAGTCCAAAATAAACTGTGTATATTGTAATGTACACCGTCGATTACTTCAACATAAGGGAGAATGTTTAAATAGTAAACTTATTTTTAAAGATCATGAACAGATTTTTTTTTTAAAAAAAGAAAACAACTATGATGACGAAACAAACCATAACATAATATTGAAAAACATGAAATTAAATATTCCAGTTTAACGTCCAACGATTATGCTTATTAGTCTAAGAGAGACGGATGATTAAGGGCAGTAAATGATAATGGAAAAATAGGTGGAATGAGAATGTGGGAGCAAACGGGAGTGCCCCGAGAAAACTCACGGACACGATGTTGTCCACTACAAACTTATTTTGTCGGAATCGAACCAGGGACCTCACGCACCAGAGGTAAGCGATCTACCGCTAAACCACCGTGTCCCCCCTGACATAATATTGAAATGTTACGACAAAAACTTGTAGTACTTTCAAGCCTCTACAATATTATTAAAGTTGAACGAAAAAAAGTGCAAAGATGAGATATACCTGTATACCAATCGATAGATCTTCTCGGGCTGAACAAAATTAAGTAAATGAACGTAAAACGATATTCTCATGCGTAGTTTTGGAGAATATCTGGAGAAACGGATTTTAAAAAAGTACAATTCGTACTGTATGATGAAATGACACTGATATTAAAATATACATGAATGCCGCTATTTATTATGACACTACCAAGATAGCAGTATACAATATGGTTAGTGCAGGGGCGCAGCCACTGGCGAATCCACTGGGTCCGGACCTCCCACCAAAAATATATATTTGTACACTTTCTCAATGAAACTACACTTGTTTAACAGGTAAATTATTGATGTAGCATGAAAATTTAGTCCTGCACTTCATCTGTACTCCTTCTCTTATAAAAACAATCTAGTCCTATATTTTTTTTTCCTGAAAATATAGGTGGAAGTATTTTACAATTACTTATCGACTTTTGGGGTACAGAATAATACCCGTTCAATACTACATAGACGTAGTGGCTTGTAATGTTAGACACTCCCAACAAAAATTTCTGGATATGCGCCTGAGTTAGTGAGATACAGACCAAAGTTTGATTAACTCATAAACCAAAGATAAGACTATATCAATAAATAGACGACATTCAACTGAACAAGATGACATGCTTGAAGATAAATTCTGATGCAAAATTTTCCAGAAGTAGGGAAAAACGAATTTTTGTGCCGCTAAAAGATGTACCATTTCTTTTCAATAATAATTGATAATTTCTATTTTGCTGGAACATTGTTAATTTATTTATGTACTTACAGTATATGTAAAATAAAATATTGTGTTAAGTAGCAGATTGTATATATTTATTGTTTGTTTACGTAACAGTGACGCGCGTACTTTCAACAATGGCAATACTCCGAACACTTACGCACATAATCCTAACAGTGACGCATACTGCTTGTAATCTACATAATAACAAGTGCTTACAACAATAATAAAAAAACCTTTTTTGAATATGTTTGTTAACTCCGTTGTGAATATTTAATATTAACACTTAATACACTAGAATCCCGAAAACTCGGCCTAATGTGGACCGAAGGGTGGCCGAGCTTGTGAAAATGCCGGGTTGTCGGGAATGGGGTTTAAAAAAGAATAAGTATGAGTGTTTCCTCAGAAAATACAGTACTGTACTTGTATGTATTGGTTGCTTGAGAATACAATAGAGAAGAAACTGCTCAATTACCCTTAAATAAAGGAAAAGTACATACTTTATGAAGGCATAGAGCATCTACTATACATGAAAATTAATGAATACACACTGTACGGTAAATTTACCTGATAAGACAGACCTCAGAAAACTACTCGAACGGGTCTGCGCGCGGAGTTATTTCGCCCTGCTAGGGTGTAGCCCAGTTATCCGGACTGCCGGGTTATCAAGTACCAATTTTTCGTGACTCTACACGTATATTTTTCTGGATAAACTCTACACGTATATTTTTTTCCTGTACTTAACAAAAGCAATGTGCAAAAAGGAAAGACTTGGGCGTAAAAAATGCTAACAAAATTATCACATATTTTAGATGATAATTTAGAGAATAATTAGTTGTGTTGTAATTTGGAAATGACGTATAATCAGGTGACATCGATAGTGATATAAATAATGGGAAATTAAACTATATACCTTCTTTAGTTAAGGTAATATCATTGCCTGTGAAATCAGGCTTCAACGCAAGTAAACGTGTTGCTAAAGTTATTGATCGGGTTATATGAATGTTAAACTTTTTATAACAATTTGTTTAGTTAATTAAGCGGTTTCCAAAATGTTCACCAGCATACACGTTTCAACGTTTACTTGCAAATCATTCATTAATTAAACGTTTCTCAAAGCGTTTAGTAACATAGACATGTTTCAACGTTTCAACGCATGACAAATCGTTTGGAAAGATGTACTAACCTTCTATTGGGAACCAGAAACCATGTGTTTAACAATTATCAAAGTGATAGTTACGTAAATTCTTGGTTAAATGTCATCCTAATCGACTTACCTTAAATTTTTAGCATATTTTTAGTACAATGTACAGTATTACTTAACTAATTGTAATAATAATAAAAAGAGAATCATAGTAAATTACCAATTCTTAGATCCGTCAATGCATCGACGAGGGAGTCGCATTCAAACTGTTGCAAGTCATCCTTTGGAACCAAATTAAATTTCCTTCCCAAGTAACGACAGATAGCTGAAGCTTGAGTTAGCTTTTTACCATCAACTTCCAGTACTGGAGCTTGTCTAAATGGCATTTCTGCAAGTATAATATTTTAATGATTATTTTGATTTACGTGCATATCTGTTATTTATTCTTTTTCATATCATAGAGCTTCGTTCCAAGCCTGTGTTCTTATGAGTAAGAGCAATAAAGAACACTTCTAAAAAGTAAAAATAACCTGTGATCTTCAGTTGTTTTAGATCATAAAAGTTATAGTGAACAAATAAGTGGCAGTTTCGCTATAATATTAGGTGTTTGATTTATTCTCGTTATTGAGTAATAGATGTCACTAGTTGTGCTTTTTCAAGATAGATGGAAGTTCTACTAGACGGACTATCAATAGGCTTTAATATTAGTTATTTATTGCCTTGAAAATGTTGGGCTTCGTAATAAAGAAAAAGAAGAAGAAGGGAGCTGTACTTTTCTGCTTTCATCTCAGCAAATCTGCTGAATTTCATCGTTTACTAGTGCAGACGTATAAACAGCAAGCTCTGCCTGAAATAATTTGGAGAGAATGGTTGAGATGTTTCAAAAACAACGATTTTGACGCGACAAATCTTTCAGCCGAATATGTTTTAAGATGGAGAATTATAGGCATTGCTGGAAGAAGATAGGCTACATCTCAGAAGTTTAGAGTTGTCTGAAATATTAAATGACGGTGTATCAACAGTCAGAAAATGTTCAAAAGCAAGGTGAATAATTCAGAAACTAGGAAACTGAGTACGATATGAATTGACAACAAGAAACGTGAAATGTTTAACCATTTGTGAATTAGTACTTCAAAGACAGAAACAAACGTCGTTTTTTGTATCAAATTGTGACTAGCGATGAAAAGTAAATTCGTTACGATAATCATAAGCACGGGAAATCTGGGTGCATACCGGCGAACTATCAACATCAACGCCACAACAAAATAGTCATGGAAAGAATGTTATGATGTGCATTTACTGGGATCAAGTCTGTTTAATCTACTATTGGCTGCTGGAACCATGTCAAACGGTTAATGCTGAAAGCTACCGAACACAGTTATTTAATTCGAATTGAAAAATCAAAGAAAAACGCATGCAACATGCCAAAATACGACAAAATTATTCTTTTTCCGTCACAACAATAATTGCATGGAGAACTCACATTGCAAACCTAGTGAAGGAAACTTGGAAGCACTTAGATGGGATGTCCTATTCACCAGACGTCGCTCCCTCAGATTACCATTTTTGCGGTCAATGCATCATGACCCTTCTAAACAATCCTTCAGATCTTTGGAAGATATAAAAAATGGTTCAATGGGGGAATAGCCTTGAAAGAACCTTATTTTTTAAATCGCGGAATACATGTTACCCGTGAAGAAGGAAAAGATTGTAGCTTCCGAAGCTACAATAGTTTCAATAAAATATTATGTACCGTTCTTTTGAGATAAATACGAGATTTGTTGTAATTAATAAAACAACGAGAATAAATCCAACTAGTCTATTTAATAATATAGCACAGGAAGTTCGATGGAACAAAATAAACCGTGAATGCAACTAAAATGTGTTAGTTAATTCAAATATACCGTATATCTACAAGTATACCCATATCAAACAGTAGAAGTGGCTCGCTCATGAACACCCACTCCATAGAATACTACTATAGCTAGAAACGTATTTGGACAGGAAACATCTTTTCTCACGAAAGCAAAGTAAGAAGGAATTAAAAAAAAAAATACATATCCTAAGGGTAAGGGGGATCAATTTTATTGCCAAGAGTAGAGTATGACACGAATCTGAAGTCAGGGAGATAAAACCATGCGTATAAACTTTTGAGTAAAAACAACTGAACTGTATACAGGGTGAAACCTGAAAGATGTGCACAACTTCGGAAGGTGATTCGTAACATCAAAAAAAAGACAAAAAGTCCTTTTGCATTTTGTCAAATTCCGCGTCGTGTACTGACAGGCAGGGGTGCAAACTTGGAATCGAAAATCGAATTCTGACAATTGGAAAGGAACATAAAGGTGTGCACATACCGTAAGACAGGGTTACTTTGCACAAAATATGAAAAGAGTTGCACAGTTCTTTGTCTGCAAAACCATGAACAGTAAAGAGAAAGTTTCAATTGTCACCGTAAGATAGAACATCTAACTATATTTTGGCTATAATGTTGGCCGTTAACATCAGTTCTAATTACCGGGAAGGTTCATTGTTGTAGAGGTACGGAAAGCAGTCACAGTAAAGACCGCGAAAATTTGAAAGATATCACATGCAAGATTTTCCGTCAAAGTTAAGTCAGTTTTGTATAATACTATTGTGTATAATGGGACTTTGATGCAATAGTTGAAATTGAAATGTGAAACGTTTTAAAGTCATTAAAAAAAATAAAACTGGGAGAAGGCAATTTCAGCTTTTACTTGGAGTTACTTTGCACCGGTCCAAAATACCTCTTAGATAGGAAATTATTACTATTGGAACCTTCTGCATTCTAAATTTTGATACATTTCCTATTTAGAAAGATGTCGGAATGAATTTCTTGTTGGAAAATAAATTATGAACAGTGGTGGGTCCAGAAAAGTAGTTTGAGAGAGGCTTCATTTACAAAGACTTTTTTTTTTTTTTTTTTTTTTAGAAATTACTAGACTTTTTTAAAGGGGGGGCCTTGCAGCTTATACGCATAGGAGTGACTAACATTAGATTTAAAAAAAAAAAAAAAAGAAATCCTGCAATTTGGGTGGGCTTCAAATTCCCAAAGCCCGTAAATCTTCCACTGATACGGTTGGGATTATATTCTTGGACATAATGAATAACCAAGGCAAATCAGTTCACGGAGATATTTTATTCTGTTTCTGAGTTGGCATTTTTGTGGGACATATACTAAACTATTAGAATACTGTTCCTGTGCCGGTACCAGAAAATACATAATTTTCTTTACAAATATCGATCATTCAAACTAAGTCTAGATAGCGGTACCATCAATCTAATATCAATATTTGTAGACTGCATGCAGTTTTGTGTAGAAAGTGATATGTATAAATACTGAAGGGAAAACATTGCACAGAACATACTTTTTTGTGTGTTGTGCAAAGTAACCCCATAGCTTTGCACCAAAATTTATAGTTTAGTAACTATGGTCATACTGAATATTTACTAATGAACTTGCAGTAATGTTTTCCTTACATATCTAGCTATTGTATGTTTAAAATACAGTGTTCTAAATCATTACGTTTGTAAGTTACACGTAATTTTCTTTAAAATTGTTTAAATCTTGTGCAAAGTAACCCCGTCTTACGGTACTTCGGGAAGTGATTCGTGACATTCAACAACATACAGTAGGAGTTTTTTGTCTTCTTTTATGTCACGAATCACCTCCCAGAGTTTGTGCACATTTTTCAGGTGTATATGAAACTCAATAAATCGGTATCTAATCCACTTCATAATAATAGACGATCTATCCTTTGAAACAAAACAGAAGAAGCAATACTCAAAATCTAACAATTTACTTAAATTTGATTAACAATTTACATGAAATATTAAGTTTCATTCCCTACTAATATCGTTAAAAATAAAGTATACAGGATAAAATCATTGTAGAATATCAATTGAGATGTAAAACAGAAAGATTCTGAGCCAAGATGGATCAAAGATGATAATTAAATTGCTATATTAATACAATATATACTTTGTGTATCCTATTGAGCTGTACATTACGAAGTACAAGTACTTACTTGGTTTCAATTTAGGCCATTCGTCGTGTGTGAATCGTTCATCCTGGAATTCGACACCACCGTACGAAAGAAGATATCTGATTGGTTCACCTAGACCTCGTACGTCGAAATATGTTAACTTATAGTTTGGAGCCATTGTTGTAAATAACCGTTGCTATTATCTAAAGAAAAAGAGAAAAAAGAGTAAGTAAAAATTAAAACATTACATATTATAAAAGGCTTAAATGGAGTAATCATGTTCAAAGTAATACAATATAGATAAAAAGTACTGAAAGAAAGTATTCAAGTACTCGTGTATATGAATAAATAAATTTTAAGCAATTCGTAATTGATAGAAGGAACATTTAAAAACCGTCAATACTTCAAGTCACGGCTTATGTTTCTAACAACAGAAAACATTTTGCATTTAAGAATCTAATTTTCACAACATATTCTAATTTACTCTAGTTAATAATTTTCAGCTTAATTTACGAGCAAAAAGAAGAAACTATTCCACCTTTGTTCTATTCTAATCTAATGTCTCCCTACCAGCTGTGGCAGGCAGAAGGCTACAATTTGTCTTAAATCAGAGCATCTATACACAAGAAGAGTAATTAGCTCACTTCTCAATTTCGAAGCTGAAAAAAAAAGCACCTTTGAGATGCCTGTTATTAGGTAAACCATTTATTCGTTCGTAAAGTCAAATATCAAAATAAACACAACTTAATCAAACCTTAGTTTTAAGAATATGTTGATATATTGAACACTACAAAAAATCAATTAGAACTTTTTTTTTAAATATTTGTAATTCCACGTTTTTTCTCTATAACATTGGCTATTTTGATAAGATAAGTGTTATCACTGGCCACATAATGAATACCGTACAGAGTTCATCTCATATGATGTTACATAATAATGCACTTTATATTTTCTAACTTTTTTCATATGAGGTACAATGACCTTCAACACGTGCAACTTTCATCTAAGAGAATCTTAAGTAGTGAGTGACTGACTGACTACACTATCTCCGAATCTCTGAAGTAGAGATACGAAACTTGGTATATATATATATATATATATATATATATATATATATATATATATATATATACGCTTCCCATTTAAAATAATTAGACACATGATTCAGTGTTTTTGATATTTCTTCTAGAAGGGAGGAAAAAGAAGTGGGAAGAGAAAGGGCGAGGTTACAATTTTTATAATAGGATTGGCATATATTGAAATCGGTTAAGGTTAGAGATTTGAAATTTAGTATTTAGACTTTTTAGTTAAAATAATTCAAGTCGAGTTTCAGCGTTTTCAGATATTTCTCTTGCGACGGAAAAAAAAAAGGGTGAAGATTGCAATTGTTAAAATAAGATGACCATATTTCAAAAACCCTTAAGGTCAGAGACAAAATTTAGTATGTAGGCTTTTCGTTTACAATAATTAAAGACATAATTCAGTTTTTTATATTTCTCTTGGAGGGGAAGAAAAAACCGGTATGATAAAAGAATGAGGGTTACAATTGTTACAATAAGATGGCCATTAAGATGTGATAGGTTTATAAAACTTGATATACAAACTATTTATTAAAAACAAGTGGGCATATTCCATAGTGTTTTCGGAAATTCCTCTTTAACGAGAGAAGGGGTGCAATTTCTATTTTTTTTTTCAATAGTCTATATAAAATTAGTCGAGGTTATCAGTCTTATTATTAGAAGAAAATGAGTGAAACATTTCACGTAAAGTTTTGGGCACAGTTCGCACTTGATTCAACATGAATTTTTATAATGTCACTTCGATTAAAATGCGTATTCTAAGAGGAAAAGAGTTTAAATTTTTTCAAAGAACAATGCCAGACGTATTATTGCCGTGCGAAGAACGGAAGCAAAGGCTGAAATATGAAATGCGAGCTGTAGGTCGAGTAAATCCGGATCTAGGTCTGGAACGAAGTTCCCAGTTAGCCGAAGGCTAGTTGACAATATAGTTGAATAAACTTTAAATTCTTTATTCAATTTTAAATTGCCAGCAAGAATCTGTTTGAGCTGATTCCTTAAAAAAAGTTAGTAATATATTTTAATAAAATATTCATATTTCATGTTATAAAACGGTACTAGTTGTTTTAAACTCCGATTGGGTACTTTCGTTTCCTCTCCCGACTACTGATTGAATGTTGGCTTTAGTGGCTCTAATGGTTCGCTTAACAAGATAATATTTAATATTCTAACAGTTTACTGTTAATAGAGAAGGGTGTAACAGCTCTTATGCTCGAAGGTGTATTGAAATAGACCTAAATTAACTTATTTTCAAAGTTCAACTGATACGTTAGTATGCTATTCAGATGGTATAAAGCTTATTAAAACATTGTAAAACTCACCGTGTAAATGTGTTTGTTGAGACACAGAACAGAGTGATTCTTCTTCAAGACATCATTTAATTATATATCGATCCTTATCTTAAAATTCTAGGGCTTTCTGTCAGAGAACGCTCAATGATTTTGGAAAATAAAGATAAAAATTGTGCAATCTTTATCCAGAAGAATGATAAGTAGAATGCTTAATCACGACTTCCACTAAGTTTAATATATAAATTTCTAGTGTGTCATTTGTTCTGTTTCCCTTCATCTTATAACAAGAAGATTAAAAAAGTAACTTGGCAATCATTTACTTGGCAGTATGCCTTATAGGAGTTTTATATGAAGTATGATAAATAACATATTCTTCTTAGGAATTATTTACCATATAATTAATATCATTTCGAGTTTTTCGAAACAACTGTAAAACATCCAAAACGTCCTATCACATTTCCAAGTAGTGAAAATGTAGGTATTATCTATACCTTATACTTCAAAGTGCAAAAGTAACCAACGAGACATGATAGTGAGTATTTCCTCTTGTAGCCTGCTGGTTGTGATCTTAATCGTTAAACTGGGACTGCAGTAAGAGGAGACAAAACACTGGAATCCCAAACAACATTTACAAGGAAAAATATTTGTAAAGTTGGCCCAATCATTTTCTCTGAATTCAAAAATTTTCACGCCAGAAATTATTACTAATTACTGGCCGATTCCCAGAATTAGTTCTTGTCTCGTTGAAAAACTGGGATACATGAAAAGTGGTGGTTCAAGTTCACACTATTAGAAACATTTTCTCCGAATCCAAAAACTTTTGCAACAGAAATTAGTGCTTTATTCCCAGAATTAGTGTTGGTCTTTTTGTAGTGAAAAGTTAGAGCACAGTAAAAGTGACTGGGACAACTTTACACTGGCCCAATCATTTCCTCCGCATTTGAAAATTTTGTGCCAAGAATTAGTGCCGAATTAGTGATAAATCGTGCCTGATTCCCAGACTTAATACTTGTTTTGTTGGGAAGTAAGGACACAGCAAAGTAGCTGGGTCAACTTCACATTGGTCAACCACTTCCTCCGAATCTAAAAATTTTGCGCTAGGAATAGTGTTAATTAGAGCCTGATTCTCAGAATTAGTGCTAGTTAATGCCCGTTTCCAGAATTAATACTGGTCTCATTGAGAAGTTAGGGGCGGCAAAATTAGCTGGGTCAACTTCACACTGGCAAAACACTTTCTGAGAATCTAAAAATGTTTGCGACAGTAATTAGTGACTAATTAATTCTAATTAGCGCCCAATTTTCAGAATTAATGCTGGCCTCGTCGAGAGATTAAGGCACAGCAAAAGTACCTAGGGCAACTTCACACTGGCCCGATTTCCAGAATTAGTACTGGCCTCGTGGCGCGAAAATTTCTGGATTCGGATAAAGTGGTATGCTAACTTTACTGACGTCCTGAATTTACCCCCCGGCTGTGGGGTGAATGCCCTCATTTTGATTTTTTAAAAATAAGTTCCATGGTAACCATAATAAAAAAAACAGATTTTCATGCAATATGGAAGATATTTTTTGGGGCTTTAAAATCATCTCCTCTACATGGATGGGGAGAGTTTACCCCTACACAAGTATATATATATATATATATATATATATATATATATATATATATATATATATATATATACGAGGGTCATTGCAAAAGTCATGGCAACTATTTTTTCTCGAAAATGGTAAAGAATTAAAAGAATCTGAAATATGCAAATGGAAGGTTAGTTCACATATAACATTACATGTAGGAAGATGGATGAACACACACACCCCAATAAGATATAGCACGAGAAAGAAATTTTGTCGTTTCAAATGTCTTTTACTGTTAATAGCAGCAGTACGCAATAGTACATTACAAACTACGTGCATTGCATGGCATCAGGAGTCTCCCCAAGGATCCACAAGATGGTAGGGACTTTAAGATGTCACAGGTACGTGTTCTTGCCCTGTACTGTTGAGTACTGTTGCAATTGACAGTAAAATACGTTTGAAACGACAAAACGTTTTTCGTCCTTTTTCTCGTGCTATATCTTTATAGTAATGTATATGTTCATCCATCTCCCTACATGTAATGTTTGCATATGAACTAAACTTCCATTTGCATATTTCAGAATTTTTTTATTTGTTACCATTTTCGAGAAAATTAATAGTTGCCATGACTTTTGCAATGGTCCTCGTATATATATTTTGAACGCAATTTTGTTACAATATGATTATACGTATTGTTTGTTCAACTCATATGTTTGTTGAATTTCTTACATAATTCCCAGTACTTGGAGTTTAAGTCAGTCGAAAAGAATTGTTAAAAATGATCAGATGTACTGAAAAATATCAATAATTGGATATAATGCTGTGTACGTATTCTTGTTTAATTATTTTCTACACATTTCAAAATATTTTTCATAATGTTTTAAAAGCAAACTTAAAAAGTAAAAGATAAAACTTATCATTCTTGTGTCAAGAGTTAATGTTTACATACCGAGTTAACCAGAGGGAACAGTATCTATGCTATGCTATTAAAACATAGAAAATCGTGTATTTAGGAACGCGAGTAACAATTAGGTACTTCAGTTGAGTACACGTGTACCCTGCACCAAGAACTGAAAATGTTCTCAGTATTGGTTTGGCTTGGCTGGCAAAAAGAAGAATTTCCTAGACCGTTCCATGGAGTGCCAGACGATTTATGAAATATCAATATGAACTAGACGAGTATTCGTATATGTTTAAAAAGATTAATTCAGGGGTATAGAAGAAAACCTGCTAAATCCATTTTTCAATTTCGTCAGGAAACGAAACAAAAGTGACTCTCTTATGTTTCAAAAATGTTGGACAATTGTTTTTCTTTAGTGGTAGATTCACTCATCTGCATTAAGTAGTGACCACTAAACAAAAGAATTATTCAACAATTCTGAAATATAAGGGGGTCACTTTTGTTTCGTCTCTTGACAAAATTGAAAAATGATTTAGTAGGTTTTGCTTCTATACCCCTAAATTGTACTGGGCCAATAGCACTAGGTTAAGTGTATGAAGTCCTGGCAACATCAATGGAAATAACTATTCAGGCTTTCTTGAGATAACATAGAAGAGTGTATTCACAACGTCTAAAAAAAGGTTTCCAAACATCTTTACTATAAAATTAAATAAAATTATTGTAGATCAATATGTTGAAATAAGAAAGAAAAGTCAATAAATAAAACGCATTTGGCAGTTCTGAGAGAAGCTGGATAGTTGGTGATTCTCTCAAACACACTTCACACTATGAAAAACGTCATTGTTTTCTTAACAAGTTTGGTTAATGCTGGTCCGTCTACAGAACATCTGCAACGTTTCCAAATAAGAAATCATGCAATTTGTAAAAAGAAAATTCACTCTTTTAAATTTTCTTGTGTTTTAGATTGTATATATTGAAGAAAAATTATATTGAAATATTAATATTCTCTAAAGTGTTTTGTAACTGAGAGTCAGGAAATAGTTATAAATTTGGCACCTGAAAAGAAATAGTCTGTTGAAGTCATGAGATTGATTAAGAATCCCGGGCAAAAAATATTTTAAAGTTCAGGAAGTATTAAATTTTCACTAGAAAATAATACATATTTGGCAGCACTGTGCACTGAACAAATTCACTATAGTCACTGGCAATATTGTTTTATATATATATATATATATATATATATATATATATATATATATATATCAGTTTCGAACTTCAGTACGAAATAACAGTAATTGGTGCAAATATGAGGAAAAAATGTATGCACTTTCGCAAAATGCATCATCAGATGAAAACAACGAAAAATCACTAAAATATCACTATGGATTATTATACTAACAATGATATATATATATATATATATATATATATATATAAAGAGAGAGAAATAAAGTGCGGATGTCTCACGAAATAATAAATGTTAGGGTATGATTAACTTTCTTTAATATTAATGCACTTAAAATTTCTGAACTTCTTGTTCCATTTTTAAAATTCTATTTTAAAAGTGATATTCTCCTGAAATGTTGCATCTATCGTTAAAAGTTTCCTGTTGAGTACATATTTGTCATATGTTCTTGACTTGGGGAATATAGGGATAAAAGGTGATCATACTGCTTAAAATTAAATTTCCCTCATTTTATTTCTCAAAATCATTGTATGAGATAATATTTTCACTAAAAAAGTATGTTTACGAAGGACATTTTATACAATATTCAAAGGTTTTAGTGTGTTTATGATTCAATCACTCATTAATGAATAGTTTATTTTTTAAAAAAATGAAAATAGTCTTTTTGCTATTAGTGTATATATTGGTATATATTTATATTATTATTGTTAATATTTTCTATCAAAAGTTTTGAGTGTTCAAAGATTCAGTCAGTGTTTTTAATGTACTGATTTTTTGTTTTGTAATACTTTTATAAATTGAAATATTAAAGAAAACTCATCATAAAATATGCTATTGTAGATACAATCTATCTATCTATCTATCTATCTATCTATCTATATATATATATATATATATATATTCTTTGAACGGAGAGAATACGTTTCATTTCGGACAGGAAGGGTTGAATTTGGATTTAAACTGCATTGGGAGTGTCACTGTTCATGTCAGCGACCCCTAAAACTATGGATTCGGCACTAATATCGGTCATTTTTGATCATTTTTAAATTTTTCCCTCCCCCTTCATTTATATATTTATAAATGAAGTCACTATATTTGTGACTTGGTACCGGTTGAACACCCGACCGATCTCGATCAGATTTTCAACATAGATGAGGTTTGGGCCTGGGATGTTTTTTATAATTTCATTTTGATGATGCAACTTAGGGAACAGGGAGGGGG
Source organism: Thermobia domestica (assembly GCF_964235325.1). Classification (NCBI taxonomy): domain Eukaryota; kingdom Metazoa; phylum Arthropoda; class Insecta; order Zygentoma; family Lepismatidae; genus Thermobia; species Thermobia domestica. Next base: position 254,181,297 of record NC_137454.1, read on the forward strand.
GAAAATTTAAAAATGATCAAAAATGACCGATATTAGTGCCGAATCCATAGTTTTAGGGGTCGCTGACATGAACAGTGACACTCCCAATGCAGTTTAAATCCAAATTCAACCCTTCCTGTCCGAAATGAAACGTATTCTCTCCGTTCAAAGAATATTCTGCTAGTATTGTAATGTGGAAACAACATAAAATATTGAAATATCGTATTTATATTATATTCACTAATGCCAATTCATGTTAATTATAAGAAATAATTCCTCACATGACAATGAGTGATACAACTCAACGAAATTGTTTATGTTCAAGGATCTTGCAAATATGCTTGAAAAAAAATCCGGAAAATCAATTAAATGAAAAATTTCCTAATAAGTGTCCTTAGACGTATTCTGAAAACTTTGCTTCCTTAAAACATGGATGCAGAATTTTTCAAGCTTCAAAACTTTGCACGCATACAATTTCATAAATAAGACATATGTCACATACAACTTATTATACTTTTAAATGTCCAATTGACTTTCTTGGATAGAAATGTTGTTACTCTATCCATCACGACTCTGGAACTCATTAAACAAATAATTAGCACTTCTGACCAGAGTATATACAATGTATTCTAGTTACACTGTATTCTAGTTACACTATATTCTAGTTTTTAATAAATAAGTGTATATACTCTGGTCAGATGTGTTAAATATTGTTAATAAATGTCAACCACATGAGAATTCTGAATAAGATGTATATTTTTTTATTCATCATATTCAAAATTATGGAAATTCAATAAATCAGTAATATAATTTTAAAATACATTACTAGTTGTCTGAATATCATTCTTCTTCCTTTGAACATTTATTATCCAAAATTCTTCAAAAATATCTTCGTTTCCACATTCGGATTAATCTAAAACTAGTTAAATAAGCACAATATAGAAGTACAATCCGTCTTCATTTACGGGAACTCAGCAACGAAACTGTTATATTATTAACAAGATTATTGACAAATTAACAATTTCTGAAAATTAAATATACATGTTATTATCTATTTGTTGAATTGTGATAAGATATATGTTGGTAAAATAAAATAAAAGAATTTAAATTATAAATACAATTTTAAGTCACAGATACTTTACTGTTATTATTATTATTACTAGAATTATTAAAATAATGAGTGAAGAGATGAATAACAAAACGTTATTATGAAAATTACTACAAATCTTATTAATAAGCTAAACTATCTCTGCATAGCTGAGGATCTGAGACCATGCCAACGCCCTCCTCGTTCCTCTAAATGCATGTCTGTGGGATTCTTTTACCAGCGAATATAAAAATCGAAAAATCCACTATAGCTCAGAACCTGAGAGATCACCAACCGAAGTTTTAAATACGTGCCTGTAAGTTTTTTTTTTTTTTTTTTTTAATACGAAAATATACATAAACTACAAATACAAATTGTTGCCTTTTAAAAGGAATAGAATAAAGCAGGAATTCTTTTCTTCTTCTCTGTATTTTTTTTTTTTTTTTTTCAAAAAAGGTTCCTGCGCATTAGTAATCCATCGGTAAGATTCGTACAACCAATTTAAAGAAATCTGGGTTCCTGAAATATTGTTTCTCTGTGACCTTTGATTATGACCTGATATTTGTTCCTATTCTAATTGTTCTGATTTTGACTCGAGTTATGTGATTATGAATTATTCTTACTTGTAGAAAAATCATGATTGTTATTCAACACTGATCTATTGTTCTTATTTCTAGAACCATGATTTTTATTATCTATCATAAAATGATTATGAACTTGATCGATTCCCATTGTTATTTCGATTGTTATATTTAGAACATCTATTCCTGCCACATCTAACTTGAGTATGGTTACCGTTTGGGTTTTAGCATTTATTCTGCTTTGAATAATTATATTAGTGATTAGAATTATTCGTATTTCCTGAGTTTTGTTTACCATTATTATTGGAACCTCCCAGGTTTCTATTTTCTCAAGTTTTACAACCAGGTATAGCAATCAAACTTACCATGATCGAATAGGCTCACAAGATGTTTCGCGATATAGTGATAAGTCCTAGTACAAATGTACACTTTACATGACATGGAACTCAGCGTACATCCTGCGATAATAATCAATTTGTGAAACTAACGTAATTGATCTAGAAGTTATCGTTATGTTAATGAACGATAATCATTTTTTTTTGTATTTATTATATTCATTATGTCACTTTATATAGTTCTTGACAACTAGTGGCTTTTCCAAATGTTACGTATAGTATACAATGATTCATAAGTTCATGAAAATAGGGAATTTCACGAAAACATATAACTAGGGTGACCATAAAATTTTCAGCTAAAAACAGGACAGGTTGCGAATTTTTTAAAATCATGAGAAGTGAGAAATAGGTCAGTACGTAAATTAGTTCCTATTTACCTTAGCAATACCTAATACATTTGGTGTTAAAAAATTCGCGTTTAAATTTCCTCTAGGTACATAGAATTTACTTATAACGACTATATTTTTAGAGTCGTAAGAATGAATATGAAAATTGGCTATAAAATGGCTAGAAGTGAAAAGAATGTGGCTAGGATTGCTACTGGTGCTGAATGAGCAACCCAGGACTTTTACGCCTACCTTCATTCTTATCAGTGCCCTTATATCAGAGCTCCCCTTCCTCTCTCTTCCTCATTGTTACAGAGTTTGTTCAACCAACAAACAATTGAAGCGCTTGGAGGATAAAGATGGTATGTAACAAATTGAATATGATGGGAAAATTGATTTTCACAACTTTGTCCGTTAACATAACACCTTCATCGTTTCTAAATATCTGCACTAGGACGAGGACTCACCAAATAATGTGTTAGGTAGTATGAGTAGCATATAACACGTGCATGAACAGCCAGAATGCAATATTTTGAAAAATGTAACAGAACACCTTTATCCTCCAAGCGCTTCAATTGCTAAAACGTCTGCTGCTTTTCGAGCAGTACTGCGAACTATAAATCATGTTTAATGTAGGAAATTTCAGTTTAATTTTTGCCTCTTTATTATTAATTATTAATACCTTTACAAGGAGTACTTCGTTTGTTATTCACTTCTTTCACTTGTATGAAATGGGACAAATACTACTATTTTCCATCTACTGATGGGACCGCCGGGACACGCCCTTAAAACGAGACTCTCTCGGTTAAAACGGGACGTATGGTCGCCCTACATACAACGTAATATTTCATGAGAGCTGTATTTACTTAATGGTAATTTTAACACATTAAATGTATTGACCTAACGTTGATTTCATGTCATTATGATATTTGTTAATTTGTTTGAGTCTTCATCTTTTCCTCACGAGAGTCAAAATAAGTATTTTTTAAAATATATTTTACATATATCTTTTCATTTCAAAAATTTTAATTTTGTCTCCAAGTATTGTAATTAACCTAGTTTGTTTCTCTGTGATCGTAGTGTGTAAGTACTGCATATCAGTAGCATTAAGGAATTTAACACTACCATTTGATTTCTGCAGTATTTTGAAGAAAAAGTAAACGATCTTGGGTAGGACTAATGAGCACCTGGATCTTCTATTGCAATCATTTCCAATTAGACAATGTGTAACTTAGCAGGTCAGTGGAATGAAGTAGGGGAAGTTTGATTTTGTGTTTAACGTCCCTTTCAGCGGCGAGATTATATGACACATGGACTTACAGCTTAACGTGGGATCCGTCCGAACCACATGACCTCCCACGCGTACGTTAGCTGGTTAGCCATGAGGGGGCTCGTAGGAGAACAAGTTTCGGCAGTGAACACATAGTCATCGATCCACGAGAGTATGCCTGCAAAACCATTGACTACGCTATCGATGTTTTTGTTTGCTTCTTTCCACCATTTTTAATCAATGTCAAGTTGCTTGCAGGCTCCTTTCACTGTAAACCGGAGAAACGGAAAGCAAACCGTAACGTCACTACAGCGTCCAGTTGAAGATGACTGTTCTATAATCTCCATAGTCTTGCTGTGCATTTTGTGATTACCTTATTAAAAGAGTCGTCAGTTCACAGGAATAACCCGAAAATTGCTAGAAAAATATTTTCTATATCTTGAAAGTTACATTTAAAAATTCCGTGCGGAGGGTATTTTTTAAAGGAAGTGATTATTTCCTTCACGGATTCATTTATGAGCAATTCTTAGAGGTATCATAGTGTAGTTAGTTGGTCATCATAGAGTAGTTGGGTGGTTAGTTAACTGGAATATAGCGTCCCTTTTCAGCACCGAGGTTATATGAGATGTGGACCTTAAATTTAAGGCGAAATCAGAACCACCTTAAATACGTTCAATTTCAAGACTTTCCCACAGGGAATGGAACCTGACCAGCGGAGAGGGCTATAGAGTAATTGGAATATTTTTATCTGTGGTCTTTTGGTACTTATGTACTTCGTTTGTCTAGTCTAATCCTTCTAACAGCCTACAAGCAAGGACACGTCGCTTGCAAACATTACCCATAAAATAATATTACACGTTTTAAAGGTGTTCGAATCAATTTAGAGCTCACAAACTGAGGAAGTTAAAATAAATTTGTTGTGTAAATGAAAAATCTTAAAAATACATTTATTTTTTTATTTTGAAAGTACTTTCCATGATAAAAAAATAAATTAGAGAACTACACAATAGTTTTTTGTGCTAATAATACTGTATATAAACAATATTTATCAAACTTCAATTTCAAGCTCGAAAATTTCAGCCTTTACAAATAATCAACATTTAAAGCTCATATATATTTTTTGTATCATGTTACAGTATGCTTCTTTTACATTTCGGTAACTGGTCTCTTCTCTCTCCAGTTTTTGATTGCAGGAAGATTGAAAACTTTTTCAATCAATCCATTGAAGTTAGGATATCTGGCAAATAATTCTTTTCCCAATTTTGCTTGAAACAATTCAACGACAGCTGCGAAATATATATCTGCCCACGTCAGCTGAAAGTAGAAAGATAAAAAGTTATATAATTGTTTGAAATAGCGTAATCATAGTGCTAAGAGGGACATAAGTAAATATAAATTTGATTATACAAATAATATTTCCTCTGGAGCAAATATAACTTTATATGATTTTGTTATCTTAACAATAATAATCAACCTTTATTACATGAATGCGATGTCTTTAGTACATCAGAAGTATTCAACAGTGCCCAAAATGAAAACATATTTCCATAGGCGTATTTAGATTTGAAAGAATCGACGACTATTGGTCTATTACAATTTTAAGGATACGATTTGTAGGATTTAAGAGTAAATAAAGATTTACGAGTAAAAGAAAAGCTAACTCATTGTAAGGTGAACTATGAACCACCGTAAAGCTGATTTTATCCACGCAGTTACGCAACTATTACGTTTTCTAGCCACATTAAGTCAAATGAATGTTTTTATTAAGTCACTCATCATTACCACCCAATCTCCAACCATCACAGTCTAAAAATCTGGAAGTTGGTAATTACTAACCGCGGTGATTTAATACAGATGGTATGTGAATTAATGGATTTTTTTTTACAGAGTGATGACATATACGTAAGAAAATAGCCATACACGCATTATCTTTTGCAGTAAACGAATATATTAACACATCCCCCAGCAATAATATTATTTAACATTTTATTTCTCCTTCATCCCTCCCAGTAATTCAGATAGTACTAAACAGAGTATTTTCATATTGAATTTTACGTATTTACGCTCATACATAATGTATTTACTGTATATTACTGCATACAAATACCGTTGTGAGAAATTAAATTTCTGTAACCTCTCTATAACGGACACCTCTGAGTAACGGACAAAATTTCATGTCCAAAACGCGTGTATTACTTGCTGTTGTAAACCAACAGACAGTAATAGCAATAATATTGCACTACAATAATTGTTACGCAGCGGTAGAAATATGAAACTGGTCTTTAGTGAAGATAAGTTTGAAATGTGCAATCGTCAGGGGACCAGGTTCGAAAGTGGATGTGTAAAGGTAGGGAGACGCATGACGTCAAGCCGTCCCCTGTGCCTATCATTGTCCATTGTATTTTTTTTAGAAAGCGAGGAGACGCCACAGATATTTTCTGGAAGTGGGGGGACAACGTCTCTCCACATTCCCCTTCACTTTTACCCCTGCAGGGGCAACGCTATTTGTAGCGATTAATCTATAGTGATATATTTTAATTTGGATGCAGTCTAAAATCATAGTGATTGGAATGAAGCAGATGTCAAATATGCCTTCAAGTAGGAGGGAAGAAAAGAGAACAATTGACTAATTTTCGACACCAGTGTAGTATTATAAGCGAGAGCATGAGATGCGACCGTGAAACAAAAGCGAGAATAAAACGAAGCCTTTAGGAGAAAAAAAAACCTGTTTTGTGGCTCTTTGATCAAAGAGTTATGAGAAACACCCATAAAATGTTTCGTATAGAGTTTTGTACTCTATGGGGCAGATGCACACAAAAGCGATGAAAAATAATTGGAAGCTTTCGAAATGAAAGTATGGAGAAGAATAAAGAGAATTTGCCAAGTTGGACAGAAATTGAATGAGGAAGTGTTGGATATACTAGGACAGTGTCAGCACTTGACAAGAGTTGCCATCCGTCTCGATTTGGGAGAATATGCCCCCGCAGCCCAATGTAGCCCTGTCAGCACCTTAAATTATCTAAACTTCCATTATTATTGTATTAAAGTATAATGATACGCTAACTATTTCGGTGTGTTATATTGCATGTTTATAAGTACGTAATATATAGGTCTGTACATGGGGCACATACTACTTAGATTGGCCATAATTCTTATTATATCTAGGTATATTATGCAATAAAGGACTTATATAATTTAAATTGTATCAGTTTCCTTTTATCACTTAGATAATATGATTCACTCTTCATTAGAAAGAGTTATATTACATTATTACGAAAAAAGGTTTACTGGTACAGTCATTCTATTAGCTACTAACATTTCGTGTCCCTTCATTTTGGTTTGGAAAGGTGTCAACTTTCTCCTTGACTTGTAGTCAACACTAGCTACAATAAAATTAGAGGAAAATAGTCTATGCACAACAGAACTTCCTTTCCTTACGGGTCTGTTACTTGTGGTTGTACACCAACAAACAGTAATAGGAATTATATTGCATTACAATAATTGTTACGCAACGGTAGAAATATGAAACTGATCTTTACTGCTGATAATAATGGAATACAATGCATAGAACAATTAACAATAGCTACATTCTTCGGACATTACGTAAAGCAATTCTATCCAAATGACTGCAGGTAAATGGACTAATGTATTTGATGATAAGTTGAAACCGGACGGAATTAACATTGTCATTGTTGATAGAAATATAAACAATGTGAATAAATACGTAGATGTAGTGATCATACGTGAGAACAAGTCATGAGGAAATGAAGAGTAGAGCAATGGTGAGGAATGCATATTCTAATGATAAACGGCAAACGTCTCAGTCTGTGCGTCACGCTAATTCCTAATAATTATAAACAGGTGTCACGCTAATAGGTGTCACTACCTGCTCTATTGTATGTTAAATTGTGCAGGCAATTTGACGATTTAAAACTATTGTGACCATTTAATTGCAACTTAAAAACGGTATTATTTCAATTTAATTACTTGAAATAAGTAAACAAATTTGATAATAAATAAATCAGAGCATTCAATCACGCACAATAACCTGTAGTGTACAACGGTCCGAAGGCTCGGGCGGAACATCTGTTATTTTTTTCATACGAACATTTTCTTTCGTTGCCACCTCTGTAGAGATCTAATTTTTTGGCAAAGACATTGCTCCTGTTTACGTGTATTCTATAATTCGTTACAGATAAATTGTAATGGTTTTTAATGTTTCTTTATTAACAAATCTGTTTGTCTAAGAAATTACCTTCTTCTTTTATTTTTGTTATTTATTTATTTTTATTTTTCCCCATAGAATATAAGTGTGAACTTAACAAAAGAGCATTGAGTATTTAATAATATATCAATTGATTAAAGCTAAAATTTGCTAAAATAAGGGCCATATTTCAAAAAACATTATATTCAAAAGTACGTATATGGTTTATAGGACGAATATATTCATTACACCAACATACAGGGATTTATTTGTAGCCAGGGAAGCCTGGGAATTTCCCCCTTTCTGAGTTTTGGTTTCCCCGTCTCTAGGTTTAATTCTATCTTCCCAGCCTGGGAAGATATTTTCCATCCTTTTTAGGCTTTACAATCGGTTTTAGAGTACAATAACTCAACTCCATATTTTAGTAACAATTCTTTACTTTTTTAGTATGTTTATTGTTGCGAGCTATGCTGGTCTTGTTTATAGAATTGTTTCCCGAAGAAAAATCTTGCAGCTGATACCAATGATTATCATACTTCATCTGAGTAGCACAATAATAATAATAATAATAATAATAATAATAATAATAATAAACATTTTCAGTTATTAGTAAGCAGTCACTGCAGTTGTAAATTGATAGTTTCTTCGTTGACAAACATCTTAAAAAGAACACAAGGAAATGGATATTAGACTATATTTTAATAAAGGAAAAGCTGCTGACGATTAAAAGGCAAATAATTCCGGTACATAAAGTAAGAAAGTAAGAGGGTTTCGTGTTAATTGTTAATGAAATTCGTGTTGAAAAACCAACTGTGATATTTAGAACTGCTTATGTTATTGCGCAAGATCGTCTGTCGTTTACCTTGCATCTTATTAAATAGTAAGAAATAAATGGAATGAACCTCGAACAAGTTCTCTACTCTAATGGTGCGTATTCAAATATTTTTGACTTTGTAGCTACAGAAATGAACGAAAAATGACCCAGTATCTTGCGAATCCCGATCAACCCTTCACGCTAATGATGGACGAATCCTCCACTGTGTCTCATAAATCGGTTCTCATTGTGTATATTCGTCTGTAGTTAATCAGGTGTGTAGCAATATATTTTTAGGTTTATTTGAGATATAGGTAACAATAAGCAGAGAGGTTTGTGATTCCATAGTTAAAAGATGTGAAAGTATGAATATTTCCAAAATGATATTACGGGAAAGACATAGCAGTTTGTATAGATGGCCCAAATAACATGCAAGGCGAAATAATGTTGCTGTTTCTTTACTCCAGCGAGAATTAGACACCAATTTATTCGTGTTTCACTGCATGAGTCATAAGCTGGAACTGGCTGTTCAGAACGTTGTAAATACGATTTCAGATATGTTTCATTTTCAAAGCCTAGAGCGATTGCACGGTGCTTACTCAATGTCCCCTGAATAACAGGAGAGAAATCGAATTAATATCACGAGAACTAAGTATTCGCTTCTATAATATTATTAAAGTTTTTTATGTACGGTGGTTAGGCTCTTCATACCGTTCAGTAGAAACATTGCGGAAGCCTTATCGTGCGCTAGTGGAACACTTTTGAGGAGCTTCTACAAATTTCCGGAGAAGCTTTCAGCAGCGTGCAATATTTTCAGATCTGTACGTAAAATTCACTAAGTGGAACTTTGTTTATGAAATGTCCATGATTCGAGATGCGCTGGAACCTCTACATATCCTTAGCCTGTTTCTACAATAAAGGTCTGCATCCCTTGTACAGGTAATAAGCAAAATTGAAATAACTGTAAATGTTCTGGAAGCGTTGAAAGAAAACGGGGCATGTCCATGGAACAATTACGTCAGTTTGAAGAAACTGGTCAGTTTTGTGGAGTCTCACTGGCAAAACCCTTAGACAATTATCTTGAGAAGTGCCACAAAATAAGATTGCAAGGGTCTAGCACATAACATACGCTCGAAACGTTCAGTGGGGCAGAGGTTTTGCTACAATCCAAGTGGCGAGAAGAATTGTCTGCAAGAAAGTTTAATCGGCGACAAAGAAGTAATGCAAATTTCAAAAAAAAAAAAAAAAAAAAAAAAAAAAAAAAAAAAATAATAATAATAATAATAATAAAAAATAAAAAAGAAAAAAAAATAAAAGAATTAAAATTTTCCTCTGATGATTCAGCCAAAATTATGCAGGAATTTCGAGAGCATAAGATGAAATCTAATATTGGCCCAAATATACAAAATCTTAACATGGAAATCAGTATTCTTCCAGTTTCTTCTGCAGAGTGTGAGAGAGGCTTTTCCAGCTTAAACTTCCAGCATACTGATATTAGAAACCATTTATCTGTAAAAATCCTCGAATTTATTCTTTTCATAAACGTTAATGGACCAGATATTACCTCGTTCAATGCAAAAAAGTATGTCATCAGCTGGATAAGAAATGGACATCATGACATCATGCTACTACCAACAAACCAACTGGGAAAAAGATGGTATCCGATGTAAAACAACCTCGTATGCTACACTATTCTACGTATTCCTAAAGTGGGGTACGGTGAGAAAGTATTGTTAATTTCTAAAGACAGTGTTAGATAACATGCCGTAAATCATGCTTCAGCTTAACTCTGTCTTTGTTCAATTCTGGATTCATTTTAATGCCAGTATGTTTCGTTGGCCAAAAGTTTACTTTTAGCAGAACATTGATAGGTTCACACACCCCTGAATCTAATTTTATTAAGTACCTACAAGGAGCAAAATGGTACGAAAACTTACTTGTGATAATGAGAAATGACATTTATTAGCGTCTTTCCCCTTCTATTTAATAAAATTAGGCTCAAATATATGTGCACCTATCACTGTTCTGCCCAAAGTAAACTCTTACCTTTTGTTGTATTTATTGTTCGGGCGGGGAATTTGGTCTTTAAGGACCAAATTAGAACAGACTAAAGAATTACTTGTCATAGCAAAACCGTTTTACGTAGGAGTGTGACACTTGTTATGACAAGGTGTGCAGATTGCAAGGCAACTATAGGGCTTTTACTGGATGCTCTACACTTGTCCTCAGCAATAGGACAAAAAGTAGTAAGGTAACTAACGCATGCAATTTAATTTACCTAACCAAATCTTATCTAACGTACCTATCCGTGTTTATCATAAAATTGTTTTTAAAATAGTTTAAAAAATGATGAACCTGGGGGTCTCCTATCAAACTAGTACCATAATTTCAAAGTAGATAGGTTTAAAAATAACGTTGTCCCAACCCCACTTTAAAGTTGTTCTGTTATACGGAACACAATCTTGTATAAATATTCCCCCCTTCTACAAAAATCCACAAATAAATCACTGCCAACATACATCTGTATCTTTACGTTTGACTTTACATAATTTAGTGGGTGCTACAGCTACATCTATGCAAAGTATCTGTGTAGTGGTCTTGAGTCAAGACTCTTTTTTTTTACAGTAGCTGATCTACTCCATTCTGAATGAGTTGTTCTATTAAACTTTCTATCATCGCAACTATTAACGAAGAAAATTAAATTGAATATAGGCCTTATGTGAATTATATAACACAATTTTTCCCATATACGTATAGTGTATGCATGTGAAATTTTGGCAAGTTTTGAGGAAATCTTTCGAGCAAGAGAAGACGAGAAGTAAATGAATCAAGGCTATACTTTAGAACAAAATATGGGAATGACATTTTTAGAATTAGAATTTCGTTCAAAAGGATCAACAGAGAGCATTATATAACGAAAATAATTCACTACATAAACACACATATATATGAAATGCGTACATACAATTACCTCGAGATATTTATATAAACGAGGATAGCACAAAACATTGTGTATGGCATAAAAATCCTTACTTTCCCTGTTGGATTTTGTATTTGTACGTTACTAAGGACGTTATAGATAATATTCCGATATGTTTTCAGTGCTTGCACATTTGTGTTCCAAAATAATATACCACATTATTAACGTAAGTGTCACAAATATGTGGATTTCTTAATTCTCGAATACTTCTATGGTTGTGGGTCATGAGTCAGCACACTGACTTCAGATATTGTAGTTGCTGGCTACCTTATGTGTGAGTCCGTGCTTAACACGATTAGATGCGTATCTACATAGAAAGCTACGTAGATAACGTATCTCATAGGTAAGAACACATTTCGATTATTTACACACCGGCGTATTGAAATATTGTTACAAATTTGTTCTGTAAATTTCACAAATATATGGATCCGAACAGTAAGTCTGCACCGTACTCTATAGTCTTTGGACAGTTTAAGGAGGTAAAACTCAAATTACTCCTAATTTTAGAATTTGAAACTGTATTTTATAATTAAAATCTTCTGAAATGTGTTACTTCGGCAAACTTGATATTATTTCCTTGATTTGAAAGAAAGTTATACTGTACCTCCCTCTGATAATTATACCTTTGAAATTATAAACGATAATTAACTTTTGTGAATACCTACACTAATATAATAAACACTACATTAAAAGTAAGTACTTACGTTTCCACCTACGAGATATCCTCCGTTATTCTTGACTGTCTCGTCGAATTTGGACAAATAGAACGGTACTGTTTCACTTTGCAATGTTTGTCCCAAGGTTTTCTTTTTCTCTTCATCAGTTTCGAACATATATTGAACCAACTCTATAAAAAGAAACAAAAGTATGTTTCAATTGTAAGTCCTAGTCATCAGATGACAATGCAAAAATAACTTCTAGACAGCAAAGTGACATAACATACAGTAGAGTAATATCCATGGCCCAAGTTATATTATTTTACTTTGATGCATTGCAGAAATAATAAGGGTCCTTATATATAAAGTCTCTGGATAATTGCGATTGTTTAATATCTTTGTTATCCTCAAATACCACACACAATTAAAATTTACGCACTATTTCAGGACTATCTTTAAGCTCTTTTCAATAGAGTTTATTGGAAACTTATATTCAGCTATTGGAGTTAGCTTATGAGTAATTAGAATTAAAATACCCACATAATGTCAGATTTTATTTTTACTTTGTAGGATTGGATTTATTCAAAGGCTTATGTTCTCAATGACGCAATTTTCGTTTTTATATTTATAATCAATGTTAACAACAATTCCAATCAGCTCATCAAAACCTTCATTAAAATTCAGGACAAATGCTCAACTAAAACACCATACTATTAAAACAGATAAACATTGGACATTCAAATAGAATTTAGAAAAAAATTTCCAAATAAGAATGTTTTAACGTTACCATATTCAAAATGTTAATGACCAATTGTTTACTTTTGTATTATGTGAATACCACTTATGGTCTTTGAAGAAGCTGAGTTGAGTTGATTTTGAGTTTAACGTCCCGTTCAGCAGCGAGGCTATATGAGACGTGGACCTACTGATTAATGTGGAATCCGAACCACATGAGCTCCCGCCGGGAATCGAACCCGGGTCTCCCACGCCAAACACTTATGGTCTTTGAAGAAGTATTTGGTTTAACGACTATATGTGACATTCTGTTTACAAAGGTTTGAATTGAAACTTCATTTTAAATGGGATGCCCAAAATTAAGTTAATATCTGTATTATAAGTTAGATTTTGATCAAAACCACTTTATCTAAAAGTGTTTAGAAAATTTTTGAGGAATATTTAAATAAAAATGAAACTGTTGATTTTCTGTAGTTGATTGATAATATTTTCTTCCAAGATGCTAATTATATTTAATTATTTTATAGATTATGCTATTATATAAAATCAACTTTTTGGGTGCAGGATTTGTATAATCATGGACAAGAGAAAGTAAAGTATTTCATATACAAACTATAGCCAGCCTATATGAATATAGGCTATAGTTTGTGAATGAAATACGCTATATATACCCTGTATATTATATAACATATGTTGTGTTATTGGAGACTTAATAAGATATAAGACAGAAAAAGTTATTGTGAAATTAAAAGAAGATAAAGAATCCATTTGTGACGACTGTTCTTTCATTAACAGTGGTGTTGCCTTTTGCAACAACAATTTTGAAATAACATAAACAACAACAATTTCAAAAATGTAATGACATTTTAAAATTGCTTTCTTGTTTATGTACGAATAATGGCGGAAGAGTACGGATGAGATTGAAGTTACATGGTCTACATTACATAGAAGTAAATATTATAGGAAATAAAAAAATGAGTAAACTGCACCAATGAATTATAATGTATTTTGGTGCTTCAAATTCTCATATGGCATATGCTATGTTTTGCTTGCAGCTTAAAAACTTTACAAGAGGACGAAAAAATTTAAGAGAAAATATTAATGAACTTATGTGAGGATAAATAAATGCTTATGCAAATGAAGTCATTTTGATGTTTGAATGCTGTAAAGGCTTTTGAAAACTTGATAATTTTTTCCATACGCTATTATTTTTAAGCAATTTGAGAATTTCATTCAACTTAGGACGCCGTCCTTAACATATTAAAATTTTCAACATTTCTTACTGATTGTCGATAATAAGTTTTTAATACTGTATTACCAGTATTTCCCACTCTATTCGTCCGCTTTCCTCAATTTTTAAAAAGCAATGTTTTCAAAAGTCTCTCCATGGTCTTTTATCTCATTTATTGTTACCCAAATTTTCCTTGTCCAACGTTTTACCACTTTGAAGACTGTTTTCGAATACTAGTTTTGTTAAATCCAGGTATTAAATATACAATAAACAGAATTCAACAACTAAAAAGCTCAACGAGAAATAGGAAACGCCAATATGCATCGTGAAAGGACACGGTTGTGATGTAGTTGCCGTTCACATTTGGTGCGAGAGTTTAGTAATTCTACATTAATTTTAGTTGGACATAAATGTTCCTTGGGTTTTTTCGGCAATTTCCCATTTAATCTTACTCCCCCGTGTATTTCTTACCCATTTCGTACAGCCTAAAGGGCATAACTGTGGAACATTATATATATATATATATATATATATATATATATATATATATATATATATATATATATATATAAATTCCGAAAGTACAAATCTAGAACTTTTTAAAATTTACTATCTACTTGTATCACTGAAAATTCATCTATATCATATACCATTTCATTCACTATACAAGAAATTGAAAATACAATAAAACTCTATCATACAGAATACTTCATACCTATTTACTACTTCATGTCTTAACGAAAATAACTAGAAATATTTCTCATCTCATTCATTCATATGAAACAAAGAACAATTATCACAGTTATATTTTAATCTATTAACATTAATTCCAAAAGTTTACTAATTTACTTACGTAATCTCAAATCTGTCAACGTATCCACAATGGCATCACATTGCAATTGCTGGAAATCGTCTTTTGGAGTCAGATTAAACTTCTTTGCCAAGTAACGGCAGATGGCTATAGACTGGTTTATTCTTTTCCCATCAATTTCCAGCACTGGAAGCTTCCCAAATGGCATTGCTACAAATTAAAATGAGTTAATGCTGGAAACCAATGATAACTATCTCTATATTATAAATCCTTAACAATATAACTGTAACTAAATGAAACTGGAAAATTTTCGGATAAGTTTTACTGAGCTGTATCTGAACATGGGTACAAAATTTAAAGGAGATTGTCTCCGACGACATAAAGCTTATTTTTGAGTTTTTTTATAATTTATAAGTTACATGTTTTGATAATAGATTTACATAACTGTGTGCTCAACTATTCCAAATCAACAGTATTCAACAGTGATTAAAATATGTAATCTACAATTATCAAATCTAAAACTACAAAAATTTCGTGAAGTTCTAGAATATTATATTAACGGATCCTAACATTTTCAAATAAATTCAAGTCTCCAATTGAATTCAAACTATTTTTTTCTTACAAACAGTTTTTTTTTACGCAATTTTAACTTATTATAAACCAATATTACTGGCCAAATATTACATGCCAATTTAATTGAAAAACATTTAGTCAACTTCGTAATTCATTTCATTACTCTTCAATACTGTACATTTAATGAATTTTATTACTAATCGATAATTATAACAACTTTATTAATATAAAATAAAATTATGAAGTGAATGTTAATGTATTTACAAAACTGTTAATTAAAACAGCACAATTTTGTATTACAGAATTTAGAATACTTGTAAACTTAAAGCCTCAGCTAGATACGTAACTCATGTATAATCGATTATAGCTATGATATCTACGAATACAATGAATAGTAACAAAAACGCACACATACTCATGCACTTCTGAAAATAATTTAGTAACAATTATTGTTCTGTAACGGTCTTGAGTACCTACAGCATCTAAGTTGTTTTAAATCTATTTTCCTGTTTTTCTTTTAATGAACTGGCACCTTAATAATTTTATTTTATTTAGGGATGGCCAATTCCGGATTTTTTACTTTCCACAATCCGGAAAGTAGGAAAAATTCCGAAATTTAGAACATTTCGAAAAAATTCCGAAGTTGAAAATTTCCAGAATTCAGAAAAAATCCGGATTTCGGAAAAATCCGGAATTTTCCGAAATCGGGAATTTTCTAAATTCCGGATTTTTCCGAAATCCGGAAAAATAAAATTTCCGATTCCAGAGAATAAATTTTCCGTAATCCGGATTCCGGAAACTTTTGACCCTCCCTAATTTTATTAATTTCTTCTTCAAATATAGTCCTTCGTTCTTCCAAAATAAATTTATTTTACATATAAGTTTAATCTTGATTTTGATGCAGTAAGGGATATTCAAATTTATTTGAAGAACTGAGTCAAATTACATTCAAATTCCAGTTCAATTAAAACGAAACAGACAAACAATTTCGCATATAAATCAAAGGACTTAGAAAAATCGTCGTAGGTGTTCAACACCGTTAAATATAAAAATGAAATGACTTTCAAACTTGGATATCCACTGTAGTAAAATGTATTAACTGATTTTCAAATCAGCAACCTATCAAACTGGGAAAGGGATATTGCCACGTTCAAAGAAACCCTATTGTATTTTAGATAACAAATGGAAGTTGCAGGCAGATATGCAGTTAGTTATACTTACTCGTCTGAACAAAAAGGAAAAAGAAATATCCGTCCGCCACTCCAGAACAAAAAATTGTACTGTTGAAATAATTTGTCACTAGAGCTGTTAATATAGTATATGGATGAACCCTGGCGTAACTTAAGTTTTATTACATTTTCGATAATCGGAGGAGAGAGTATAAACGGTGGCATGTAAAGATAATCGTAAACGAGAATTATATATTTTTACATGTTTTATCTTTGAATTTTTAATAAGCTGCATGTGTCAGCCATTGATTTTTATCGTGACGGAGACAAATACCCTCACTGCTAACATTCCATTAAATTATAAAAATCAATCTAATACCTTAACTAAGTGTAAAAAAATACTTACTGTTCTTCAGTTCAGGCCACTTTTCTCTCTGTATCCTTACATCCTCAAATTCAACACCAGCGTACGAAAGGATAAATCTGATGGGCTCTGCCAGACCTCGCACATCAAAATACGTCAATTTATATTGTGGAGCCATTGTTGTTAAAATTTACCTAATAAATATGAGATTGTAGAATCAATAAATAAAACCAGATCTGTGGATTACCATGGAAAGCAAAGCGCTACAAGTAGTATGTTCGTATAGAGTATGTGTGTTATCACCAGGAAAATATAAAGGAAACAATCAATTTTCTAGTTGATAGTGTGTTTTACTACATATACAGATGGTGATCAGAAAAATGGAAACACCTGTAGTTGGCAACACGTCAGATGTATGGGTTGGCAGTGGTGTCGTGGGCTCGCAGCGCCGGACCGCTGGTGGTGGTGTGTTAGGTCGGTGTCCATACTACGCCAGGCGCAGTGGAACAGCAGTGTCCAGTGGCTGCAGCAGACGGAGATAGTGTAAAATGGGAGACCTCTCAGATTTTCAAAGAGGGCAAATTGTTGGTGCGCGGTTATGTGGAGTGAGTGTGACGGCAGTGGCTACTTTAGTTTTACGTCCCACGGTTATGGCAGTGGCTACTGTGTTAGGTGTGTCACGTGGGACAGTGTCGAAGATGATGACGGCCTACACAACACAGGGGAAAACCACATCGGGGAAGCGAAACAGTGAGCGGAAGAAAATCATGAGTGACAGGTCACGCCGGGTATTAAAGCGCATTCTCACGCAGAACCGTCGTGCCACTGCGGAGCAAGTGAACTCAATCAGCACCTCCCCAACCCTGTTTCGACAATCACAATCCGCCGCGAATTACATGACATGAACTTACGGGGTCGTGTTGCACGGGCCAAACCGCTCATCAGGGACCATAACGCTTTCGCACGCCGCAAATGGTGCCGCGACCATGCAACTTGGACAGTTGAGGACTGGAAATGTGTGATATGGTCGGATGAGTCATCCTTCACCCTATTCCCAACCACGGGCCGTGTTTATGTGTGGAGAACGCCCAAAGAAGTTTATGATCTGCAGTGTTTCCGCCCAACTGTGAAACATGGCGGCGGCTCGGTGATGCTGTGGGCCGCAATATCATGGTTTTCATTGGGTCCTGTGGTCACACTTAGCAGACGAATCACTGCCAATGATTATGTCGCAATTTTAGGAGACCACCTGCATCCTATGGTCCGGATGTTGTTCCCGGACAATGACGCCATCTTCCAGGATGATAATGCACCCATTCACACAGCTGGCGTTGTTGCAGCGTGGTTTGAGGAATATCGGGATGAAGTTCAACACCTCCCCTGGCCCGCCCAATCCCCAGATCTCAACATAATTGAACATCTGTGGTCCGTCTTGGAAACACGACTCCGGTGACGATTTCCACCTCCATCCTCTTTCACAGAACTGGCCGATGCCCTGCACGAGTAATGGTGTAAAATTGCACATGCTACCATTCGCGACCTCTATGCCTCCGTCCCACGTCACATGAAGGCTGTTCTGAAGGCGAAAGGTGGCCCGACACCATATTAATCTGATAAGTTGCAATTTCGTTCAGGTGTTTCCATTTTTCTGATCACCATCTGTATATAGTACCTAAATAAATACCAATTTCTTTCAGTAAAATAAGGTCTGTTAGTTATTAATGATAACGAACGACATGCTTTTAAGTTCTACACGTTAGTTCTAAAAACTACTCATGCGAATATAACCTCAAGAATATCATCTTGGTCAGCTCCATGTAACCTATCAATGGTTGGACAAGGACAGTTGAAGTGAAATTAAATTTTAATAGTTAATGACAATTTTGAGCTTTATCTCATTATTCCTACCATTTACTGTTGTCTTGCAAGAATCATAATGAAGGGATTAATTAGGGCATATTTCAGTAGCAGTTTGAAGCTCAATAAGTCACATGGTTCTCGTACAACTTAATTCTTTTAGATTTACAAATTAGTTGTTTTTGGATCAAAAGATCCAATATGTTTCAGGCAAAAATTTTCTTCTAGGCCTTATATCTCGAGAACGACATATAGTGTACCCACACCAAAACTAACAATTTACTCAGTATGATGTGCTTATTTAGTAAAAATATGAAAACTCGATTTAGAACCGTTCAAAAATTTTGTGGTCTCTGATCCAAAAAATCCAATATATTTCATTCAATCAAAAATTTTCTTGTACGCCTTATATCTCGAGAACTACATATAGTGTAGTCAAACCCAAACTATCGCTAACTCAGTATGATGTGCTTATTTCGTAAAATAGTATGAAAACTCAATTTAGGGGCCGTTTAAAACTTTTGTGGTCCTTGATCCAAAAACTAATTATTAGGCAAGTTCGCAATCTTTTGATGCATTTTTTTGGATCATTCCCAAAATTCTTGTTACTCCATTTTCTTGGAAGCTTCACATGAACTTTTACACTCACATATGTATCATTTTATTTAGCTCAGTAAAATCTATCCATTCTTATATGATTTTTTCCCGTTTAAATGTTAATAATATGTAAAATTAATCTTGTGAAATCGTTTTTTATAAAGAGTTTTATTTGTATCTAGATTATTAAAATCACACATGCTGAAGATTACATTGTTTATTATAACTAAGCCTAAAAAGAAATAACCTATATTGAGAGCCGTAACTTGTATGGGGGGCAGAGGGCAACTGCCCGCCCAAGGGAAGCTCCTCGCAGTTCGAGACGGATCAATTTTAAGACAAAATTTTCTTATTCCATATACGACACGAACATGAAATTATAATTGAAACATCAAACAGGTTTACTACATTACATAAACACAACAGCACACAAAAAGGAAATAAAACACAAATGAGTCGTGGGTCCATTTTAGTAAAAAATGACTATTTTTTGTTTAGTATTAGGGGCCCCAGAAATAATATTTATTTATATGGCTTTGAGTTTTGTCAATATTGTCTCCTTAATTAATTTGTCGTGCCCAGAGGCGGAACGGGCCCAGAGGCGTAACTAACGGCCCCGCGGACCTTGCCGTGCGGTAGGGCCCTCAGGCTCCGGGGGGCCATATAGAGTAAGAGAAAGATGGATGCCGAGAAATAGAAAGAAAACAACTTTTTCTAGGGGGCCCAAATACGTGTATTAATGCTTGCCCCCGAGAAAAAATCTATGTTATGGCTCTGCCTATATTAAAACTATGTTCTAGCAGTGACGACTCTAGAGGTAGCAAGAGGGCGGGCGATCCCCGGAGGCATCATCCACCCTTCCCTAATTTCCCTCCACACTCTCAGATATGTTGTAGGATACTGTAGTGTAGGTCAAGTAAAACTATTATTTTTGGTATACACAAAAATAGTTGACTCACAGAAAGCTATGCTCAAGAATAGCTATACCTTTTCGCTTGCCCCCTTCTCGCAAGAAATGGGATCTGGCGTCGTCACTGTACGTCATCAGAAGTACTTTAACAATTTAAGAATTCACTTAACAAACGTAATGGTCTCCTACTAGGGCATTTCTCCGACCTTACTCAATCTGGGTTACATTATTTTCATTGTACTAACTTCAGTCCCTTTTTATTCGAAGTCTCCTCGGGGAAAATCTTCTGAAATCATCACTGCTCATGCCCTTCCAGATTTTTTTTTTAGCAATTTACTAATTCTGTTTTTTTTTTTTTTTTAATTGATTCCTATATCATCTTCCCAACGGTAACTGAATATCGCAATGTCAACATGATCTCGTTTCCCCAATAGTTACAAATCTATCTGAACAGTGTGAGTGCTCCTTGCTTTCTACAATTTCACAAAAACAGTAGACCAGGTTCATCAGTAATTCGAAAGTCATTCTTTAGAGGAAAAGAGAATATAGAAGGATTACTCGTATGAGTTGGACAGTATTTTCAAAACCAAATTTGTTAACTTACACTAGACAAATTTTTCCACATTTTGATATTCTATACAAGACTTCGTACTAGTTGCTAAACTACAATATTAAAGGTTCGTTCACAATCTAGTTAGCAACATTGTGAAAAAAGTATTATGTAATATATTGCTAGTGATAAAAACACGTATAAAACTTCTTAAATTATGTGGACAAAGACCTTTCAATAAACGTGTCTATCATTAAGTGAATGTTTACTAAAACGTAATCATCGTTGTGTACGCTATTTTATTTTATTTTGATAAGATAGTAATGTAGTATTATCAACCTAATAGGTTTAAAACTGATAAATCTTTATGTATGCTCAGTTTTGGTTTGTTGGATTTAACGTCCCTTTCAGCAATAAGACTATATGAGACGTGAATCTACAACTTAACGAGCGATTCGAACCACA
This sequence comes from Thermobia domestica, assembly GCF_964235325.1. NCBI lineage: Eukaryota > Metazoa > Arthropoda > Insecta > Zygentoma > Lepismatidae > Thermobia > Thermobia domestica. The sequence goes on from NC_137454.1 coordinate 254,202,851, forward strand.
TGAGCTGCATCGGGAATCGAACCCGTGTCTCCCGCGTTAAAAGCGCGTACGTTAACCATGTAGCCATGAGAGAGTTCATTCGCTCAGTTTTATCTAGTTTGAAAGCAGGGACGTACGCAGGGGGTGGGTCCTGGGAGTCCGGACTCCCCCCCCCCCCCCCGAACTTCCGACTTTTGTGTAAATTCATCCTAATTTTAGGAGCAATTTTAGGAATTTTAATATAAAATACCCTCATATTGAGTTTGGACCTCTCCCGAAATGAATTACTGCCTACGCTACTGTTTAAAACGGTCGTGAGTTTATAGAGTCCAATTGGATAAATTATGAACATCATGTTGCTTTAGTACAAAGTCTGCACCACAAATCTGTCACCACTGTCATTACATATCTTCAAAAGTTTCATTTTTTTAACGCATGCTGAGGCTCACAGTGAGGGAGTAATAGTTTCACAGTTTAGTCTATTTTTTTACTCTGCTTAACTCAGTACGACACCCGGCAGGATATGAATACAGAAATTTCGATTAGGATTAGGATTAGGAATTAGATTTCTAGGCTTTCGGCAGCTATGGCCATGTTAGCCCATCAAATATGAAGAATGAATTTTCTTGGTAATCACACTACCCGGAAATTTGGGAAGGAAATGACATGGGATCACTTTCTTAGGTACCACCCGACATTTGCCTGGTGTGAATAAAGAAAACCCAGTAAACCTCTCAGGATGGCTAGCCTGAAATAGATTTTTACTCTTTTTCGACCGAGCGTCAACAACGGGAATCGAACCCGAGGACAGTAAAAAAAAGTCCATTCATAGCTACTCTGCAGATGATCTTGATAACTTCCAACGTATTTCGCCTAAAAATCATCAATCTAACGCTGCAGACCGTTCGCTTCGTCTACATCACACCGGCTACTACGCTACCGGAGACCTCCGACATTTTCCTTAATAATGTCTCGAACAATGGTCCGTTCGAACAATAGTCCGAACAACGGGCTCAAAACAACCACTGCAGTAGTTGTCTTTGTCGGAGATGATGACCTCTGATTTTCACTCCTCCTGGATAAGTAATTAACCCACTTTCTTTGAGACCGTGGTCCTGGATTTGTTTTCCGGTGGTGGAGGTACTTGCTCCAGAAACGAGTCCGAGTCCGAGAAACGAGTTCGAATTCCGCTTTAAACAGTAGGTTCTGTTTATTCTCGGTAAAAACAGAATCAATCAACTAGACTAGGCTTTTACAGCACACGATAGCTACTAATTTAATGTCCGGCCGGAGAGAATGTATTATATATAGCCTATTAATGTAGCCTGGAACTATATGAGATGACTACACTTTGTCAATGTTTATTAATTACAGCAAGTGATATTGACGAAAAAATAGTAATATTGCCACCTCGAAAATGTATAATCAAAAAAATATTCTATAATCACAAAACGTTATAGGAAGTTTTGTATTTTAAATTGAAGTTTAGTTTTTGAAATGAAACACATTTGGGTTTCTATCCAGGCATATTACATAACATATTTTATACATTTTTTTTAAATGACTGTGAATAATCATGTTGTGATTAAACATTTCAATGCTTACCTTGCACTTAAAAACTGCTACGTTTTAGTAAAGATAACAAATCAGAATAGGCCTACTAAAGGCATACTAATATATGCCCACATTTCAAATTATAAACCACAAATTTTACAAAAAAAAAAAAAAAGAAAATTTCTAGATAGGCCCTACTTATTAAGTACTTCTCCACTCCCTTATTAAGTACTTCTCCACTGCACAAAATCACTTAGCACATAGAAACTACATAAATCTCCCACTGAAACTGACGCATGAAGGTAGACAGTGTCAAAGCGGGAGTACGGCGTACGCCTAGCCGACCCGGCAGAATTACTTTCCCGCACCTGCAGTCATTTGGTAAGAACTCTCCGGACATCGTTCCTATTCCTATAAACCTATTAATGCATATATCACTCTAAAGCTATTGAAACAAGCTAAAAGTTTTATTTGAAACATTATGTTGAATCGTTATCAGGTTTATAGTAATAATAACAAAAATGTTGAACATTGTATTGAAAAATCTACTTTTCCAGCAATTTATTTCAATAGCGGCATATATAGTTACTTTAGCTAAAAACACATAAGAACATAATTTAAAGAACGTAATGTGAAGAAGCTAACTTCAAAAAATCATTGGTAAGAGCTGGCATAATCGAGTTATTGACATTTCAATGTAGGTATGCATATTTGCATGTTTAGGTCTGTGGGGTGGAAAGCAAGAGGGGGAGGATTTGGAACTTTTGGGAAAATATTCCCCTTATGGTGTAATAACTGGCAAAGTTTCAGCTTGTTACTAATTAGTCCCGACAAAAGCCTATTTTTTCCCTTTATTGACTGGAGGACTACTAGTAGCTAGCACGCGCCTTTGGTTCACATGGTCTCGGGTTCAATTCCCGGCGGGAAAGCATTAAAATTTGAATATATGACGGTGGCTCGGATTCCATCTTAAATTGTAGGTTCAAGTCTCTAATAACTTTGCAAAGAGACGGTAACCTAAAAACAAAATGAGAGAGAGAAAGGGAGAGAGAGAGTACGCTAAAAATAAAGCCACGAGAGAATTCTCTACCTTGAAATATGTCTTACTAAGTTATGCAGCATCTTCTATTTGCACACAATTTTCCTTATACAACAAATTTATTAAGGGAGCGCGACATCCGGGTGGTAGGGTTCTTATCTCTGGTGAGAGAGGTCCCTGGTTATAGGAGTTTGTGGTTTCATAATCGTGTCTGTTTTCCTCAAGCAATGATGATTTCAGTGGTCCGGAAGTTTTTCCCTCTGTAGTTTCGAAATTCCTTCTGAGAAAATTTCTGATAGTGCTTAACAAGGGTTACCAATATTTTCGCAGTACTGCTTTGATCACCTGTGCACATAAACGCCCCGAGAAAAATCGTCTGATAACATTACTCTTGTCTGGAGTTTCCTACACATAAACTAATTATTTTATAATCATTCACTTTCAGGACTCATCATCTCCCTTCGCCTAAAGGGCATAATCATGGGACTTTACACCAAAAGACTTCATTTTATTTTAACTTTCTCAAACTGTAAAATCTACACATTTCAGAAAATACAAGATTGGTTTGTTTCAAATTCAAAATTAGGAGATTTTGATAGACCTTAATGTCTCATGTGCTTATATACATGAGTACAGATGTCAATTCTCTTTCATAAGAAACGGATATAATGATGCTTTTTTTAAAAAAATGGGAGAGGGTACATTAGACCACCCCTTAAATTTGAGAATTATCAAAAGACAAGTTTGGGAAATGTTCTCTAGAACTCAAATATATAACGTTACCCTAGTAGCAGAGACAACTTGCAAAACATTTGCTGTACGCTGCAAGTCAGCCAAGCTTGCATTAAACTTGATTGGAAAACGTGCAAGCATGCTACAAGCTGGATTCCAGTAACAAAGTTACATGGGGGAAACCTTGCATTCAGCGTTCCATTCAAGGTTGACGCGAACGTTTTACAAGTCAGGTCAATAGCAAATGAACGCCCAGTGATGCTATGACGCTCTGTGAAGGGTCTAAAGTAGGGATGGCCAGAACCGGTTCCCGGTGGAACCGGTTTTCGGGTCTGAACGGATCCGGTTCTAGAAGATCCGGTTCCGGGACCGGTTTTTCGGATCCAGATCTGGAACGGTTTTTTGGATCCAGGTCTGGAACCGGTTTTTCGAATCCAGGTCTGGAACCGGTTTTTCGGATCCAGGTCTAGAACTGCTTCTTCGGACCCAGGTCTGGAACCGGTTCTTCGGATCCAGGTCTAGAACCGGTTCTTCGGATCCAGGTCTGGAACCGGATCCAGAACCGGATCCTCGTGGAACCGGTTCCGCTGGAACCGAAACTTTATGGCCATCCCTACGCTAAACCCGAGCTGCTGGCAGACTGTGAACAGTATGCTAGATGAAATGGTGGAAGCGACAGGCAGGCACCCAGGCGGTGGCAGCTTGTCTCATTTGGCTAAATAAACTTGGTAACTGGCAAACTCATTTGGCCAAACACCCACTGGTGGACCAAAATTTTTTTTCTGGGGGCACATGCGGGTCTGGGCGGAGAAGGCACAAGTGCATGGTCCTTTTTGCATTTCTTTTGAAGGTAAACTTTGTGCCTCCTTTTCGGGTCTTTGGGGGCTTTCGGATCCATGTGTAGAACCGGTTCCTAAGATCCGGTTCTGGAACCGGGTTTTGATATCCAGATTTGGAACCGGTTCTTAAGATCCGGTTCTGGAACCGGATTTTCGGATCCAGGTCTGAAACCGGGTTTTCGAATCCAGGTCCGGAACCGGTTCCAGAACCGGTTCTAAAATCCGGATCTCCGAGAACCGGTTCCTCGCGGAACCGGTTCCGTCGGAACCGGAACTTTGTGGCCATCCCTAGTCTAAAGCATCGCTTGCAAGTACAACAACAGGCAGATTATATGAAAGCATGTGTTTCAAATGCAAGCGTAGAAAGCCAAATGCCAAGCAATCGCCAACTGGCCGAAAGCTTTTTTGCTACAAGGATAAAACTTGGGTGATCGTTCTTATCTCCTTCTATGGGTAAAAAATTGCCAAAATATTCATATTACCACGTGGTAGATTATTGATCTAATTTATCTTCTTAGACAAGACTTTACTACAATATACGGTTATATGGTTAAGCACAAGGGATCAATTTTCTTTCATATCATATTGATATATTGATGCTTTCCTTTCTAAAATTTGGGAGTAGTACATTGGCCAACCATTTAAATTTGGAAATTGTCAGGAATATATATTAGACTAGTAAAATGTTCTGTAGAACTTCATTACTTCGTGTCTGTGGGTTTTCTCCGGGTACTCCCGTTTCCCTCACCATCTCATTCTATCAGTTCAATCATTATTCACTTGCCTTAATCATCCGTCTCCCTTAGTCTAATGGGCATAGTCGTGGGAATTTAAACTGAAAAATTTCATTTTTAAATTATTAAATACACATTTAACTCAGATGCAGTTAACAGTTGATAAATTAATGTTCAGCATCGATAAAACAGACAAGTTAGATTATTATTATTATTATTATTATTATTATTATTATTATTATTATTATTATTATTATTATTATTATTATTATTATTATTATATAATTTTCCTCTTTATGTGTTTCTACTAAGTTCGTATCATAAATCACTAAAAGTATGTTCTGAAAAGGAAAGTAAGTTCATATCTGAATGCTGTTAAAATGTCAGAAAAGCAAACATTTAAAAAGACAAAGAGATAAAACAAAAGGGAAACAACTCACCCAATGAATGCGTTGATAGCAAGACACACCACAAAATGAATGCCAACACCTCCAAGCCACTCTTTACATATGAACAGACCTCTCGCTTTTTATCATGTATCTAAAAACTTCTAGAATTATCTACACACTGCACAAATTTCAAGTCACGCTGGAAAATAAGATAAAACAATGTTTTCTTGTGTGAAGAAGAAAAGAATGCTTACTCACGTACAGAAGGATATCAACATGCAATTTTGATGTAACGTGATGTAATGGTTTCGTTCCACTAGGAGAACTGTGGATCGGATCACCTTTCCTCTGTCGTGCTGGCTTTTAATAGCCAGGAGAGGGCAGTACAAAAACCGGCAAGTCATTCAGTTGGTTTGCTGATGGCCTTGAGAAGATTTCATGGATTGTGTAAACGTTCAGGGTAGTTATTATTGAGTGACGGAATTCTCTTGCCATTCTCGTGACAGCGGATATGGCCACTGACTTCAGGCTGTTTTTACAGAAAAAAACAACTGCAGTGCACAGACATACTTTTCTTAAATTGATGGTTGCACGTATTCAAATATTCGAAAACAGTGTTTCTTTCATAAGACAACTTCCTTTAGTGGGAGGGCTGCGGTGGCTCAGCGGTGTCTAGTGACTAGCACGTGCGCCATTAGTATACGGGGTCCCGGGTTCGTTTCCTGGTGGAAGAGCCTTTGGAATTTTAACTGTCCTCAATATTTCTGTATTCGTGTCCGTGTCGTTCTAGGTTACTGGAAAAGCGAGTTGAATCAGTAAAAAGCAAATAAAATTAAGTAGAAACGTAGTAATAAGTAGTTAAGCAAGTTAATGAGGTACCGTACGATTGGTGAATCAGTTAACTTAAAAAAAAAAAGTGGTAGAGTGTTCACCTCTGGTGCATGGGTTCCCTGGTTCGATCCCAGCTTGCGCCAAGTTAATTTTGTCGTAGACAAACACTGTGTGCGTGGGTTTCCCTGGCTTCTTCCGTTTCCTCCCACTTTCTTCATTCCACCATTTCACTCATTTCTCATAATCACCATCTCTTTTGGCCTACTGGCATAAGAATGGAACGTAAAACCAAGATTTCATTTCATTTAATGTTTTTCCTTTAGTAGGCGACCGGCCTCCTGGATTTAAAACAAGTTGCTATTACCTCTCACTGTTGTGCAGGGTTTGTTGTTAGAAAAAGCATCCCAATGTAGCCCTTCCCATTTTGATTTTGACCCCTTCCTCCGTATAAAATTTTCTAGAAGAATGCATGTTCGATACTTGATTATAATGTATAGCCTAGCGTTCGAATGTTTGGTGTCGAAGAGCTTAATTCAATTCCTGTTCGAATCATGTTTATGGTTCAGCTTCCACATTAAATTATACTTCGAACTCTGTGCTGAGAAAAAAAGTTAGATTTGCAACTAATCGATAATAACTTAATTATTTTGACTTTGTGATATAGTATTGCCGAGGAAACTCTTGGTAAAAAATAGTAGGTCTACAGCTTACAGCATATTAAAGATGAATTATTAATGGATAAAACACTCTTAGATGTTCGAAACTTGGTCGATTAAAATTCCGATTCTTGTGGGCAAACATAATGTGCTACTGAGTTTTTTCGGAATGTTTCTTGTCACTTCGTCAAATCAATGTTGCAGCATTTATTTGCTTGGTTGATTTGAAGTTCAACGCCCCTACTCAGCATGCATAAGGCGTGGAACTATAACTTAAAGTGAATATGAACCACTTGTTTGCAGAAAAAAAATTAACCACATATCCACGAGGGAGCATCAACGCAGGGGTAAAAGTGGATCTGAAAAGGTAGAAGGAACGCATGACGTCACTCCGTCCATCATGCCTATCTTTGCCCATTGTATTGTTCAAAGAAGTGGTGGGATGCCATATGTATTTTTTGGAAGTGGGGTAACGTCGTCCGTCCGAGTTCCCCCTCACTTTTACCCCCTGCATCAACGTCAATTCACGTTTCGTTTTCTTTATTCTCCTCTTTCTCCTCCTCCTCCTCCTACTACTTCTACAACTAATAATAATCCGTATCGAACAGAGAAGTTTGGGACCAGTTTAAGAACTAATTATAGACTTTAAGAAAACCTACGATTCGGTATTAGGGATGGTCACATTTTTTCGAAAAATATCATTTCGAAAAAGGATTTTTTCGAAAAAACGAAAAGCTGAAAAATTCTTCGAAAAACAGGAAACGAAAATTTTTTCCGAACAGAAAACGAAAAACAATCGAAAAACGGAAAACGAAAAGATCTTTCGAAAAACGTAAAATTGAGAATCGAAAACCGGATATTTTTCGTAAAATAATATATATAAAGAAATATATATATAATATATATATATAAAGAAACTGAATTCATTTTAGTTGTCAAGACTTCCACACTGTACTGTACACTAATGTATGAAGTCTTATAGAACGGTCTGTCTATTTGTCTATTTGTCTGTTTGTCTGTCGACAGGTGTTAGAACTAAAACGGTAAGAAAGAGCGAGAAACGCAGTTTTGGAAAAGGAATAGATTCAACCAATGCATTTGCCTTCTATTCAATGCGAAAGTGGTAGAGATCTATCGCTTCTGATTACATCGTTGATCACCACAGAGCACAAACGGTAATATATAGCGAGGCGTGGATTTCCAGAACCAATTCAGTGTTCCAAGAATATATTCAATTTTCACCCTTATTAGGCTTGAAGAGTATCCTATGCGTAAGTATGCGAAGTCTCATAGAACGGCTTTGTTTGTCCGCCCGTCCGTCTGTCGATAGGCGCCAGAGCAAAAACGGTAACAGATATCGTGAAGCAGTTCTTGCAGTCAATTCAGAGTTCCAAGAATATGTTCTATCTCCTCCGTTGACCTCTATTCAAATCGAAACTGGTTCAAATTAGCCAATTCTGGTTTTAACTTTTATTCCTATAGAACGAAAATGGTAATAGATAGCGAGAAGTGATTTATTGGAAACGATTTAGCGTCTCAAGACAACTTATCATGGCTGTCCACAATACTACTAAAACCGGAAATGGATTATATTTACTATTATCTCCGGTTTCACGTAGAATGAAAACTGTAAGAGATATCGAGATATGTTTTTTTGCAATCGATTCAGCTTCCGAGGAATAGATTCCATCTCCTCCGTTAACTCTCTATTCAAACTGGAAATGGTTCAAATTAACCAATTTCTTTTTTCAATATTTATTGCCATAAAACAAAATTGGTAGATAGAGACACTCTTTCCTTCAATCGATTCAAGATCTCAAGAGAACATATCACCATAATTCGCATAACTCGAACAAAACCGGAAATATTTAAAATTTACCACCATTTTCGTTTCAATACTTATATTAAAAGAGCAAACTGTAAGAGATGTCGAGTAGGGTTCCTGCAATCAATTTAGTTTCCCATGAATAGGTTCTACCTCCTCTCGCAACCTTGTATTCAAGCCGAAGTGGTTCAAATTTACAATCCCCGGTTTAAACTTTTATCGCCATAGAACAAAACCAGCGTAATGGCTTTTTGGTATGGATTCAGCATTCGAAGAATATATTCCATCTTTACAGGAAAACAGATATATATATATATATATATATATATATATATATATATATATATATATATATATATATATATATAATACAGGGTGTTTCAAAACAACACCGACAACATTTGGGAGGTGATTCCTGACATCAAGATAAGACAAAAAGTATAGACCAACCTGGGTACACAAATGCTTCCTTTCGGAATTATAGGCTACAAAAAACATGACAAAGTGAAATTTAAAGTTCCATAACTTCAAAACTATGAGACCTACAGTAGTCGGGTCAAGACTTCACTTAGGAACTAGTGTTTCAGTATCCTAAGGCACTCACGAAGCAATTTTTATAGAGAGAGTTTGACTATGACCATATAATTTGAAGTACTCTCCAACTACCTGTATAAAAATTGTTGCGGAAGTACCACAGGATTCTGAAACTTGGATACTTGGATAGGGCACGTATTAGTTCCTAAGTGGTCTTGACCCGACTACAATATGTCCCATAGTTTTGGAGCTATAGACCTTTAAACTTCATTGTTTTATGTTTTCGGCAGCCTATAACTCCAAAAGGAAGCATTTGTGCACTCAAAATAGTCTATAATTTTTGTCTTATCTTAGTGTCAGGAATCACCTCCCAGATGTTGTCGGTGTTGTTTTGAGACACCTGTATATGACTTCAGCATCCCAAGATTGTCATATCGATCTTTATCCCTCTATGCAAATCGGCAGTGGTGAGAAACTACCATTTCCAAGTTTAACGCTGATCGTCATAGCGAAAAAAACGATTGCATGAAGCAGTTTTTGATATGGATTTTGTTCCACAAAGGTAGTTTCCATCTCTGGCTTTATTACTCTGTTGCAACTAGAAATGGTAGGAACTTACTACCACCTCCGGTTACAATATTGACTCTCATAGATCTTTTAAGGATTTATAACGATTTGAGGAAATTCGAGAATTTCATTTCATTTATCTTTTTCGAATCTCGACTGTAGTAATATGCAGTTTAGGACGAATTTATGTTTGTTTGATTCGAGATATAGGTGTTTTACGAGAATTTACGATATAAAATTTATGTATGGTGTGACAATGAAATAGTGTACGTATTTTCTCCTGTACACTTCATGGATAATATAAAAGCACGCTGATTTACACTAGTAGTAATTGTTTTCATTAAATTTGCTATGGTAGAGCAAAGCTAATCGATCGCAATAAATTTGATTCGGCATATTTACAGTTTGTACCTGGAATAATTAAATATTGCGTACAATGAGGAGATTCAATAACTAGTATAATAGCATAATTTAAGTCTATCTCTGTAATCATAAAATGAGGAAAATGGTGTATTCTATTAAACTAACCCAATTCAGTTATAGGTGCTGGGTGCTATAATTAAACATTTTAAGGCAAGAGTGATTTTGCTTTAACGTAAGCGGTATAAACCGAATTATTATAGTGAAGTTTTACAGTACAGTAGAGCGTCGATTATCCGAACGTCGGTCAACCGAACGACCGCGTAACCGAACTGTGTACTCGCTCGCAACTGTTACTCTCCCACCCTACCGTCCATCATCCCCCTCACTCCCAAACCAAGTTTCCCACAGTAGTCGCCGCACTGAGCCACCGCTGGCGGAACATGCTTCTAATGGGGCCTTCATAAGGCGCTGCTGACCGGCCAAGCCGCCAGTCGCTGTGTTTCAACAATCAGCACACTTCTTTTTATGAATAAATTTACTGTACAGTACTTCTTTTTGGCAAATAAGCATGTACAGCTCGATTATCCGAACAAACCAGTTTTCCGAACACCCATGTCCCCCAATTACTTCGGATAATCGACGCTCTACTGTATGTCCTTGGGCCCTATGCAGAGTCGTTTTGACGTATCATTAGCGCCATACTAAAGGCCTGACTTCTGCAGGAAACATATGCTACTCGATCTCCTTAGTATGGCACTAATCACACGTCAGAAGCACATTATATTTACGATATACTCTTGGGCACTATTTACATCATTTCCGCTGAAACATGCCTTAGGGTTCTCTTCACTAGACGGAGTTTAATCGACTTTTCAAAGTCCCTTTACTTAGTTAATATTGTCACTTTAAGGAGCGAGGCTATATGAGATGTAGACTTACAACTTAACGTAGATCTACACATGAGCTCCCGCCGGAAATCGAACCCGGGTCTCCCACGACCAATATTATAATACCCAAGAGCCACTACCGCTTAGCCACCATGGAGTTCAAAAAATGTATGTAATATGCTAGTTGACTGCACATATTTTGCATATACAAATCATAAATAAATAAGTCATTCCAGCAAAATAAATGTATGAACTGTATGAGATTGGCAAACAACGACAGTTTTTAGCGGGATGAAAATCCAGTTTTGTTGATTTATTGAATACTACTCATTAGAATTAACCCCCAAGCATAACACTTTTCTTTTCAGCTGGAGGTCATCTGTTGTTTGATACAATCTTGTCTTTAGACAACATTATAAAATGGACTATATACTCTTGGGACGCTAAATTGATCAGAAAGCTACTTGTCACTATCTATTATAATTTTAACTCTATAGCGGTAAACTGCAAATCCGGAATTAGTTTTATTTCTCCCACTCCCAATTTGAATAGAGAATTACGAGAAAATGTGATATCTATTCTTAGAACGCTAAATCAATTATATATATATATATATATATAGGGGTCTATATAAACATTTCTCGCTATCTGTTATCATTTTAGCTCTCTGTTGAGACCGGAAGTTGTAGTGGATTTTTATTACTTTCAGTTATAGTAGAGAGTTAAGATAAGTGAAATATATTTTGGAGATGTTTAATCGATTGTAGGAAACCCCTCTTGTGATCTATTAAAATTTTGCTCTAGTGATCAACGTTAGAACAGAAAATGGTTGATTACTGCCACTTTCGATTTGAATATCAGCTCTATCAATGAACCTGATTTCTAACTTTTGACCCTCTACACCAGCGTTTTCCAACCGGTGTGCAGCGGCACAGTAGTGTGCCGCGAATGGGTCGCTGGTGTGCCGCGAGGAAATCGAAACAAAATTATTAATTATATAGCAATCAAATTGAAAGACATAGAGAAAAAGAAATATTTGTATTTCACATTACTACTATGAATCTAAAATTTAAAGTTTCATAGTGTGTTACTTTTCTGTAGAACATTTTTCTGTGCATTTCTAATTTTGAAAAAAAATATATATATTTGTTATCTTTGTTATGACCATTATTACTTCTTTATTGTTGCAGACTATTTCGTAACTTGAAATTTTAAAATATTATTCAATCCTTCCGGCAAAGTAAACATGCATACGAATTACCTACATTTGTGATTTAAAAGTAAAAGAGATTTATTTGTTTGTTCGTTCGTTGTTTAGTGAAAGGTTGGATACAGTTTTCGAAAAAGAAAGTGTATTTTTTAACAACTTGAGTCCTATATCTGATTGCAATTGTTTTCTATTTTTAAATTAAAATGAAAAATAAGCATAATGATTTACCACGGGGGAAAAAACAGTGATCGAGCTTTCTTCTCTGTGAGAAGGATGTCAATAACCAGAAAAAAATACTACAGTATTTTATATTTTCAAATAATAATAATAATAATAATAATAATAATAATAATAATAATAATAATAATAATAATAATAATAATAATAATAATAATAATAATAATAATATGCCGCGAGAATTCAAGTTACCCTGAAGTGTGCCGCAAGTTGAAAAAGGTTGGGAAACGCTGCTCTACACCCTGGCGAAAGTTGATAACAATCCATCAAGTATTAAAAGTATTAAAATGTATACACATTATTTTTATTATTTATTTTTACTTGAAGATAATAAAAATAGAGTAGAGAGAAAAAATAAAGTTTTTCCATAATAAAAATAAATTAGAGAACTTCATAATATTTTATTTGAGCTAGGAATATATAAACAATGTTTAAACTTCAATTTCAAGTATGGAAATTTCAACATTTACAGTTATAATGAAGATTTAAAGCTTTGATTTTTTTTATCATTTTACAATATGATTCTTTTACATTTCGGTAACTGGCCTCTTCTCTCTCCACTTTTTGATTGCCGGAAGGTTGAGAACCTTTTCAATTAGTCCATTGAAGTTAGGATATTTTGCAAATATTTCTTTCCCCATTTTAGCTTGAAACAATTCGATTATAGCTGCGAAATATATATCTGTCCACGTCAGCTGAAAATAGAAAGATATACAGTTATATGATCGGTTGAAATAAAGTAATCATAAGGCAAGATGGAGAATAATTAAATTAAATTTGATTCTGCAAATGATATTTCCTTTAGAGCAAATACAATTTCATATGATTTTTTACAATATTATTATTATTATTATTATTATTATTATTATTAATATTATTATTATTATTATTGTTATTATTATTATTATTAATAATAATAATAATAGTAGTAGTAGTCTTAACACTGTATTACAAGCATGTGATGTTTTCATACATCAGTAGTTTTCCATAGTGTCCAAAATGAGAACATGTACTCCATTAGCCTACGGTGGCAAGTTTGAAAGGGCCAACGGCTTTGCGAATACTACGTTTGATTATATTTTTAAAACATCGAAATCTAAGATTTAAGAGTAAATAGCAATTTACGAGTAAATAAAAGGCAAATTCAAGTTCCAAGATAATATTTACCATAAAATCAAAGGCAAAATATACACAATAGAACCTTGTTTTGCTTACGTATATATTGCTTTCTGTTGAGAACCAACAAACAGTAATTTTATTTCATTTCAGGTCCTCGCAAGGATGCGATGGCATTGCGTTACATTAATTGTTAAGCAAGAGTAGAAAGATGAAACTGATCTTTATTGCTGTCAATAATGAAGATAAATTTGAAATGTGCAATTGTCAAGATACAATGGAATTTGTAGCTTCCGAGCAACAACGAATCAGTTCAATACATAGTGTAAGCCTAGTTGTGTGACGACGTGAGTTTTCTTTACCCTTCCCCGTAAAGATGATTAACATTCGAAAGAAATTTCGTAGTAGTAAATATCAGAATTTGGGTAAAGGGAAGACGATACAAGAACTGAAGTAGTGAAAAGGAGTGCAAAAATCGATTTGCTGTTCTAGAAGTGTACACACTCAGTTCATTCATGAATGCAGGATGGAATCTTCAGTGGCAATTTCTTTGTGTTACAGCGTTTACAAGTGGTAAACACAAAATCAAAGCACAATTTATTATGCAAACTTCCTCAAAATAGTCTGCAACTTAAATTTGTTCCTGTTCCTTTATGGGTGCTTTCTGCGCTTCAATACAAGAAAGAATAAAAGAATAATTAAAATGTGTATCGTTTACTGCACCAAAATACAGAGAATCCAATCACCGCAAGTCAAGGCCACAAGTCGCGAAAAGAATGTAAAGAAGAACCAACTTTTTTCATTCATCATAAATACGTGGAAAGTTGACCGCTAAGATGATTTTGGTACAGACATTGGTCCTATTCACTTATATCCTATAACTTGTCACAAATAAATTACGATTTTGTAATACTTCTTTATTAAGAAAACTTCTTATATCATTGCTGCAGAAGAAATTCACTGGAAATTCATTGTTTTGTTTTGTATATATGTCTTTTTTGTTATTTATCTATTCTCATAGAATATAATTTAAAATTTCAAATATATAAATACAGTATTTTCAAATACATTTTATTTTATAACAGAATTCCATTAACTTAGTAAAAGAGCATTACGTATTTAATAACCTTCCAATTGCTTGAAGCTAAAATTTATGGGCCTACTAAGGTCCATTCTTAAACATACACAAATAACATTTAAAAGTATACGATATATTGAATCAATATATTCATTACACCAACATAGATCCGTATCTTTGTGTTTAATGTAATGAGTGTTAGAGCCAGAAATATACGGAAGGGAGGGCAAATGGGGTTGGATCAATAGTTTTCCATTTAAAATATAGTTCAAATACATCCATTCGTTTCTAATGGAAAGTTCATTTAAAAAATAGTATTTTATTTCGTCCTTCATAACAATTTGTATATGAGCGTCACAAAGGATATAAATCTACTGCGGAATTCCTCTTGTTCCGGAAACAATATCTTTTTTTCTTTTCTTTTTTTTTTTTTTTTTTTTTTTGCACGAAGCAGAAAATCTCCTCCCACCTTCATCGTGTGGATCGCGAGTCAGCACTGAACTGAGACTCCGCCCTATTTCCTTTTTTCCCACCTGCCACAAGAAGATAGGAAAGAAAAGTTTTAATTACGGAGAAAGGTGTAGTTACATGGTACTGTACGTAAGGGCAGGTATTTAAAGAACTGCTCTCTGAATCAGACACGCGCTAGAAAGTGCCAAATAGAACATGTGACCAGAGAGTCCGTGATTCACGTACATATGTTGTAATATCTCTCATGGACATCAATCATGGTTGAATTCTCCATAATAAAATAATTAATGTTTTTTTCTATCTTTCCTCATTCGTATAAAATATTAAATGTTTAAAATTATTAACATATTTTTTAAAGATATATTTCTTCTTATTAATTGGAAAAGTACGTGATTTTGTGACTATATTACAGAGTCGCCCTCGCCCCGACCTAGTTTTTTCTTTTTCTTTGGACAGCTGTAGAAAGTAACAAGTGTCCGACTTAGAGGGACCTTCCAGAGGATTTGGAACTGAATTTTATAATTAAAATCTTTTGAAATCTGTTATTTCGGGAAAGTTGCCGATATTAGATGATAGAAAAAGTTTTTCTATGATAATTATGTTTTCAAATGATAAAGAATAACTCATTTTTGTATTGATATAATATTACATTAAATAATAAATAATAAATACTTACATTTCCACCTACGAGATACCCTCCATTATTTTTTACTGTCTCGTCGAATTTGGACAAATAGAAAGGTAGTGTTTCGTTCCTCAACGTCTGTTCTAGGGTTTTCTTTTTCTCCTCATCAGCTTCAAACATATATTGAATGAGCTCTGAAGGGAAAGAAATTATGTTTAATTGTATCGACCGTCACATGGCAACAGAGAAGCATATTCGATCGTTAGTTTAAAAAGTGTTTTAAGATTTAAACACAAAAATAATTTAAAGAAACACAGATAGTGAAACGCAAACTATCCATTGGCCAAATTATCTACTTTACTTTGTAGTATTGCAGAAACTAATAAGGGTCTCCCTAATTATACATAAAATCTCTAGGTAATTGAGATTATTGTCTTACCGTCATTGTTACTCCAAATTACCAGATATACCTAAAATTTACAAACCATTTCAGGCGTATTTTTACACTATAACAGTGTAAACATTGAAACATTTCCATTTATTGAAGATATCTTACAAGTGACAGACTATGTATTAGATACTAGTTTTAGAAGTAAAGTAAAATATCAACTTAAAGTCAGGTTTTCTTTCCAATTTTTATAGACTTATGTTCTCAATGACGCAATTTTCGGGTTTTATATTCATAAGTCAATGTTGATAGCAATAGTAATGTTGCAAGGCCATCATTGACCTTGGGAACAAATTTGCAAGCAAGATAAACATTGGAGATTTAAATAAATTTTAGAAGATGCTAAATAAGAACATTTTAATAATATGATGTGCAAAATATTAATGATCAATTGTCTATTTTTTATTACTTAGATGTAGATAGCACTTACGATTTTTGAAGAGGCATTTGATTTAACAACATTCTGGAAATGTTAGAAACAATATATGTCAACAGTTTCATATATATGAAACTGATAATTATCTGTAATTGATATATTTACGGATTAGTAAAATATAAGAAAGATAAGAATTTTCTTGGAAGATGATAATTACTTGTATATTTGATTCTCATGTTTGCAAGATTCTGTTATAACATAAAAGCAGATTTTTGGTATTTTCCATAAGTAGAAGCTTTGCTTTGTATATAATTAAATACAAACTTATTATTTGCTCAGCAAAACAATATAAAAAATTAAATACTTGTGACAGTTTCGCCAAATTACTTTTTTGGCTTCATCAGACACTATGATATACAGGAGTAATACAGTCTTGTGTACAGAGAACCGCTGAGACATCTTGCTTCTGATTGGCTCCTGGCTTCAGTCAATTTTCTTCAAGTATACTGATTTTAAATTTCTATATAGAGGCTTTCTATTGTTGCCAATAACACAAAATGAAAAGCTTAACTAAACTAAAGCCACATTGTCACGTTTCATGAATCTTGTAGCTGTCATAAAAAAAAAAGCTTGCAACCCGATCTTTCCATTTACTGCTTACATGTTACAACTTCCTGAAAGCAAGAAAGGTATCTCCACCCATGCAACACTGCACTCTAGTGGATAAATAGTAAACCTCCTCATTAAAAACGTGAAAACGAGGGCGCACTTTCCCTCCGTGTCCAAAAGATTCCGTTGTTTCGGAAGCGACGAATAGTTTTTCCTTATGTCAGCGGGAGGGCAATAGCACGTAGCAAGCAAGACGACTCAGAAAGTTGCACATAGTTAAACTCCTTGCAAGATGAAAAAAATGTTGTATGTCCCTTTCAAGATTATGTTTACATGGAGAAATATAGTAGGGTTGCAAGGTCTTTTTTTTTTTTTTTTTTTTTTAATGACCGCTACAAGATTCATGTAACGTGAGAACGTACCATAATCTAAACTAACAATTAATTAATGGCAACAATGATCCATGGAGAAGGTTTCTCACAAGAGACTGAAATGAAGGAATGAATGAAGGCTATGAAATCATTAAATGGAAAAAAAAGAAGAAGTATTGGTGCTATGCGACAATACAGATGCAACAATGAAAATTATTTAAATATAACCTTTTGTTACAATAAAAATACCTATAAACCTTGTAAATAACTAACAAAAAATAAGTATAATAAATAATATAAAACAATTAATTAACTTAAATAATTATATATATTTATGATGTTGAAAAAATTTTACAATTATCTACAAGAAAAATATATTTCTCATGCAAACTATATATACACAATATGTTATCTTCTGTTATTGCTGATCATACAAAAAAGGAAAGCTTATTATAAGATTTAGAGCATATAAATAGTAACTCCAATTCAATCATTAAAAGTGATGTTGCTCTTTACAGAAATAATATAATTTAAACAATAAAAATCTCGAAAGTGTAATAACATTTTGTAATAGTTTTATGGAAGAATCATGGCCGACTAGTATGGATGAGATTGAAAATATGTGGTCTATATTACATAAAAGTAAATGCTACCAGAATGGAATAACAAAAATACCGAGTATATAGTAGCAATAAATCATCATGTATTTCGATGCTTCAAATTCTGATATGAAATTTGCCGTGTTTGCATACAACTTAAGTACTTTATAGAAGAAAGAGGAAACTTGAAGATAAAATGTTATTTAACAGTAGTTTACTTGAAAACAAGAGGATTGCTTACAAGCGTAGAAAAAGTTACTTTGACACTTGACCTATTGTAAAGGTTTTTGAAAACTTAAAATGCTTTATCCACGTTATGTCTTTCTTGAAAGGAATTTGAGAAATTCTTTGCGTTTAACACATCGTTTTTAAAATCTTAAAACTTTCAACATTTCTTACTTATTCTCTATAAGTATAGTTTTATAAGACAATTGATATTTTTCACATGTAGTTGTAGTGCCTCCAGTGCCATGCCGTGGAAAATCAGCACCCGGGGCGAGAATATACATCGGCGTCCTACCCCTCATACATATGAGTGAGGTTAACAGACCAGTCGCGAAGTGCAAGAAAATTTTCAGAAATAAACTCTGCTTTTCCTTGATTTTGAGCACTGTTTATTACTTTTTGCTTCCATTATATATATATATATATATATATATATATATATATATTCTTTTTCCTCACGAATTTTGCACCCCTTACTTCGGCGCCCGGGGTCGTCGCCCCTCTCCCTCCTCCCTCCACGGCACGATACCGAGTACCTCTCTTTACTCAATTTTTGAACAGGTAATTAATCTCATTATACGCAATTTAATGGAGAAGTTGTAATGTTTCAGACAAGTGTTTTCAAAATTCTCCTCATGATTATGTATATTTTTAATTCGTATCCTAATGTTCGCGTTTTATTCGGTCTGATTTAACATTATGAAGAATTGTTTTTTGTAGCTTTATTAAAAGTCAGCATTAAATAACTATTGATCAGAATTCAACCATTGAAGTGCTCTTATTAAGGGAATAACAAGAAAGGGAAAAAACGCCAGCATGTAAATAACACGATTTCTAAATGAATGACACTCACTTTCGGTGCGAGCGATATTTAGTTTGATTAGTGTTGAAGATAATGGCTTCGTGAATTTTTCAGAGCTCTTCCGTTTACTTCTGCATCATATTCAACGAATACTTTTATGTTATTTATTTATATTGGGTATCTGTATCCTATAGGCTGTAGGGCATAACCGTATAACCGTATGATCATGAAAAATTCTATTTTATTTGAAGATGTACAGAATAAGAATAGAAAAGATATACAAAGAACTGTTTTCAGAGAAGTTTAAAATAATTTGCATAGAATGACAATTTACGTACCCTCCATACACAACTTAGTTACGATCAGAAAAGGACTATTTCTTGTCTCGAAACAAGAGGACTTGAAGAGAGCCCTTGCTAGGAATACCATAGCCTTGCTAAACACGGCAGAAAGAGTTCGTAGAATAAGCAAGTTACTTTAATAGGCTTATAGGTGAAAGTGATATTTGTAATAATTTCAAAAAGGCAAATCTGGGAAAACTTGTAACACTTAAAGGTCATCTATGTCGTATACCATTCGTACCTATATAAGAAATTGAACATATAATAAAATCATCATACAGAATACGTCATATCTACTCAATACTTCGTGCCTTAATGAAAATACCCGGAAAGATTTTTTATCTGACTCATCCGTATGAAACGAAGAACAATTCTCTTTATTAAAATATATATTTCAATGATATGTTACACCTTTAGCATCTCATTTTTAATTTGTCTTTTAACATTATACTTCTCTGCATGAAATACGAAGAAGAATTCCTCATTTATGTTATGTTTATATTCATTTTGTTTTTTTTTTTTTATTTTAGTCTACTAACATTAACGCAAGAAAGTTTACTTATTTACTTACGTATCCTCAAATCGGTCAATGTATCTACAAGAGCATCACATTGCAATTGCTGGAAATCGTCTTTTGGAGTTAGATTAAACTTCTTTGCCAAGTAACGGCAGATGGCTATAGACTGGTTTATTCTTTTCCCATCAAATTCCAGCACTGGAAGCTTCCCAAATGGCATTGCTATAAATTAAAATTATTTTTTAATCCTGGAAACTACTAATGGGACTATAATGAAACTATTAATTAATTAACTGGAACTAACTTAAAGATATATATCCCTACATAATAAGTTCTTAACAATGTAACTATAACTAAATTAAACTGGAATATTTTCGAATAAGTTGTTCTGAGCAATATTTGAACATGCTACAGAATTTAAAGAAAATTGAATCCGACAATGTGGAAGACTATTTTTAAGCTTTTGTAAGTTACATATTTTGGTCACATGGTTCATACAATTGTGTACTAATTACCCCAAATCAACAGTGTTAAACAATGATGAGAGTATAAGCCCTCAACTACCTACACTTAATACTGTAAAAATTTTATGATAATCTGAAACATTATATCAACGGATCCTTTTAAAAAAAAATAAGCTCAAATCTTCAATTTAATTAAACTAAACTTTCTTATAAACATTCCTTGTGCAATTTTAACTGTATATATCTTTATTATATAGCAATTTAATGTGAAAAACATTTAGTCAAGTTTGCAACGAATTCCATCACTTTTCAGTTCTGTATATTGAACGAATATAACAACTTTATTAATAGAGAGCTATTTTTATAAGTGAATTTTAATCTACAGTTGCTCATCAGTTTGATGGAAGCACCTGAAAAAAAGATCAATTTACAAGATCAGTTTGACATTGGATCACATTGCATCCTCACAACAATTCTGATGTGACGTAAAATGAAATCATAGAGGTCGTGAATAACAGCGAGTGGAATATTACATCATTTAGCGTGGTGTGCATTACTCAGTTCCATAAAAGAGTACGGAAAAAGAAATCTGAACCGAATTCGTGTTTCCGAAACGAACCACATATATTCAATTACGTACTGGTTCAGAGATTACACGGGTCCACAGGAGGTGTTCAAAATAATCCCAATATTCCTTAAACCACGCCGCAACAGCTCCAGTTGTGTGATTGGGCGAATTCTCACCCTGGAATATGGCACAATTGCTCGGAACCATATTGACCATAGGATACACATGGTCCTCTAAAATGGCATCATCACGGGAATGACTCGAACAATAAGTGTCAATACAGCACGTATTGAAAACTAGGATGATCTTGTGGCCAACAGCATCACAGAGACACCACCATGTTTCACGGTTGAGGCATTCAGATATTGGTGATTATGCGCTTCTTTGGGCATCCGTCACACGAAAACAAGCCGTGGTTTGGAATAAGATAAATGATGACTCATACAACAATATCACATGTTTCCAATCATCAGTGGTCCATATTCCATGGTCGCGGCACCATTGGTAACCAACAATAAAATCAATGTTGACTCTCACTGTATTCCACCATATCTTTCAAATACTTTATTCCAAGTGCATTATTATGAACGGACTACCATGAGTATATGATCTACTTTTAAACATTCTGGTATATTTACCATATAAAATAAATGGTGGATTCAGGTGCAATCATCACTAGAAGAAAACATATTTTATATAACACACTCCACATTCCGCAAAAGCGGCGGGCTCTGCCCCTCGTGCAACTAACGTCCAGTAAGACGGACAACGGGCATAGCTTTCCCTTTTGCTTTACATTTTTATAGCAAGATTTGTAGTTTTCAGACATGTCTTTAGGCAAATATTTTCTACAAGTTTTGGAAAAACGCCAGTAAATCTCCATCTGCTGGGAAAAACAGGTATTCCCCAAAGACTTAATATAAAGGCTGTATATAAAATGTGTTTTGAGTATACCAATTTATTGCCTAACTTACATGATAAGCAGCAAATTATATCTTTACTTCCTAAAAAATGATGAAATATTTTACTTAAGTGTAAACATACTTACTGGGCTTCAGTTCAGGCCACTTTTCTCTCTGTATCCTTACATCCTCAAATTCAACACCAGCGTACGAAAATAAAAACCTGATGGGCTCTGCCAAAGCTCTTACGTCAAAATATTTCAATTTATATTGTGGAGCCATTGTTGTGAATGGAACTAAAATTTACCTAACAAAAATAAGATAAGAGAATTATTAAATAACAGCAAGATTTGTGGACAATCATGAAAAGCAAACCTTGTTAGTCCCGTGAAACAGATTTGTATCTACAGTAACTAGTTTTACTTTTAGCAATGTTCTTCTAAACCACGCGTGTTTACTCCACAAGTATTTACATCGTTCTATTATGACTAAGTCTAGAAAAAATAACGTACATTAAAACTATGTAGAAGTAGTATATGATTTGAAAATTAAAAAAAAAAGACAGAAAATCACTTAACAAATGGTAGGCCTGTTCTCATCTCGATATAGAATTAATTTCTAAAATTGACCATCTTGATTGAGGATCTTTTTGCTGTTTTAAGTCCTAATACCATGTTTATTACTAAGCAGTGGTTAATTTCTGGGAGAACATGAGAGATCAGGTATTCTGTTATTCTACGGCGTTTACTGTTTATTTTGAGCTTCATTTCTTAATTATTTTCTGCATCTAAGTTTTTTTTTAGATCTGAGGTTAGGAAAACACTAGAAATACATCCAAACTATGAATATTGTAATACTAATTATGTATTCTGATTCTTATTTGATGAAGATAAAGCATTTAGGTGCTAATGTATATAACAAAATGTGCTACATTAGCTCTGTTTATGTGCTTGCTTTATAATATTTTCAATTCAGATTAAATATTGGTATGCTTATTTAAAATACAAATATACACCAATGCTAATTCTTTAGCGGAATCTTCTCCCATTTTCTTGACTAAGTTATAACTGCTACATTACTACTA
Organism: Thermobia domestica; assembly: GCF_964235325.1. Lineage (NCBI taxonomy): Eukaryota > Metazoa > Arthropoda > Insecta > Zygentoma > Lepismatidae > Thermobia > Thermobia domestica. Next base: position 254,225,823 of record NC_137454.1, read on the forward strand.
TTTCAATTACCGAGGTAATATCTAGATTTTCTGTCTATCTCTTTTTCAGAGATCTGATTTTTTCTATAGATTTGATCGTGTGATCCTTCAATATATAAGTCAAGCAAGTTCTTGTAACTAAACAGTTGACATAAATTGAATTAAGAAACACTATTATTTTTCATACTCAAAACCAAGAATTTCGACAAAACACGTACTTGGCCATATCTGTAACCTGCGCCAATTGAAGTCCCTGATACAAAGCTCTGGAATGTTTAGCCGCGACCAGCCGACGATTTTCTATTCGAGAGGTATGTGATCATATTGCAAGATCCTTCGCTCAGGAGTGACCCTATAGAGTTTTACTTCCCGCAACTACGAAGTTCCCCCAGGGCACTTTTGCGATCAGATTCAACCTGGACCACCATTATTTTCGCAGTTTCACCCCCGTTTATTGTTCGAAGTCCCCACGAGGGAAAAAACCATTCTGAAATCATCACTGCCCACGGACTTCTAGGTTTCTTGACCGAGTCTACTAATTCTTTGTTTCTTTTTAATTGACTCCTATATTATCTTCACAATGCTAATATCGTACTGTCAACAAGATGCGGTTCACCGAAATAGTCATCAATTCCAGCACTAACCAGAGCGAGCGTCGCTTACATTCTGCAATTTCTTAAAAAAACTGAAGATAAAGGTGGCTAGTGATTTGACATCAAGGCAATCATGGCTCATACGTTACGGTGGAAAAGGTACGAACCACCGCATTAAACTTTTTCCCACCAATTTCTTAACCAAAACCAAATTCACACGCGAAATTAAATTACTCTTCGTAGAATGTTTCAGGTCAAACGAGTTATGTCATATTGTCAAGCCTTTAAGTAAACATTTATTGGCAAAATATGAAAAAAATTGCATCGGTTTTAAGAAAATCGTCCGGAAAAAAAAATTACCCCCCGAGAATAAACTACTCGTCGTACGTTTTCTCAGGACAAATGAGTTATGCCAAAATGTCAGGTTATCAATGAAATATTTATTTATGAGATATGAACAAAATCGCCTGAGTTGTTTTCGAGAAAATCACCGAAAGAAAATTTATTCCAAGACTAAACTATCCCTTCTTAATTTTTTTTCCCAGCAAAATTACTTATACTACATGATAAGGTTGTTTTCGGAAAATTGAATTTTGAAATATAAATAAAATCATTACAGTTGTTTTTGAGAAAATTTCATTTTTTATATTTTTATCCTTAAATGATTAGATTTGATTTGTGAGTTTAGCGTCTCGTTCAGCAGCGATGCTATATGAGACGTGGATCTACAGCTTAACGTGGGATGAGCTTTCGCTGAGAATCGAATCCGGGTCTCCCACACCAAAGGTACGTGCGCTAACCGCTTTAGCCACGAGGGAATTCTTTTACCACTAAGTACTACTACTCTTATTTTTATGGATAAAAATTCGACCTGGAGGATCACATAAAAACCATTAGTTTAAAATTTGGTTCAGATACATTGAGTGTACATCAGTACGAACGAATGAACAGACTATATGAACAAACGAACAGACGGACAGATGTCAAAAAATATTTTTTTCGGCATCTATGGGTCAAAAAACTTGTAAATCCGTCGAAATCTCGAGTTTGATTTTTTAACGACTGCCAGAACCTCTCTCCTTTCGTTGCTCGAAAGTTTTTTTTTTTAAATGGTCACTTGTTAAAGGTAGACAGTATTTTCAGAACCAAAGTTCCTTATTTTATACTAGACAAGTTTTACTACTGAATATTCTATACACAACTTCTCACAAATTACTAAAATACAGTATTAAAGGTTCGTTCAAAATCTGGTTAGCAACATCGTGAAGTAACTCTTACGTAATTTTGCCACTGATAAAAAAAAATCTATAAAACTCTTCAGATTATGAGGACAAAGATCTTTTTATAAACGCTGTTATCATTAAGTGCATGTTTACTCAAATGCAATTATCGTTGCTCAAGCTATTTTTTTTTAAAATTTTATTTTGATAAGGTAGTAACGTGATATTATCAAATCATAATATGGCTTCAAAAGTGAAATAATTGTGTGTATGCTCGGTTTTATTATCTATTCTCAAGCGGCTGGGTTTTTAAAAGCCTACGACCAATTGGAGAAATTATGAACACTACAGGAGGGCAAAATTGCTTTGCAACTCTGTCACTACTTTCAATATACAAGTTCAAATGTTACTTTCAATTTTTTTCAACACATGAAGAGGTTCACAGTCAGAGGAATGATTTTACAGTTTCCCCTAAATTTTTCTTTAAAATAAAGTTTGGCCCTATTTTGGTACAAATCATGAAGGCCCAAGGGCTGTGTATGGAGGTAAGGTTCCAAACTTTTTTGATTTCGGCACTCATGTAGGTGATCTAGATACCACCAAGCTTCGGTCTTCTTCCCCAGGTACTCATTTTAAAGAAGCTGGGTGAACCTCAATGTTACATGAACGAGGCTAGAGCGAAAAATAGGCAATCCCATTGTCTCTATGGTCTACTTATTCTCTTCTCTGCTTAATCCAGCACGGCAGACACACGAACACAGAAATTAAAATCCACTCATATTGTGCAGATGGACTCACCTCAAGATTGTCAGCCTACACTGAGAGAAAGAAGTTGATTTTTTAACTAGAAAATCCGAAGCAACAAAATTTTGCAGGATTCTGTATACGCGCAAGATTTTCTGTACGTACTAATTTAAGCAGGTCATAGCAGTAATTATAGATATTGTGTACCTAAACACTGATATAATAATGAATAGGAAAAAAAAGTCCACCTACAAATAATGTTCATTCTACTAATTTTAGTTATCTTTCTTTTATTTAAACATGTAAACGACAACAAGCACATTGGATGAATGATGCATTTGTGGAATTGCGAGTTGAGGAACTCGAATCTTCAGTATTTTAGACACATATTGTCGGGACTATCAAAAGCATCACATTCAACTGGAAAAGTAGAGATGTTCCAATTGTTTTTAATTATGTTATTGAATATGAAGGCGCTGAACTGATTGTGAAAGAATATATGAAGGTTAATGATAGCGTTGTGCTTCGGAGGGTCAATATCAATGTTGTTGAGTCAAAACTCGCTCAAACACCCACACCCACACACACACACACCTACACACACACACACACACACACACACACACACACACACACACACACACACACACACACACACACACAAAATTGAAATTTTCCCATTGAAGAAAAAAGTATAAATTCTGAGATTGAACCAGGGAAGCTACATCAGGTGAAATAATTGTTACTTGTATTTATTGTTGCCCACGAGTCAGGATTTGGAGCAATCTCGTCTCGAAAAGTGTATCCTTTTCTATTGGAATACCACTTTCTCGTCTTGTATCTCGTCAAGAAAATTTTGTCTCGTCTCACCTCTTAGGCAACACTACCTGTATCTACTTATCCGGAGTAATCTGCAAACGGAAAATATATTATTACAACATTGGGAGAGAGATTGTTATCCTATCATGTTTAAGAATAGTCTTGTCCGCTTTGCCTGACTTAGAACAAACAATAATACAATATTTGTTAGGAAGTCGGATCAGGTTCCATTGCACATCAAATATGCCACTTCGTTCACGTAAATCAATAAGAAGTGAAGAGAGAAGTTTGTCTTTCATGCATGCAATTGGATGAATTGTATACGAATGTGATATTTCATAAGCTGATTTCATTAGTGTATTTTTCTCCCATTCTGCATAGTTTGCAGTCTCTGTGAATTTCATATCTAAATCCAGTTTCGTCTGTATTCAGAATTTCTACTGGTAATGACTAGGAACTATTCTTGACAGTGAATTCAATACAAAATGCTGCCTCAGAATTCTCAATCTCTTCTTGCGATTGAACATGTTTGCAAGTTACAAAATGAGTAAATTTCGGATTACTAATCTTGTTAACTGCCTTGAAATTCTAAACCCCCGTCGATCCAGGTTTGAAAGAGGTCAATCCAAGTTATCTAGCCTTTGTGCTCGCCCATCGCCTTCTATCAATAGATTAGCCACAGCCTCTTGAAAATTACACCATAAGTGCTCCGCCATTTCCTTTAGTTTCTCACATTTTAGTAATTATTGGATTAAAAGATCCAACATATTTCAGACAACAGTTTTCTTGTAGGCCTTATATCTCGAGAACTACACATAATGTAGCCAAACCAAAACTAACAATTTACTCAGTATCATGTGCTTATTCCGTAAAAAATACGAAACCTCGATTTAGGTGCCGTTCAAAAATTTTGTGGCCCCTGATCCAAAAAAATGCAATATATTTTATTCAATCAAACCTTTTCTTACGCTCCATATTTTGAGAACTACATATACTGTAGCCAAACCAAAACTGACAACTTACTCAGTATGACGTGGTTATTCCGTAAAAAATACAAAAACTTGATTTAGGGAACGTTCAAATATTTCGTGGCCCCTGATCCACAAAATCCAATATATTTCATTCAATCAAACATTTTTTTGTATGCCTTATTTCTTGAGAACTACATATAGTGTAGCCAAATCCAAACTATCACTTAACTCAGTGTGATGTACTTATTCCGTAGAAAATACAAAAACTCGATTTAGGAGGGGGCGCGGTGGTTCAGTGGTAAAGCGTTCACCTCTGGTGCATGGGGTCCCTGGTTCGATCCCAGTTCGCGCCAAGTGAACTTTGTGGTGGACAAACACCGTGTGCATGGGTTTCCTCGGTGTTCTCCTGTTTCCTCCCACTTTCTTCATTCCACCATTTCATTCATTTGTCATCATCACCGCTTCCTTTAGCCTAGCCGGCATAACCGTGGGACTTTAAACTCAAAGATTTCATTTTCATTTGTTTTCGATTTAGGGGCCGTTCCAAACTTTTGTGGCCCCTAATCCAAAACTAATTATTGGCCAAGATCGCAATCTGTTGATGCATTTTTTGTTGATTTCTAAAATTCTTGGCCAAAATCGCAATCTTTTTATCTATTTTTTTGGATCATTCCTAAAATTCTTGTTGTTTATAATATATCTGATAGTAATGAGCAGCTGCTGTCTTTGATCTTCCTAAAGTGATGCATGATTATTCCGAATAATAATTTTTTGTTTATTGTTTTAATTACTTTCTAGAGATAACTGAGGATCATTAAAAGACTCATAAATTTACAGGACATCAGTAGTTTCCTCGGAATGCATTTGCACAACCTCTTCATCCTCCAGGATTTAGTGATAGTGGCATCTCCAAGTTTCCTGATCAAACTAAAATAATATTTGTATATCTCTTTTCGCCTCATGCATTTCACTTGATAATGACGGTAATTCAATTTGGCATAATTTAGCATCACACCTTATTTGCGTCAATCTTCGTTTACTAAATGCAAAAACAAATAAAAAGTGTCAAGGAAATCACTGCAAGTTCAGATCAGAATATACATTAAAAACGCAAACCAATGCTATACTGTCAGTCATATTAGTTTTCTCGGGGAGCAAGGTGGTTCAGTGGTAGAACTCTTACCCCTGGTGCATGAGGTCCGACGAAGCAAGTTTATGGTGGACAACTACTCCGTGCGTTTTCTCGGGATACTCGTTTCCTCCCACAAACTCATTCCACAATTCTTCCATTATCATCCACTTGCCTTAATTATTCCTGTCCCTAAGCCTAAAAGGACATAATCGAGGGACGTTAAACTGAAAGATTTCATTTCATTTTCATTTTTTCATCAGCTTTCTTCTGCACTACCACAACAGTACTCTCTGCTCGTCGCATGGACTACCTTGAACTGCTTATCGGTAGCGAAAGTCAGTAAAGGCAGGTAAATTTGGGTTCCTGACTTTTTGTGAAAAATTGATGCCTATCGACAAAAGATAAGAAATACCCGCTAGACACTTCGCGAATGTTCTTTGTAAGTGCTAAAAAAATGTATTGAAATTATACTTAATATTATTATTATTTATTAATATTAATAATAATATGTATTATTATTATTATTATTATTATTATTATTATTATTATTATTATTATTATTATATGTATTATTAAATTAAATACATATTCAAGTAAAAGCATTCAATAGTTAAAAATTAATATTTAGCAGGAATTAAACAGATAGAATATAATTTATTACACAGTTTCCCTTTTAATATATTGCTACTAGGATCATAGATCACAGAAATAGTGTTTTGAACAAACTAAGTTCATATCAGAATCATTTTAAAAGACAAAGAGATAAAAATGAAAGAGGAACGACTCACCCAATGAATGCGTTCTTTGCAAGACACACCACAAAGTGAATGTCAACACCTCCAAGCCACACTTTACATATGAACGAACCACATTATTCTTATCACGTATTTACGAATTTCTAGAATTATCTATGTGTTACAAAGTTTCAAGTCATGCTGGAAAATAAGATAAAACTATTTTTTTCTTGTAAAAAAAAAAAAAAAAAAAAAAGAGCTTACTCATGTTCAGAAGGAAATCCAACATGCAATTTTGTAATGTGATGTAACGGTTTCGTTCCACTTGCAGATTTGTGAATCACTTTTCACTCCTGGTGCTGACTTTTCAATAGCTTGAGAAGGACAGTAAAGAAAACGTACCAAGCAAGACATTGAGCTCTTGACCTTCGTAAGATTTCATGGAATGTGCATACCAGATATGTCAACAGCGGCTCACGACCCTTGTACGGTCTTCGGTTTACTCCTCCACCATGTTGAGCCATCTTCATACTGTCTACAAACACGGAAAAGGGGGAAATATTAAATTACCTAAAGTTGATTTACATTTTAGGGGCAATTGAACAAGTAACACTAGATTGCATTTTTAAAGATCCCACGACTCGAAACTAGCTGATACACATGTATAAGGATGATTTAGTTTCAGATTAATTAAAATAAACATATTCAGATGGTTATTTGTAAAATTACAAATTTTCATATACCAAAATCCCCAGCAAAGGTTTATTGTGGTGATTCGTAGCTTCTTACACTTACAACACAATTAGCACAAGTAGGTTCATACTTACTACGTCAGAAGTTAACAGGATCACTGTTGTTTTAAAACTGCCCATTGACGTTCAAACAAAGATGCTGGAGAAATTTTATGTCTTTTTTCTGATGAGTGCAGAGAGCTTGCGTCCTGCTGAAGTACGGGGTTTGTGATTATTTTTTTTTTTAACCGCACTTCTGAGTTTTGGGTGGAAAAATTAACAAAATTCATACAATTTTTCAATGCACCGTGAATACCACAGTAATTTCCACTATATTAGAAATAAGTGGCGTCTCGTGACATAATTTTTCGGTAGTTCACAGTCGTTAGAAAATTCTATTCTAGAATTATTTCAGTATTCTAATCAATGAAAGTAACCATATATATATATATTTACACATAATGAAAAGTACCAATTTATAAATAAATGTTCCATTTCATTCGTATATGGAATTACATCTCATGTTCTTATGGGCAATCAACTTGTCAATAACTTCTAAAGTTTAGTTTTTTTTTATTTTTTTCTGCTGATACTATAGCTAATGCACTGAGACTATTTTGAGCTACGGTACTTCTTTAAATGCTTTCATATTCTTTAATATGGTAATACAACTTTCAGTTTCCGAAGTCAACTTTGGATTATTGGCTGTAAACTCTCTACACCACTTGCGATCGTTTTTGACATCCATGCACGACTGTCCATACACGTCCGTCAATTGGCGATGAATTTCAACCGGTTTAACACCTTTTGCATTCACAAATCGAATAACTGCGCGAACTTCGCACTTGGCGGTAACGTTCATCGGGACCTCCATTTCGAATGGCTGCCAAACCAAGACTGAGCATCCGAGCAAAGCGCCTGCGTGCTTATGTGGTAGCGGAGAAGGCACCACCCACAACAGTGTTGCCAACAACCGTATTAAAAGTTTCTCTACGCCCCCAAAAAGTAGGAGACCTTTTTTTGGGATTGCCTTCGTATTTCCCCTCCCGCTTTCTGATCAAACTTCCAAAAGTCTTCCTTAGTAATCCCTTACGTCACAAATTATACAGTGTCCAAATGTTTTTAGCTTAAGCAGTTTAATCTGGGCGTTGATCAGCCAGTCACTCAGGACTTCTTCTGTACATACTGTAGAGATTGAGGAGGCAGAAATAAGTCCAGAGTGGATCATTTTGGTATAGTATACAATCAAACGGAAAAGCCTTATTTCTGCATGGACGAGCCTTCGACTTCCTTAAGACAAAGAATTGGTTCGTTATGATTCGGTTAAATAGGTTAAATAACATTTTGGAAGGATCCGGAGTTCCCAAGAAGTTTGATAAGGCGTATCTTAGAAAAGTGAGAAGAGAGATGCGAATAGAAAGTAACCTGTTACTCTATTTTGGAACTTTTGTTTGTTCGACTATTGAAGTATAGTGTCTATTTTTATTACCGAAGCTATATGAGACATGGACTTTCCAAATGCAAGGTGAAATTTGATGCGCTTAATGGTTTCCCACCGAAAGTCGAATCTGCAACTATATTAAACAAAGGCGCATGTGCTAGCCGTTTGATGAGCGGGCAGGTCTATTAAGGGATTTATAACAATTTGAAGAAAGGAGATGCCTCATCTGTCGATTAATATACTCAGTGTGTTCAATACGTTTCTCGACTACCTCGAAATAAAATACTTAACGATGCCGGAACAATTTATTATTGCTTTAGTTTTTTGCATACATCTAATCCTGGACAAGACACTCGCGGGACCGGTCGTAGAAGCTCTGGAATGCCCTAGGAAATTCGTCCACTCGAATACTGTTCAGCACCACCGTTACATTAGTGATTCTTTATTCATTGTCAGTACTGAGAAAAAATAGCAACGTGCTCCAATCAAGTTGTGTTAAATGCAATAAAACCAGGACTAAAATGTATAGAATGAACAGAACGCGTATTGACAGAATTGTTTTAGTCAATGCAAAGTGCACTGGCCTACACCAGTTTCTTTGGTGTGTCAGTTGTTTAACAAAAGAAGGGTCACAGTTCTTGAACATCCTCATATACCCTGATTTGTTTCAAACGGACTTCATACTCTTCCCTAAGTTCAAATCTGCTCTCGAGGGAGAAAATTTTGAAGATATTGCATCGATTCAAGCGAATGTGACGGTGTACAGAACAGGATTCCAGTGAGCAAATTTCCTAGAGTGTCCATAGCCTCTACCACCGATCTCAGGAGTGTGTGTGGCCCGGGAAGGGATATACGTAGAAAACTAATGTGGTAATAAATTTTTCTTGCATTATTAAGTATTTTGTTTTAAGGTTTGGACTAGGTCTATATCTCCTTGACTATATTATATATTGTCTATCGTCTAGCCAGAGTCATATTGAAAAGTTTGATTAGTGTATTGTTTCATAAAAATTCAGCAGATGGCGTGGTTATCGTACAGTATCAATTTTTAGGTTTATCAAAGAAAGATAATTTTCCCCCATAAATATGAACAGAAGAAAAATACACGTTTTATAAAAAAAAAATAATTGAAGACTATAAATAATATTTTATGGCCTGATAATACATCTATATAAGCTATTAGAACTTATATAAGTATGTTTACCCTTTTAATTATATAATCTGCAGTATTTTTTTTTTTTTTTTTTTGGGGGGGTAATCTCGACGTGTTTGATATTCTGAACTACAGTATGTGATATACAGTTCACTGGAATGTCATTTTTCTGCTTTCTTATTTTTATTATCAATGATCAATCTAAGAGAACCGCAGTCTGAGAAACTCTGATTGAAAGCATTTCCACATAGAGATGCAAGGGCTCGAAAAAAAAACGGCTTTTTTGGAAAAAAAACTCGTTTTTTTCTGCTTTGCTTTTTTGCTTGGGAAATTTTGGGCTTTTTTCAAAATTCTGCTTTAAATCGATAAAGCAGACTTTGTTTCGCTTCTCTATAACACAGAAAGTCATTTAATTAGTGGTTGATGCCGATAATAATATAAAACCTCGAAAGTAAACCATGAATTTCGAAAAGATATTTTAAACAATTTTACTTCAACATTTTTACATTATGAATTCCAAAGGATTAACCAATGTATATAATAAACACATTTTAACCTCCTATATACAAAAGTAAGCAGAGTTGGCAAGAACCATGGTTGTTTCTGAAAATGCCAAAAACCCGTTTTGGGGGGCAGTTTAAACTAGGCTTTTTTGGGGTTTAAACCAGGTTTTTTGATTTAGATATTTTGCTTTATGTATTTATATTACATATTCACAGAAATAAGTTTGTTTCGCCTTGGTGTTATTATTCAACAACGGGGTTATGCTGGAAGAGGTCCCATAAGCTTAAAGAAGTCCGGTCAGTAAATTTCTTAAATTGAGAAACTCCCGCCCTAGCCATCGGGAAAATCCCGTCATTCTTTTAAATGTAAAACAATAACGGGAAAATCCTGTAAAATTTAATTTGTATGTAAAATTTAAAGGTCAACGTATTATAATCAGTACGCTAAAACTGAGTGACACACAATCATAGTCAACGTCTTACGAATAAAATCAGAAAAATAAACACACTGCTGAACAAGACTGCACTTATTTAATATAAAAACACATTTACACGTGACGTTTCGATCTTCTATCCAAGATCCTCATCAGACGTGAGTGTACGTCTGATGAGGATCTTGGATAGAAGATCGAAACGTCACGTGTAAATGTGTTTTTATATTAAATAAGTGCAGTCTTGTTCAGCAGTGTGTTTATTTTTCTAAAACTGAGGTATTAAATTACAAATTTAGTACGTAGGTATCATTGAAAGTCCAATCCAAGCTAATGTTGGAAGCTAAGTAGGCAATCGATAAATTTTACCAATTTTAATCAATATATTTAAGCAACCTTCGCTTCTTTATAAAACAACAGGCATGCAGAAATATATAATTTGGTTTCGTTTTGTATGTTTAGGCTTAACATCCTTACGTAATACCGAGGTTATCAAGGAGAAGACTTTCGCTTAAAGTGACATCCGAAAGAGTACTTGGTTTACACATGAAAGAAGGGTTGTGGTTCGACCGAGAATTGAACATGGGACACCTTGATTAAAAGGTGAAAAGGAAATAAGACTAATGCAGATGGTTTGACATGTGAAACGTCACCATGAAGTTCACACGATTCGCATTTTTGTTCTTTTAATTTTTTTAGTTTAAACCAGTTATTTAAAAAAAAACAGCTGGTGTAAACGGGCCAACCCTAAGAGTAAAAACTTCTTTGAAAAAATACACAAATAACTAGCAAAATTGTATGTAGTATTTTTACTTCAAAATATTCCATACCCTCTTTTTGAAACAAAATAAAATTAAAATAAAACATAAGGGAAATACTTAGATTTGTATGATACAATTAAAGGCTGCACATGGTTCTGTATATTCTTGAAATTCTACAGTCAAGTTTTTTATAACCACCATCAAGGGCGCCCATCAGGGGGGTTAAGGGGGCGCTTGCCCCCCCCTAGAGGAAAACGTACTTCAGAATATTGAAAATCCAATAGGATTTTTACATTAGTTACAGCAAAATTTGAAACTATTTTTGAAACGTCGCTTATACTTGCCCCTCCTTGGAAACCACAACATGGGCGCCCTTGACCACCATCACGGTTTACCCAGTCCTCAAGTTTTCTGAATTTTTAACAAGAGGGATTCAACATATCATTACGGAACAAAAAAAAAAAAAAAAAAAAAAAAAGATACGGAATATATTTAAGTTAAGCTAAATACAACTGCACAACAAACGTGACTGAGTGGTTGACTTTTGCGCTTCTATCGGGAAGTCCGGGATTCAACCCAACATTCGACCATTCTGACAAAGCCTTCCTTCATTCCATCTGAGAATGTAGAAATAGTGCGTGTGCTGGCCGACTAGGAGTGTAGGAGTTGGCCGACTTCCTTTCTTATTGTTTTTAAATCGTTATTATTACTAATTACCAGCAGTGACGGTTTTGCGAAGGTTAGAGGATCGGTCTTTCGGACTGAAGCCTGTTCTCCAAAGTTGTGGAATGTCTAAAACGAACGAAATATCTATTAGTTATGCCTTTACTCATAAACTTTAAGCTCCCGTCAAATAAAAATTACGAATGTTTAGAAAAACTAAACATTAGTAGTAAGAAAACCCCTCCCAAAACACTTTTTTAAATTCGCCACTGATTCTCAGTATAAAATGATCTTCAAGGTTGTATCCGGAAGATTATTGCTAAACATATAAACGAAACGAAATATCAGTTATGCCTGTACTCATAAACTTCAAGCTGCTCCCAAATAAAATTAGGACTTTTTAAAAAACGAAACAATCAGAGAAACCCCTCCCAAAGTACTTTTCTAAATCCGCTATTGATTATTTGTATAAATTGGTATTCAAGGTTGTATCTGGAAAATTATTGCTAAATCATTGCACAACTACAGTATAACAGAAATGTGGAAATACAGTTTGACGGACATATTGAAAAACGTATGCTTTGACGGATATATAGAAAAACGTAAGTTTAACTTTCGTGCTAGAAGCTGGAGTACTAAGCTCTTAGAAATGAAACATGGATGACAAACTAAAATGATCTAGAGAAGGAAAAAATGTCGATAACTCAAAAGTTAAAATAAAGTTAAATAACCTGTAAAATTGCCCTCAAATACTACATTCTTCATGTTAGCTTTAATTCGTAAAATATGTGCTCCATTCATCTTGATGGTGAATTACAGAGCTAAATATGGCATTCAGGTCGTGGAAATCTTATCTAACTATAGAATATACTATGAAAAAGCTATTTGGATAAAATAAAATCATGAAAATGAAAAAAGTCAAAATTTCCAAAATTCTCGGTTTTTTTTTCCAAAAAAGCCGGCTTTTTATGTGAAAAAAACTATCGATTCAAAAAAGCCGGCTTTTTTGCATCTCTATTTCCACACAACAGTAATCAAACGATCTTAAATGTAGTTTTGTGCATCTGAAGGTCCGTTGCGCAAATACAAAATTTATAGGAGAAAGGTGTTGTAAAGAATGAAAGAGACATGTTTTCACAATAATTTTATTTAATAGATCACGATATCAAGAGTAAAGAATTGTAAGAAAAACATCCAGGAATGGTAATGTGGAAGTTAAGAACTATAAAGACAAAGACGGTCACCTGTCATGCATCCATTAAGTTCAATGGGTGCTTATTTACAAAGTATCAGTTGTAAAATCGAATTTAAACATTGTGCATAGTACCCTTACCTAAGACATTATATATTTACGATGTATCTTGTTCCTGCTAAGTTTTAACAGTTTCCAGGAACTTCTTTTTCAAATCAGGAAATAACTAGGCGAAGTACTTTTGTTTTGTATTCCCAAATTTGAGAAGGAAAAAGCCCTAATCTACGATTCTTTTAAATTCCTATTTGTTTTGTATACTCATATCGAATCAAGTAACAAAAATAAATCGAAATAAAAATAGATAAAGATGACGTTATGTTCTTTCGCAAGCCTTAATATATTGTAAACCAGAACATTAGAGAAAAGCCGTACATAAATATTAGTACTGTATCCTCTAATTTTTCATGTGTAATCGTGGTTTTATGATAAAATTGAGGAAATTTTCGTTTATAGTAGTTGTATATACCAAGTTCAACTTCAGTATTTTTACATGACAACCTCTTGGTGACAAGGTTTTACATGTACACTCATGTTCAAAATTATTGTCGCATGTCTATAAATATGTTGTTCTACGAATATAATTTGATAATGAATTCGCCCGGTATTTCTTATAATGTTAGTATGTGTATAGTCGGTAAAGACATGTATGTGGCAAATTTCATATCAAAAGAGCAGTACCCGTAAATGAGAACAATGAAACGAAAACAAAACTTTCTTCTCCATTTAGCAACATTTTGTTTTACTCATTCTAATTTTCGTATTTATAGTTCTTTTCCTATGAAATGTACCACAAATATACATTTCCCGATTATGCACATAGTATCAGTATTAAAAGTGCCCTGCAAAATCATTATCAAATTATATTCTTACAAGAAGACAGTTATAGATATGCGACAATCATTTTGGACATGAGTGTACAGTGAAAAAATAGTTACATTCTATCTTTATATTTTACACTAAAGAGCATTTTAATTACAATATCATATTCAAGGAACAAAGTAATTAGCATATATTATATGTATGCCACATTCCCATAAAAAAAAGAAGACGTATCTAAGATTCTTGTTCGGGTCTCTTCTGTAACCAGTCTTTGATTCCTGGAAGATTAAGAACTTTCACAACTAAACCCTTGAAATTGGGATACTTTTCAAGAATTTCCTTGTCTAATGTGCCTTGAAACATTTCGATAGTTGCAGCAAAGAACAAGTCCACCCAAGTAAGCTGAAAATGATAATTCAAAATTTTAAAAATTATTTTCATGTACATATTCAGATAATTATCAAACTTAACATAATTCAACTTATCCATTTATATAGTACTAGCCACAGCTCCTGCTTTCCGCACAGGAAGAAAATGATTCACGAGAAGTATATGAAAGATACATTCTTAAGGATGTTGAATGTCTGAACCATCTTTGTTTTACGGCCATTTTTAAATTAAGGGTTATATTTTGTTTCCTTTGAAATTAACTGAAACTTTAATTGTTTGATTTTATTGATTTCCTCTTCAAGTTTTCTTGAATGTCCCCTACTTTGTCAAAATAAATTTTGTATTATATAAGCCTGTATGCCAAATCCGTTGAAAATCTGAAATCTGTTTTGAGTTTTTTTTCTAATTTGGTTATATTCATTTATGAATTTGAATTCCCTATAATGCCTACGTATTCATGCTTGTTATGAATGTAATATTCAAAGAACTTTAGGTCACAAAATTCACATGTATGATTGTTATGTTCTAAAAATGCTCACAAAGTATCGCTGAAGGATCACTAAGGAAGTTTTCACTAAGATTTACTGAAATAGATTTGAAGAAAAAATAAGTTTCACCAAACTAGCATATTAACATCTTCCCTCATTGCAAAGAAAAGAAAGGAGAGTGTTAGCCCCGTATACATCAATTGGGCGAAAAATCTAGGTTGTGCAGGTATGAAACAGCTTAAAGAGAATTTTACTCATACTAATTAAATGAATTTAAAACTACTTATGTGATCTAATAAAGGCATAAAGAGCTTACATTTCCTCCAACGAAATATCCTCCATTGTTTTTGATCGTTTCATCAAATCTTGAGAAGTAGAATGGTACCAGCTCATTCTTCAGAGTTTGTTCAAGATTCTTCTTCTCTTCTGCATTAGCAGCAAATACATATTTTCTTAACTCTGAAAGAAGAAACATATTCTATTTAACATAATGTATAGGGTGGTTTAAATGTTTTCTAATCCCTTGTAAAAGGCTGGAAATGTATATGAATAAGTTGGAATCCTTTATGTCTCGTAGCAGCAATGTTTATACAATGAGCGTTTTTCTCCGAGAGCGATCCCAGACAACTAGTATTTGAGGAATACTGTTAATGACAGCCTTTGCAAGAATCACCAATGCTATACAACGTAAAATATCACATATGACATGGCGCGCATCATCTTGTACCATAGTGATGGTGTTTATAGAACCTTTTGGATAGTGACAATGTTAGGGAATGATAGTGACAGTGATCAAGTAAATCTAGTACATGTGTCTGACATTATTCTATCATTCTTTTATTGTTCTTGTACCTTTCCGTAGGGATAGACAAGACATTTGGACCATCCTCTAAAGACAAATGAAGACAACACATCTCTTAAACGTTACATGTTAGAAACGTTTTACTGCTATTTTCATGTTAGTAATGTGGATTTAGTTTAAATGGCCCGCTTTAGTTCATATTGGAGACAGGAAGTTCAAATATGTTAAATAGTGCAAATAAATAAATAATGTTAAAATTACAATAAATTAAAATCTCGTAAATCGTAGAGGCGTAATTTCTACTATAGTGGTTCTCAACCTAATTCCTATCACGACCCGATTTTATCACATCCTCTTGCCAGCGAACCCCTTGTAATTTCTGGTTTGTAATAAGCTTGTGTGAGATTTTTATTATACCTATTGCGGAGATCTCACGATATCCATCTATTTCTATAATAGTAGAATCCATTTTTTACATATAGTGGTTACAGTAACTTTCCTAAAAGCGAATGCATTAAAATCAAATTTAGTCAGTTCATTCATCTTCCGCTTATCTTCGCGACCCCCATGAACCCCTCTCGCGACCTCTCTAGTGATCGCGACCCCCAGGTTGAGAAACCCTGTTTTAGTTGTTTTATCATATAAAACAACTACAGATATCAGAAGTATTCATAATAAGTATGAATTACGGTACTTATATGATATAGGCGATATAAGGAGGCTTATTTGTTTCAACCTAATCAGATATTCAGTATTTCACATTCGATCATTTTACTTTGTCTATTAACTTTAGTACTTTCTTTTCACTTACCATCCCGTAAATCCATCAATGTATCCACTAAAGCATCGCATTGCAGCTGCTGAAAGTCATCTTTCGGAGCTAGATTAAACTTCTTCCCCAAGAAACGACAGATCGCTACAGACTGATTTATCCTTTTTCCATCGAACTCCAGCACTGGAACCTTCCCAAATGGCATAGCTACAAATTATTATATTTTTAAAAAATATGTTATTGTAACATTTATACATTTATTCATTATTTTCATACAGGAAAAGAATTATTGTACAAAACCTTAATCATAAACGCCTGTCTCTTTACGTGTTTAAAAGATACTAAGAGGTTTCCTGTTCATTTTAAATAATTTTGTAATATATTCTTTTGTCAAATAGAATTGTGTTATTAGCAGAAGTAGTTGATAATGTTTATTTGAATCATAATCATAGGTATACTGCTATTAGAGGACTCATTATAATGGTTTTGCATTGTTTTTACGACTGAATGCCCTTTCTGACTCCAATTGTCCTTATTTTGCCGGACATGAGGGTTGGATTGATTAAATGTCAGGACCCGGAGAAAAGAACGAGGAAGAAAGGTTCGTGTTAAAATGGCCTCGCGTCAAAAGTGCTCGGGTCTAAAAGATTCCACGACATAAGAGCCCCGAACAAAAGATCTGGGTAAAAACAGCCAAAGGCCAAAACCCCTGAGATCAAAGAAGCATTTTAAGTCAGAGGGTATAACTATTTGTTTGATTAATTTATTCTACTTTTGCGGAGCTATGCGACTCCAGTAGTTCTAAAGAATCTTTCAATAATGACCAATATTTGCTAGCATTTATTAATGGACTGTCCTGTCAAATTCATCTTGCATGAGATCGATGGGTAACAAATCCGGTAACTATTCCATTTGTTGGTGATGTAAATATCTTTGCATTGCAAATAATTACTGCAAAAGTTGGAAAAATGTTTGAGATGGTAATGCTGTTGTAGAACAAACTGCCTCAAATTTACGTTCTTGATGAAATTCCATGCCTCACTTAAAAGTTGTGAAACACATTTTTATCAATTATTCCATTAATTCGGACTAAATTATCGACTTGGTAACATGTAAAGCATCCCTAAACAATGATGCTATCTTTTTAATGCCTTGCTGTAGGTTCCTGATAAAAGCGTTTTTTGGGACGGAGACGCACACACTTGTACCATTGGAAAGCGAAAAGTTGGAATTTAGATTCGTTGGTCCAGAGTGTAGTAGAATAGAGGGCCTTCATAAGCGTGGGAAAATTTTGGCCTAATTTTGGCCCTAAACTGGCCTAAACCAGTGTGTTGCTATGCTAGAATAAGGAAGTATACTCTTGGACGCCTACCAGATGTAAAAAACAAGATAAAACATGCCTTTTTTCGTCTCCTCATCTTATATTGTTTAGTTATTTGAACCCCCGCCACCCCTGCTTCTCCTGGAAAGCCGAATATGTCGAAGTCAAGTTTCGACAAGCCTTTAGTTGCTATGTTCATAGCCTTTTACGGCTAGCACAGAAACGCGTGGGAAAATTTTGGTTTATTTGAACCTCCGTCACCCCTACTCCTCTTTAGTTGCTATGTTCATAGCCCTGGAATTGGGAGGCAAGTTTCGACAAGCCTTTAGTTGCTATGTTCATAGCCTTTTACGGATAGCACAGAAGTTATCATGATCGAAGCTCCCCAATTGATAGTCCTATCAGTTATCATGATCGAAGTTTTCCAATTGATTGATTGATTTTGCTTTTCGTTATGTATTGAATAGCTAGATGCTCTTGACCTTCATAGTCTTGGATGCTCATACTGGTGGACGGATCAGAGTCCTATCAGTTATCATGATCGAAGCTTCCCAATTGATTGATTGATTTTTGTCTTTTCGTTATGAATTTGAACCCCCAAACCCCTCCACTTCCTCCTGCGAAGAACGTAAGGGAACGTTGTTACTATGCTCATACTCTTGGACGGCGAAGCTCCCCAATTGATTGATTGATTTTTGATTTTCGTTATGTATTGAATAGCTAAATGCTCTTGGAGGGATGAGAGTTCTATTAGTTATCATGATCGAAGCTTCCGAATTGATTGATTGATTTTTGTCTTTTCATTATGGATTTGAACCTCCCAAACCCCTCCACACCACTCCCTCCTGCGAAGAACGTAAGCGAACGTTGTTACTATGCTCATACTCTTGGGACGGCTACCAGATCTTGATGAGAGTCCTTTTAGTTATCACGTTCGAAGCTTCCCAATTGATTGAATATCAAGTTCGAAGCTTCCCAATTGATTGATTGATTTTCGTCTTTTCGTTATGTATTGAATAGCGAAGAGCATACTTAATATCTTAAAATATTCAATGCTTTCTCATCGAGAATCGAACCTGTACACTAAACGCAAGACCGGTGCTTTACGATTTAGAATTGAATTAATTCTTGCATGAAAAAAAAAAAAAAAAAAGAATTTCATGTATTGGTTTTAGCGTAGCATATGATATGTACATTGTTCGAAGCTCTTCATTTCGAAGCACTTAGCTTCGTTAACTTATGAAATAAAGATTGTACATCGGAATCGAACGCGAGACCAGTACTTCACGATTTAGAGTTGAATTAATCCTCGCACGGAGTAATCCAACTTGAGGTGGGCACTCTATCACTGTACGTCAGTGCCTCGCATATAGATTAGATGTTATTAAAAAAAAACTTTTCGTCCTTTTTTTCTAGTCGTCTTGTATTGGGTAGCTAGATTCCCCCTACACCTTAGCCCCACCAGACCCATCTTGTAATACTAAGAATAGAAGCTCCCAGATTTTCTGCGAAGAGTTTGAGAAGTTTCTTACGAAACGTCTGGAAAATTTTCGTCTGGAACCTTCTCAGGAAATTGAGTTGATAAGATGATTGTTGTAGTTCCTGGATGTTTTTTAAAGGTATTGGTAGCGGAAGCACTTCTCATAGCATATCATAATGTTTTAAAACGTAGGATGAAAAAATGTGTATGCTCAAATCAGCAGGGTTGATTGTATTGCATGTGAAAAGTATTATATGGATATTCACATGATGTTGTCTGCTATGACAAGTAATTAAAATCACTTAAGTTGAAGCCGTGATGAAATATTGCGCTATAACATTCCCATAGCACAAAAGATTACGCCCACGAAATGTCTGTAGGTTATGAACTATTTGTTTTATCTAATTTGGTCTTGGGATTCTCACGAATTCACTTGTAAGTGTTCATGGGAATAGAATTTGTTTGCAGACTGTTCTTTGATCGAATAGACCTTAGTTGCTCAGGGGAATATCGCATTGCATGAATCGTGAATATCGTATTTTCAAACGTATACAGCATTTGAGATTACATGTATGTTTGCTGTCGTCTTCACATACGAACATACTCACGTGCGACTGAAGATAGTGTAATCTGAATGCGAAAACGCTGAGTTTGTGTAATGAAAAATAAGTCTGTTAATAGATAAGATTTACTAAAGATGATATTTTGATACATCTATCAAATAATGTGTGTGAATAAGGAAATGAAATTGAATAAGGATATTAAATGTAGCAGGGGAGAGGTGGGGAGATTTTATTCGTTTGGAAAAGCTCATATGTTTCTTGAAAACAGTTATCATAATAAACTTGCTTTATTTTTGACTTCCAATGCTCTCCCATCCGTAAATCGAACTCAGGATCACGTTCACCACATGTCCGTGTTAGCTATTAGAACAGCTGGAGGTGGTGAAAAGATGAGCAGAAGGCACAGCGGCAAAGCGCTTACATTTGGTATATGATGGTCCCTAGCTCGACTACCGAATATATTAGCTCATGATGCCTTAGCATAATGGGCATAATCGTAGGACATTAAATAAATAAATTTGTGATGGACAACATCGTGTTCGTTGATTCTCATGTGGTATTTCCGCTTCATCTCATAATATCATTTCATTTAAAATACCTTAATCATCCTTTCATCTTAGCCTAAATTAGATATTCGTGGGGCGTTAAACTGAAAGATTTCATCTTTATCGTTGCACACAATTGTTTTCCCGTTCATCATGTGTAACATTCTACATTTAGTCGTGTTTCTGTTCTTATGGCTAGGTTTGGAGATTTACATTTTAATAAAAAATAAAAGAAACGAAAAATCGTCTTAGACGTTCCTTAAGTAGAATTACTTTGAACAACAAATCTTAATTCTGTGGCGAAGGGTACGTCCCTCATGATATAGTTCATTCTCGAGACGAGATAGAATACATCGAGAAGCAAGATCGACGATACTTTTACAAAAATTTATGATGAGATCCAATGTCGGACAGAACTCCTTATAAAAGTCATAGAAAAAGGATTCATTCTGTTTTCACTGTTGTAAATTAAGGCTTTAATTGGAAGATATCCGTTAAATCGTGTAATATGGCAACTCGACTTGGAAGTACAAGACATCACATACAAATTTTGCCTTCATGTGTTACTAGACTAGATGCTCAGTATAATAATAAGGGCGTCAACGCTTCTCTCTCTCTGTTTCAGACCAATCTCAAAGTTCGTGAAGAAAAATTTATTACTTTTAGATTCATTTAAATATATGTTAATTAGTTTAAATAACTTTTTTCGGTATTTCAAATTTTGTTTCCCACATATTCGAGTCGTAGGCCTTTCTCAAGTTAATAAATAATTGATATGTATGGATATAGCATTAGCCCTTGTTTAGTTGTAAAATTAGTGTAATAAATCTTTTGTACCCATGATAAGTAAATTCTCTCATTACACTATTCGCTAACTTACTTAGTTGCAAATTTCATTATTTATGCAATTCAGCTTATTTCGTTTACGATTTACTTCCTATGTGATCAAAGAAATGATCTTTGTTCGTGGGATTTCTTAAGACATCACGTTCTCACACAATGTTAAGGAAAATCGATGAGCTTGGAAATTTTCAATCCTGTGTGAATGTATTAAGTTTTGTGTCTCACGCAGGAGAGTCCTTTATTATTATTATTTCCATCGAGAGATAATGTTAAGAAAGGTATCCTGCGAATTCTTAAGATAATGAGGACAAGGTGATTTAATGGTCATACATATAGAATACGTCTTCGAGAGTGAACATATTATTCATTAGTTAAAGATGGCATCGTCAATGAATTTATTAACCAAACTTAATGCAGCGTCGTTAGTATCTTTTACAAAATTACAAGACTTAGAAATTAATAAAACCTATCGTATTGTAGATTGCAAATTAATTACAACCGTATATGGAAAGAAGGTTTGTGTGACTTTTGAAGCAGGACAAAAAGTGATTCTACCAGGACGATTTACTGAAAAAGTAGAAGCAGATAATGGCGCTTTATTAACATATTTGCAAAGTGGAAACGTTTGTTTAATATACAAAGGAAAAAAAAAGATTAATTTAACGGGACATAGTATGCACGATATTGAATTCACAGAGTTGAACGCATCGTAAGTGTATGAACATGTACATGATTATCGACTTATTCTTCATTCTCATCCTTTTTCCCTAAAATTTCTCCCATCTTGGTGGATTTGTGTGTTTCCGGGGTCGCGAGAAATCGCAATGTCTTGCATGTACTGGACTTGCGGCAATTCATACGTGTGTAAATGAACAAAATATTATTAGTGAAATGAACAATAGTTTTCCGAATGTATCTTCGGCTTTGAAGAAGGACGGTGATATAAACATTGATGATGAAAGATTAAAATTGGAAATGAAAGTATTATGTAAACAAAAAATTATAGAAGCAATCAGGGATGAATTATTTGACAGAATTCAAACACAATCATGGTGGGGGAAACTGATACCCAACCTGTGGATGACATCGATGAGATGGATATGTGTTGATAAAAAAAGAAGAAGAAAAAATATTTTTCAGTGTAGTGATTTTAGTGAAAAGTGATATATATTTTTATGACGTAAATTGAGTGACAAGAGGATATCTAACTGTCTGAAAATTATATACATTATCAAGTTTACTATACGAATAGTGAAATGAAACACGCAAAGAAAGAAAACATATGTTTCAGTCTAGTGATTTTATTAAAGTGATATATTTTATACATTTCTGAAAAATGTATCATTCATTAGTGAGTAACATTTTACGTTGTATGCAAAAATCGTATTTGAATTCATTATTATGAAAAAAAAAATATATATTTTTCAGTGTAGTGATTTTAGTGAAAGTGATATATTTTATACATTTCCGATTATGTATCATTCATTAGTTCACTAATATTTTACGTTGTATTAAAAATCGTATTTGAATTCATTCACCAATAAAAAACTAATTAAAAAAAGAGCTATTAGGTTTAGATTTAATCTTGTACATTTGTTTGGAAGTTTTACATTTTAATAAAAGTAAAAGAAACGAAAAATCATCTTAGACGTTCCTTAGGTAGAATCACTTCGAGCAGGAAATCTTAATTTGTGAAAAGTTATGTACCAAATTCACCGTTTGAATATTATTATTATTATTATTATTATTATTATTATTATTATTATTATTATTATTATTATTATTATTATTATTATTATTATTAATTTGGGGAGTAGATTCGTTTGATATAAATCGACAAGTACATTTTTTCAAATTCGAAATGAAACAGAAACATCCGAGTCTCATAGACAATACTAGTTCACTCAAGTTTTAGCCCTCAGACACTGTTTTAATGTTACATGTGGCATATATCAGTTGATTTTGAGTTTAACGTACCGTTTGGCAGTGAGGCTATATGAGACGTGGCCCTACTGATTAACGTGGAATCCGAATCACATAAGCTCCCGACGGGAATCGAACCTGCGCCTCCCACGCGAAAGGACTGAGAGTTGATCATTCCTTAATGTCAGTTCAGAAAGAAGCAGAATACAGGGAGAGCTAATCTTTGATATCGCGGAATCTTTCTTTGAATTCATTTTTCCAATGCTGAAGCTTCTTGGTATGTATCCTGTACAAAGCAAGTGTCTTGTACTTGTTCCATACTTAACACAAATTGGTAAATGTGTGAAGCCTTCGTTTTGTAACAGTTTCTCCCAGAGCTGCAACTTGTGTTCTAACGTTTTATTTACGTAATGTTTGCAGTAATTATGTTTTTTCCTTAAAGTTTCAAATTAAAATGTGACAAATATTTCGTAATATCATCTGCCATGAAAGAAACATATTGTAACCATAAAGAATCCGTCAGTAAGTTTGTGCTTTGTTCTTTGATTTGAAGAAAATTGCTAATTCCATCTCTCAAGTTCTAGGAACTTTTCAGACCCGTGGAGCACAGGATACCGAGCACACTTCTCTGCGATAGGGAAACCTAGAATATTTATGCAAAATCTTCCAAGAAAACAGCAAATTGACGCTGGTTTAAGTCATATGAAGTTGATTTAAGAACATTGTCTATGTGAACTATCTTTGAACGTATCACAAAGTGACCCAAAGTAGGTATACATACCTGCATTGATCAAGTATGACATTATATGCTTCGGTCTATTCCGAGTTTAGGCATAAGTGAAAAGGAATTAAGAGCAAATAATGGAGAAGCTAAGTCAATATACTGCAATGCAATAAGTAAATGAAAATTCCATGAGCTGATCAGTACGGGTATGTATATATACTTTTGGGCCATTATATATATACGAGTACTTCTTTCTTGTTTTCTGAAGGTGAACCAATGGTCACAAAGAAATGATTCAAGGGCCACATGCAACTCACAAGTTTGAAATACTTGTTCTACAGTTACAGGTTAATTCTGTTACCGGAAAAATGGCAGATCATTTGTATTTGAAGTTTCATTGCGTTATTTTCAAATCACAAGTGTATTCTCAATTTTGAACTTCAAAGGACAATGCTTTTCAGACAACTGATATAGATCTATCAAAATTTAGTTTTTATTAAGTAAGGAATATTTTAAGAAGATATTAGTAGAATAAATTATTAACATTCCAGTTCATTTCAAAGAAGAAAGAAAAATAAATCCTCTATAAGTCAATGGATAAAAAAAGAAGATGACACACAACACGCAACATTATTCAACATTTCTCAAATTGGGTTAAATTTCCATTATATGGACTGAAGTTGAGGATTTTGAAAGACTTTGAGGCTCAATATGAACCAATTATATACAGACTTGATGCCACAAAGAAAAAAACTATGTAGCGTACGTAAAATCGTAGGTTACATGCGTAAATCTTAGGGATAGGCGTAAGTCGAGTCAAATGTAATTTTCTCGAGTTGAGTTTCGAGTCGAGTTACTGTTTTCAGGTCGAGTTTCGAGTCGAGTCGAGTTTCATAAATGGCTCGCTCCTTCAGCTCATTTTAAGTCGTTTTGGAATCATGGTCTTATTAGACTGGAAAAGGAAAACCATGAGAAATATAAGCAATAATGTGAAATACTTTTAGTGTTTCTCACGACTTTTTTTTTATTAAAACCGTGTTGATAGAGAGAAAGGCAGAAGGACGACCAAGCATAGAATATCTAGATCTTTGATAACGTCACAGGTTGTAATTCCTCTTTGTAAAATAATCCATTCAGTGGTTCCTTTGTTCCTATCTTCACTGTCTGACAAAATATGACACGATTCGAGAAACTTTTCGGTACGAAAAAGAGATAAGTCGCAAATCGACAAGTACATTTTTTTTTCAAATTCGAAATGAAACAGAAACATCCGAGACTCATAGACAATACTAGTTCACTGAAGTTTTAGTCCTCAGACACTGTTTTAATGTCACATGTGGTATATATAAAAGCTTTAAATTGATATAGTAATTGCACGAACACGATGTATTTTCAAACTCAAGACAATACAGAAACATCCGAGATTTATGAGCATTACTAATTCACACACATCCGAGACTTATGAGCAATACTAGTTCGCCCAAGTTTTTGATGAGGAAGATGCCCACATTAGACAAAATTTACAGAAAATTCGGAATATTAAGGAATGTTGGTGATCTGACCTAGAACATACCTTTTCATTACAGTAAACAAAGAACAGGAATGAACATGAATTGTACCTCAAATGATGTGTACGGGTTCGATTTTAATCACAGTTCCCATGAAGTGAACTTTGTAGTGTACAAACATCGTGTGTGCGTGAGTAGAGTTTATGTTTCTAACTTCTTATTCAAAGATTCACAAGATAGGTTATTTCTTATTTAAATGCTTCTTTCAATATTCCTACTCTATCTTTGTTTTTAAATCACGTTCACATTTTATGTTTTATCTAATAACTACAGAGATATAAAAGTAGAAACAAAATGTACAAATGAAGGGGGATTGAAAGATTTATTATGAAGATCTAACGCTGAAACCTCAAAATACTATTACTATGGTAACTAGTATTGCCAACAAAACGAGAGAAACTTCTCGATACAAAAAGAGGCAAGTCTCAATTCAATAAGTACATTTTCAAATTCGAGATGATACAAAAACATAGGTACGTTCAAAAAAGTTTGTGATAACTTGATCCAAGATCCAATATATTTTAGAAAAAACGATATCGAAATTAGAAATTTGTACACGCAAGCCCATTATCAGCGATGATTTTTGATTGATATTACACCTGTTAGCAGTGACTTTCGGGAATTGCTAGAGTTAGAAGGATATAGATATTTTTTTATCCGAAGTGTCATCACTTATCAAAACTTGTTGACCATTACGTGATGCAACTTTTTTTCGCATTAAAGATTCATCTGAAAATTTCAGATTTGTGCAATTTTTCGAAGTGTAAGTGATCAGTTACAGTTACAGAATTGATTAACCGAATATAAGTCTAGGTACATCTTTAATAGCGTAATTCAAATTGTGGACCTGATGTCAACATGTGCAGAGTTATGTAAAATGCATCATGTATTATATCACAGAATACTACATTGCTAGATCTAATCACTTTCTCAGATTTGTTCAAAAAACGTAACACAAGACTATTGTAATTCGTCATCTGAATTACCTTTTCTTATTTGTCTTAAAAAGCAATACATCTTCGCGGATAAACATTTAGTGCCCATACAGGCAGTTGAGAAAATTTATTTTCCTATTACAGTACCGACTTGACAAGTTATCAAATTATAACTATTCCAAAGATAACGTGAAAACAGATTAATTCATTTGTTCACGAATTAGTGCGAAAAAGAAAATTTGTCAACTGAAGAATACTTTCTTTTTCGTGTATACAGGAAGATTATATGGCTATACGTAATAATGATGCTACTGTATCTCCAACAAATATAGATCAAAACTTATTGGTCATTACGTGATGCAACCTTTTTCGCTAGTAAATCAAATTGTGGACCTGATGACGGCATGTGCAGAGTTACATAAAAATGCATCATGTATTATGTCGCAGAATATTACATTGCTACTCCTTCTGTATATAGGATAGGTCAGTGTTTCTTTCTTTAGATATATGCTATCTTTTGCTGTTCAGCATTACGTCAGAACATCACGTTAACACTTCTCAGTTTTGTTGATGAATGTCTTGGTTTAATATTTATCTTCACACGTATGTAGTTCATTTTTTTTAAAGTAAACTTGCGATGTTTAAAGATGATGATGGTGAACATGTACAATAGATTTCAATCTTTTAATGAAGTCATTCGATTCATTTTTATTGTTAGACATTCGTTTTGAAAAGTAATTAATTTTCTAAGAAACGATTACATGTTACTCTTGTGTACATCACATCTTTGCAAATACTATCTAATGTAACCACTATCGTTTTGAATCAGGTCCAGTTGGAACAAAATTTTCTAAAAGGGAGCATGAACATGCCAATTTTTGGTTGCTAATCATTGGCCCCATGTTCGTCAAATATTAGTAATTTTAAGCATTACCTCATTAGCCTCCTGTCTCCTTGTTATTATCACATTGGAAAGTTCACTGGCGGTATTCGTAGCTTTTGTAAAAGATGATGAGTAATCACAATTTAGTTTTTAATGGTCATGATGGATCAATGGTTGAGTCCCAATGGTAGATTTGCAACAGTCAGCCCAAAATGTAGGGAGATGGGCAGTAGAAGTTAGGAAAGACCGAATTCAATCATATTTTAGTTCATTTGCAAGCCTACCGTGATAATTTTAGGGGCGCTCGTCATCCCTGTGGATAAGGGCATGGGTAGAGTGATTACTTCTGATGCAAGTTCATGTTAATAGGGAATTGTGGTAAACAAAAAAACTGTGAGCATTAGCTCTCCTGTTTACTTCTACTTTGTTCATTCCTGTATTTTTTATTTTTATGTTTCTTATTTTTCTAAAGCAATTATGTCAGGTTAGAAGAACATGTATCTTTTCTTTCTAGTACGTGTATTGTTCTTCTACTCATAAATTCAATGGATTTCAGGATGCATGATGACTCAGTGATATAACGTTTATTCATATTGTCATTCTATCAACTAATATTTTTTCGTCATTCATTTGTCTTAATCATATGTCCTTTTACCGAGAAAGGGTATATATGTGGGACGTATCTTTATTTCTCCGGGGATCTTTACATGATGTACAAACCTATTACATTTTAGGTTTGAGGAGTATGGTGGCTCAGTGGTAAAGGATTTACAATCACTACTTCGTTTTTCAAATGCTGAAGCTTCTTGGTATGCATCCTGTACAAAGCAAGTGCTGGAACTTAATGGCGATCCGTGCCTCAGATTTGGCAATCATCACACTTTCAGTTAATTACTCTAAAAAAAAAGAAAGATAACGAATTCGGAATTTATTAGATTCATGTTTCTTCAAGGTTGATGATGATGATGATGATGGTAATGTTAGGTGTTCAGTATAATATTAATAAGGGCATAAACACATCTCTCTCTTTGTTTCAGACAATTCTCATAGTTCGTGAAGAAAAAATTATTACTTTTAGATTTATTTGCCAAGAATGGAGAAACTTTTCGGTACGAAAAGACATAAGTCGCAAATCGACAAGTACATTTTTTCAAATTCGAAATGAAACAGAAACAGACGTGTAGTATTGTCACTAATGTACCTTCAAAAAAACATGTTATGTTAAAAGAAAATGGCATGGCAACGTTGATTTTCACTGAAGAGTGGAAATACGAAGAAATTCTGTTAGGCGGAACGTTAAACTAAAAATATTTCATCTCTCTCTCTCTCTCTCTCTTTCTTACGAAGGGCATGATGTCTCAATGATTGCGAAAACTATTACTTAACACAATATGATGTTCTTATTCCGTAGCAAATAGGAAAACTCAATTTAGAGGTACGTTCAAATCAGTTTAACGTACCACGACTATGCCCATTATGCTGAGGGAGTTGGATGATTAAGACAATTGAATGAATGAATACTTAGTAGAATGAGAATGTATGAGTAGATCATGAAAACTCACGGACACGATGTTTGGAGATGAAACTAGGGGTTGCATGCACTTTGTCACAGTGCACGACAATTAGTAATAAAAAATTATAAGCTTATTTGATCGGAGATCGAGCTAGGGACCGCATGCATTGGGTTGCGGAACAATGCTCCACTATACTAAGTATTCATCTGAAAGAATAAGTCATTGCTTTATCACTGAACCACACACAAACTTTCACATATTTCTTACGTTCGAAACGTAAGAAAATATTTCAGTTTAACGTACCACGATTATACTCATCATACAGATAGACAGACAGAAAGATATACACTTAGATAGTACTTATTGTCTTTTCGAGTGTAGAATAATACGCGTTCAATACTACACAGATACTTGTAGTGTTTGAGCCTCGTCGCCCAAAGCTTGGACCTCTCCCAACAAAAAATTTCTTGATGTACGCCTGTGTACATAGCTAGTATACGAATTCTATGACGGGGGGTTCTGAGCATTTTAAAAGAAATTGATGATAATAATAGGGAATATTTTAACTACTTTCGTCCTTTTAAAGTAATATCACATACAGCTTAGACTATAATATAGAGAAAACTATACAAAGTTCAACTTCCTAGATCAACTTAAAGAAATAGAGAAATGTTCTCTTATTTGAGAATAGACAATTGTTTTAACTTGAAGATTTGTGCCCCATGTTGAAATCGTGGGGTGCTGTGGATCAGTGGTAAAGCGTTCACCTTCTGTGATTGGGGGTCCCTGGTTCGATCCTAACTCTCGCCGTGTGAACTTTGTGGTGCATATAGCCTCGCTGCTGAACGGAACGTTAAACTCAAAAATCAATCAACATCATGTGTACATAGGTAACGACATCCGAGATGTATAAGCAACACTAGTTTTGTCAAGTATTAGATCTCAAACACTGTTTTAATATTACCTAAAACACACACACACATACATATCTTCGCTTCGTGTTGTCTGAAATCATGACCTAAGATAATGTTGACGCGATAGCTGGAGAACAACATTGAAATACAAAACATGTTCTGTTATCTTATTTTTCTGCTCTTTGCAAGTAGACAGTGCAGATACAGAAACTCTCTCAGTTCGTTGACTTATGTATGTGTATTTAACGTTAGATTTCACTCTTATTAACATTAGAAAATTATGAAATTAACTTCAGTGACTCAGTGGTAGAGTGTTTACCTCTGGTGCATGAGGTCCCGTGTTCAAATCACATGTCTTTTTTCTATATACTTGTCATTAATTTTAGTGATCACAAATCCCCTGCTTCCTTTACAACTTAACGAAAAGATGCTATTGACTGTCCCCGGAAAACCGACCTTATCATTTCATTTTTACGTTCCAGAGGGCACGGTGGACTCAGTGGTAGAGCGTTCACCTCAAGTGCTTGGGTCCCTGATTCGATCCCAGTTCGTGCCCTATGAACTTTGTGGTGGACAAACATCATATGCGTGGATTTCCCTTCGGAGTTCACCAGTTTCCTTCCGCTTTCTTCATTACATCATTTCATTCATTTTTTCATTATCACCTCTCCTTCATTAGCCTAGTAGACGTAACCGCAGGACGTAAAACTCACTTTTCACTTGTCCCATCGCCGTCCATTAGTATAGTACACTCAGCCTAACCGGCATAATCGTGGGACGTTAAACTCAAAGATTTCATTTCATTTTTTTCGTTCCAGAGGGCAGGGTGGTTCAGTGGTAGAGCGTCCACCTTAAGTGCTTGGGGGTCCCTCGTTCGTTTTCCATTAGCATAGTACACATAACCTAACCGGCATAATCGTGGGACGTTAAACTCAAAGATTTCATTTCATTTTTTCGTTCCATGGGGAACGGTGGCTCAATGATAAAGCGTTCACCTTAAGTGCTTGGGGGTCCCTCGTTCGATCCCAGTTCGTACCCTATGAACTTTGTGGTGGACAAACATCGTATGCGTGGATTTCCCTTCGGAGTTCACCAGTTTCCTTCCACTTTCTTCATTACATCATTTCATTCATTTTTTCATTATCACCTCTCCTTCATTAGCCTAGTAGACGTAACCGTAGGACGTAAAACTCACTTTTCACTTGTCCCATCGCCGTCCATTAGTATAGTACACTCAGCCTAACCGGCATTACTTGATCGGAGATCGAACTAGGGACCGCATGCACTGGGGGGTTGCGGAACAATGCTCTACTACACTAAGTATTCATCTGAAAGAATAAGTCGTTGCTTTATCACTGAGCCACACACAAACTTTCACATATTTCTTACGTTCGAAACGTAAGAAAATATTTCAGTTTAACGTACCATGATTATGCTCATCATACAGATAGACAGACAGAAAGATATACACTTAGATATATTTACATTTATATTTCACAAGTATAGGGACAAATGTTTATGAGGGTGTCAAACAATCATTGCATGAGTAATATAGTTTAATCTTTCATTCCAGTGGATAAAACTCAAAGATTTCCCATTAACCTTGTTGACTTTATTGTGGGACGCAAAACTCAAAGATTTCATTTCATTATTCAAAGATTTCATTTACAAACAGAAAGACAGACAGACCTTGTTGGCTTTATTGTGAGACGTACAAATTCGTTTATATGTATGTGTTTTTAACGATAGAATTTCATCTCTATGGAACACGGAAAACACAAAGCAAATACATTGTCTGGAGGGCATCTTAGCTCGGCGGTCGTGTTTCTTATCATATTTTATACTTTTTTTTTCATCAGGGACATCAGTGGCTCACTGATAAAGCGTTCACTTCTGCTACATGATGAGGAGGGGTCCCAGGTTCAATATTCTGTTCCCGCCAGATGAACTTTATAATGAACAAACACCGTGTACGTGGATTTCCTCTGGGTTCTCCCGGAGCGTTCACCTGTATTGCATGAAGCACCGTGTTCAAATTCTACTTCAGACAAGTGAACTTTGTGGTGGACAAACACCGTATGAATGGGTTTCCTTGGGAGTTCTCCCGTTTCCTCCCACTTTCTTCACTTCATCATTTCTCATCATCACTTTCCCTCTCTACTAGTGTAGTAGTCAACTATAGGACTAAAACTCTTTAACATACAATTAAATGTACTGTACCTTTTATTATTCATTTAGCAGGGCTGAAGGTCAGTCTGTTACGAATCATCAAAACATTTGACAATGTTATCTTATCTGTTGCTCTTGAAACTAAACCATTTTAAGATGGAGTTCACTGTACTAGCAAACAGAGAAAAGAAAGAGACTAGCAAAACAGACATTCACATATGTGTCTGTTTTTTATGGTTTGACGAGTATGATGGCTCAGTGATAGATGATTTACATCCAGTATTTTGGGGGTCCCTGATTCGATCACGGTTCACACCGTGTGGACTTTCTGATAAATTCAAAAATCTACAAACACAACGTTCTTCATCGTAAACGTACGTTGTACTGTGATCAGAAGTATCGGAATAACAACAACATTAGTATACTAATTTAAAAATCCTATCGTATTGATCGTTCACAAAATACAAATTTTATGTGAAAATAATAAAAGATTTCAATTTCACTATATTATTATTATTATTATTATTATTAAATGCTCTAGAATTAGTACTACACTGTTCAGTATAAATGAAAAGTATTTTCTGCTTCTTTATGAACAGAAGTCCACTTCATTGACACTCATCAACTTTAAAGTTCGTTTTCCGTCAAACTTGACTGTGTTTGTACACTATCCAATAAATCAGTCATAATTGAATCTATGAGTTTTTTGTTTATAGTCTGAAAGCAAGCGGAATCAAATGTACAAGTTTTCTTCCCCATTCTGTTAAAATTTCACTTAAATCCAAATACAAGGTCTTTAGCAACACGATTCACTTATTCAAATGTTCCACTTTTTAGTACAATACACATTAATTTGGCTTTCATTTCGGAGCACTACGTAATACTTGTATAACAGGGCACTTTTCCTGTATTTGTTTAATAAAAGCATATCCCTTCTTAAGGTAAAGAAATGGACAATTAGGAAACCATTTCGCATGTTCTATCCATGGAACATCGTTATCAGTCCAATCTTTTAATCCTCCAGCACAATAGAAGCATATAGTTTGGTCTCTTGTTTTCGTGTAAAAAAATCCAGCATCACTTAATTGATCCGGGCATTGTTTTGATGAAATAGGCCAGTGTTCGAATGTTCTTAAACGTAATTCCTTTGTACAATACTGACTATATTGAGGGGCAAAACATTTATGTGCACCACTATATGGTAATTCTGGCATTTGTTGAAGTGGTATCCTTTCAGATACAGAATTTGGTCGCAGTTCCATTCTTAATCTTCCACTATTCGTATTTTTCTAATCGTCTACTTCAATGAAATCTTGCTTACGTTTCTATGTTCAATTATGTTGGAAATCTATGGAAGTCAATATTATAAAGTAACTTATGATTTACACAGCCATGTTATTTCAGCAGATGATCAACAGAGACTAATGACACTATGCATACAAATATCTGTGCACACATGCATGATGCAAGAAGGGATGTCGATGAGGAAAACGTGTATCATCTTGTTTATTCATATACCATACACTTACGAAAGACCACGTTCGTTTGGGATCCGGGTTCGATTCTCGATGATAAAGCATTCTTTTTTTTTCTTCGCAGAAAATCTGGGAGCTTCTATTCTTAGTATTACAAGATGGGTCTGGTGGGGCTAAGGTGTAGGGGGAATCTAGCTACCCAATACAAGACGACTAGAAAAAAAGGACGAAAAGTTTTTTTTTAATAACATCTAATCTATATGCGAGGCACTGACGTACAGTGATAGAGTGCCCACCTCAAGTTGGATTACTCCGTGCGAGGATTAATTCAACTCTAAATCGTGAAGTACTGGTCTCGCGTTCGATTCCGATGTACAATCTTTATTTCATAAGTTAACGAAGCTAAGTGCTTCGAAATGAAGAGCTTCGAACAATGTACATATCATATGCTACGCTAAAACCAATACATGAAATTCTTTTTTTTTTTTTTTTTTTTTCATGCAAGAATTAATTCAATTCTAAATCGTAAAGCACCGGTCTTGCGTTTAGTGTACAGGTTCGATTCTCGATGAGAAAGCATTGAATATTTTAAGATATTAAGTATGCTCTTCGCTATTCAATACATAACGAAAAGACGAAAATCAATCAATCAATTGGGAAGCTTCGAACTTGATATTCAATCAATTGGGAAGCTTCGAACGTGATAACTAAAAGGACTCTCATCAAGATCTGGTAGCCGTCCCAAGAGTATGAGCATAGTAACAACGTTCGCTTACGTTCTTCGCAGGAGGGAGTGGTGTGGAGGGGTTTGGGAGGTTCAAATCCATAATGAAAAGACAAAAATCAATCAATCAATTCGGAAGCTTCGATCATGATAACTAATAGAACTCTCATCCCTCCAAGAGCATTTAGCTATTCAATACATAACGAAAATCAAAAATCAATCAATCAATTGGGGAGCTTCGCCGTCCAAGAGTATGAGCATAGTAACAACGTTCCCTTACGTTCTTCGCAGGAGGAAGTGGAGGGGTTTGGGGGTTCAAATTCATAACGAAAAGACAAAAATCAATCAATCAATTGGGAAGCTTCGATCATGATAACTGATAGGACTCTGATCCGTCCACCAGTATGAGCATCCAAGACTATGAAGGTCAAGAGCATCTAGCTATTCAATACATAACGAAAAGCAAAATCAATCAATCAATTGGAAAACTTCGATCATGATAACTGATAGGACTATCAATTGGGGAGCTTCGATCATGATAACTTCTGTGCTATCCGTAAAAGGCTATGAACATAGCAACTAAAGGCTTGTCGAAACTTGCCTCCCAATTCCAGGGCTATGAACATAGCAACTAAAGAGGAGTAGGGGTGACGGAGGTTCAAATAAACCAAAATTTTCCCACGCGTTTCTGTGCTAGCCGTAAAAGGCTATGAACATAGCAACTAAAGGCTTGTCGAAACTTGACTTCGACATATTCGGCTTTCCAGGAGAAGCAGGGGTGGCGGGGGTTCAAATAACTAAACAATATAAGATGAGGAGACGAAAAAAGGCATGTTTTATCTTGTTTTTTACATCTGGTAGGCGTCCAAGAGTATACTTCCTTATTCTAGCATAGCAACACACTGGTTTAGGCCAGTTTAGGGCCAAAATTAGGCCAAAATTTTCCCACGCTTATGAAGGCCCTCTATTCTACTAGTGTCCTCTTCCATTGTTCATCGTCCCAGACGTTGATATATATTGTGAGCCATCGTCCTATTTCATACCGATTGGAAATAGCTCTTCCATAGTGCTATTGGTTCTTCCGGATCGGTTACGTCTATTCAGTTTTTTTGTTATCCCAGTGAACTTATTGATAAAAGAAGTTGTCATTTGTTATCCCAGTGAACTTATTGATAAAAGAAGTTGTCATTTTTTGGAAGGTCAGTGCACTTACATGTAGTATTCACACCACTTTGTGACTATCTTTGAAGAGTCTTGACACTGCCTCGCCCGATCACTGAGTGATTTTTGCTAAGAATGACTCTCTTCTCTCAGTATAACTACTTGAGCACGTACTTTGACTCTTTTAACATTTTCTCTTTCACATTTTATAGTATTTACGTATTCTTCACACTATTTAATTGGTTCATGCGAGTGAAAACAGTAAGATTGCCATGTAACAGATTTGCATCCAATTTTGCTCATATTACAACACGTTTGAATACCGCATACACTACTGTTTATTGAAGTAAAGAGACAACTAACAAGGGTTCATACACACACCATTAAGGGGGATTTAGAATTTAGATTTCTGGGCTTTCGTCATCTAAGGCTATTTAGCCCTTCACGTTTTGAGGAATGACGTCCGTCGGCGAGCACACAATCCGGGAAAAGGGAAGGAAGAAAGGATAGGGGAAGGAAGGAAGCGGCCTGGGACCTAAAAGTTAGGTACCACCCTGACATTTGCGGGGTCTGAAAAAGCGTTTTACATTTTTTCGACCGAGTGCTCCCACCGGGAATCGAACCCGGGACCGCTCGCACCACACACCATTAAATGTTGTTGAAATGGTCCATCATTAAACAAAGTGTGACTTTATATAGTTGTCTATTCATTAGATATCTGTTTATTGCTAAGCAACTTTTATCAATAAAATTGTCGCGATGTCAAGAAAACCATGAATTTTCGTATCCTTATATGAACAATGTTGTTAATTTTCAAAAATGAGTCCAATAAGCATGGTTCTGTGTAAACACAGTGTCTCTTATTTGGAAAATTCTGAAAAATCAGTAGTGTGCTCAGACCATGACTTAGGGTCCATGTCTCCTATAGCCTCGGTGCTAAAGAAAGAACCTAAACAACGAACGAACCAATGTCTTGACACTTTAGTATATATTGAACAATATAGTTAGAGTGTGCTATACGAATAGTTTTGTTCTAAAAGAGTTTTGTTCAGGTGTAAAATATTATTAAATAAGTATATTTTCACTTATTAAAATGTTTTAGTTCTGTCTATTTATTTGATTTTTATAAAGGTAACCAAGAAAGTTCTGTAACTTTTTGTGGAAGTCTGTGTTCAATTATTCCTCACAACGTGAGTTGAATGCGAATAGAAATAGGGCGAAGATTAGTTGTTGGTGGGATATATCAATATAATTCTTGGTCAGTTACGCCGTGAACGTGCGTAAGGACACAGCGAACATGAGACCGACACATGTACAAAATGAAGACAGGCAACAATTAAGGCGAACAATGGCCAGACATGTAAGGAACTGGGACTACAATTCAGTGTGAGTGGAGAAATCATTCGACAGCACCTCCATCAACTTGGGAAGCACTACAATTTGAGTCGATGGCTCCCACATGATTTGACTCCTGGCCAGAAGGCAACGCGAGCAGACACCTGTGTTTCTTTGCTGTCTCGTCTGAGGAAGGAGCCATTTCTGGACAAGGTGTTTACATATGATGAGAAGTGGGTCCTATACGAAGTTCCAATGCGCCGTCATTATTGGTTAGCATCCAATGAGCCGGTTCCAAAATAGCTGAAACAAGAATTGCACCAGAAGAAGGTTCTCCTGTGTGTTTGGTGGACTGCTCGTGGCATCGTGCATCGGGAACTGCTACCAGCTGATCAGTACATCAATGCAACTGTGTACTGTCAGCAGTTGAACCGTGTTCAAGAAAAACTCAAAACTCTGAAAAAAAAACCAGCACTTCTGAATCGCAAAGGGGTCCTCCTGTTACAGGAAAACGCAAAGCCCCATGTGGCTAGGATGACCCGGAACACCATTCTATGCATTGGATGAGAAACTAGTAGAGGTGCAAAATGCATTTGATACCTTCTTCGCTTCACGGCCCATCAAGTTCTACTACTATAGAATCCATGACCTTCCAGAACGTTGGCAGAAGGTCGTCGATGCTGCTGGGGACTATTTTTGATCTTCCAGGTACGTCTTAGGTGACATATCAATGTTCGAAGGAGGTGGGTGAAAAAGCGACAGAACGTTTTTTTTGGTTACCTTTATATTTAGAAGAGAAGGAATATTGAGCAGAAGGTGCTTTATCTCAAATAGCATACGAGGATTTAAAAAAATACAGTATATTAACAAACTAGATATCTTTTGTTCAGTTGCAGTGGTTTGAACATGCCTTTGACAGTAAGAATATATTAGGAGTTGATCTTTTAGCCCATGGTCAACGTTACGAACGCTTTTGTGATCATTAAGTCACTATTTCATGATCTGGTTATACTGTCCAGAAAAATAGAGTTAACTCTTTTGTTGGCTAAGCCATAAAGCATGGGCGGCGTTACCGGGGGTATCGGGGGACGCGTCCCTTCAGATTTTAGTCAAATATATTTAAAGAAACTGTACTACTTTGTATATATATAACTTTTATCGGAAAGAGGATTTTCATTTCGATTCATCTGACCCCTCCCCCCGGATTTAAAAAGCTTACAACGCCAGTGCAAAGCAATGTTAAAAAGAGCTAAAAGAT
Organism: Thermobia domestica; assembly: GCF_964235325.1. Taxonomy (NCBI): domain Eukaryota; kingdom Metazoa; phylum Arthropoda; class Insecta; order Zygentoma; family Lepismatidae; genus Thermobia; species Thermobia domestica. The sequence continues at coordinate 254,263,556 of NC_137454.1, forward strand.
TGTGATTAGTATGTCGGTTTAGGTGAAATGCATGCAGTTACTTGGTCTGAAGGATACCTAGTAGTGTCTTACGGGAAAATACAAGCAGAACCAAATTTTTATGGTGTTTGAGGCTTTTATATATTGGAGTCAGGGGCGTCAGAGGTAAGAGGCCCAACATTTTAATCGGTCGTATACTACCTAGGTAATAGTAATAATAAACGTGAAATCGTCGGTGTTGCATTTCGTCCCCCGCCTCCTCTGGCAAAATCTGAAATGATATTACTGACTGGAGTACATACAAAAATTGAGTGAGATACAAAATTGGCGTTAATTTTTGACATTAGAGTATAGGCTAAATTAGTTATTTAGGAATTTGATTTCTGGGCTTTCGCCATCTATGGCCATGTTAGCCCGTCACGTAGGGGTCTATGAGGTATAGCGTCCCTCGGTGATCACACTATCCGAGGAAAGAGAAGGAAAAAGGGATTGGCGAAGAAAGGAAGCAGCCTGGGGTATGTACGTTAAGTACCATCACAGCATTTTCCTGGTGTAAATGAGGAAGACCCATGAAAACCTCACTCGGGATGGTTAGCCTGAAAAAGCTTTATTTACAGTTTTTCGACCGAATGTCCTCACCAGGAATCGAACCCGGAACCGCTCGCACCAAAGATGAGAGCGTTAGCGACTACTAATACTAGTTATTTGTCTTGCTAATAAACCTCTTTTCCGAGTGCTTTGCACATTAAACATAACTTCTTACAATTAGTTTCCGTATAGACGTGTACTATGCATAACACTCATAGATGAGGTGTGGTGTCATGCATAATTGACTTGAACAATGCATCAATATGCATTTTGACATTTTGGTCAAGGTTTGACATAATCTTGTTAAATAAATTATACAATGTTATTAGCGTTTAACGAAAATAAGTGTCGAAAGATGACATATACCAAGCGATATAAAATATCTTATTAAACTGAATAAATTATATTCCTGAGTATAAACGCTCGTGTGTAGTATTCGAGAAAAGGAGAAAACCAATTAATTGTAAATCTAAAAATTGATGCTGTATGAGAGCAATACATTCCACTTATTGAGGCAGGAGAGGGGAAACTGATGACAAAATATACCCTCAAGCTCTTCATTAAGACGTTTGCAACAAGATAGCACATATCTAGTGAGACATGGTCTAAATTGAGGTATGGTTTATGAGATAAGTAGTAAATTATTATTATCTCTTAAATTTTAATTTCAGTTTAACTTAAATATTGACCAAATATAAGACATGTATCAGTTGATACCATTCACATTTAGCTGAACAAATTACCATACTTGACTGTCAATTTTCTTGTGTAGTTTTCTAGAAAATTAATAGAAAATAGTTTTAGTGGTGCCAGTGGCGTATTTACGGGAGGGGTTTGATTTTGTTTCGGGAGGGGCTTTGCTAACTTTCGGGGGGGGGGGCTTTGCCTGGAAATGTGAAAATTCTGCAAGATATTTCATTTACTTTACTATACTAAGTAAGATTTCGGGGGGGCTTAAGCCCGGAAGCCACCCCCTAAATACGCCACTGAGTGGTGCTAAAGGTATGTTGTTTGTTGCCAATAATAAATGACAGATTATATTTTGCTGGAAGAAATTATTATTTATTTACACTGACCAGCCAAAATATTATAACCATTTTCGTAATATCAGATGTGTCTCTTTTAGATCTCACGTCAGCACAGCAGCAATGCGTTTTGGCATGGAAGCAATGTGACCTTGATACATGGCTGGAGCATGGCGAACCACATCTGCACACACAAGTCAATTAATTAATGTTAATTTCGCGCAGCAGGCAATAAGCTCGGATCTGGCATTCAATGACGTCCAAAAAGCGTTCAACTAGGTTAAGATTGGGTATGTTTGAAGGTTGTTGCAGCAATTACCACTGTGCTCCTCGAGCCACTGCAACACAACATTGGCCTTGTGACTAGGAACACTGTTCTGATGAAAGATGCCATTGTCAGCTGGAAGTATGGCCCGCATGACTGGGTTTACATGATCAGGAATCACCTGTCCATAGCTAAGAGCCATCATGGAGTCCACCACAAGCATAACTAATCCCTTGGATGATCATATGAAGGCTTTCCAAATCATAATGGAACTATCACCGAAGGTTATCAAAATCATAATGGAGTTCTGCACGTCTCGAGCAGCTGTTCCCATGGAAGTCTACATATTCTAACCCGACCATCGACATGATGAAGGCAATTACGAGACGTTGTGCCATTAGTCGGCGGTCCAATGATGATGGACACGTGCCCTGCCCATTGCAGTAGTAATCAACGATGCCGTGCACAATTAACCTCAGTCCACGTGTGGGGCGTCGGTTAAGGAAGCCCATATCTAACAGTATACAGTGAACTGTGTGCTAAGATATGCTCGTGCTTTGTATATTGTTCAAGTCGGCTAACAAACAAGGTTCTCTAATTGTCACACTCCGATTAGTTGAAACTCCTACAGTGAATAAAAGAATCAAAAGTAAGACATAAGTGTTTATATATATATATATATATATATATATATATATATCAGCCAACGTGGTTGATGAAGGACGCAAACACCTCCCTTAACTGTGAATATAGGACAATATGACACATTTTAGCAAGGCCATAACTAACAACGCACAATTCAGGTTTACGTTTTTTTTTTTTAAATATCGGGCATTGTGGGGGATGAAGGGGGCAATCAACCTCTAAAGTGCGAATATAGGGCAATATGACAACTTTTTAGCAAGGCCATAACTAGCAACACTCAATGCGGATTTGCTTGAAACTCCTGCAGTGATTAAAGGAATCAAAAATAGGACAAACGTGTTTTCAATCGGCCAAGTGGGGATGGAGGGGGCAAACACCTTCCTAAACTGCGAACATAGCGCAACAATACCCCTGTTAGCAAGACCATAACTCACCAAACATATCACCGCAGGTTCCCGACGCTTTCCTTCGCACATATTTCTCATAAATTTTAACCATTTTTCCAGAGTCGGTGATGGCATTTGGTTCTCATCCATATCGAAGTGTACAGTAACATCTTCGTTGTATATTAGCATGGCTTCATCTGCATCATCATTGATCAGTCCCCGGAGGTAATTTGAAAGGTGTCTTCGCCCTGTTTGGGGTTGGTTCCGGAATATCTACAATAGCAAAAATAGGCTGCAAGTAGACGACATTTAATGGGTTTACATATATTTTGGATATGGTCCTTTAGCTTTGGCCCAATAAACATAATGATATACATGGCTTATTGTGCGTATACCTCCCGTTCAGTGCACGTCATCAATGATATATAGCTTTTTAAATAAGATACAAACGACAATTCAAACAGTAGTAACGAATTCCAATCTTATCTCTGATCTTAACCAATATTTACAAGAGATCCATCTATTGTCTTTCATAGCAACAGTTTCAAGACAATAAGAAGTATGCATTTACCGTTCAGGACGTCCTAGGACTTTTCACATTGCAGATGGTGACACGATATTTGTAATTGATTCACCGCTTGCCAGACTTGCCGATAACTGTTACAATTCTTTGTTTCTTCCTCTATGAATTCCAAAAGCTTCTAGTGAGTCAACAGAGAGCGTTGCTACTAATGGCCTTGCTAAAAGGTGTCATATTGCCCTATGTTCGCAGTTTAGAGGGTATTTACCCCTTCATTGCCCACGTTGACCGATATAAAAGAAAACACGTATGTCCTACTTTTACTTACTTTATTCACTGGAGAAGTTTCAAGCAAATCTGCATTGTCTGTTGCTAGTTATGGCCTTCCAACAAAGGTATCATATTGTCCTATGTTCACAGTTTTGGAGAGTGTTTGCCCTGTCATCCCCCAAAGTGACCGATATAAAAAACATGTATGTCTTACTTTTGATTCCTTTATTCACTGCAGAAGTTTCAAGCAAATTTGGATTGTGCGTTGCTAGTTATGGCCTTGCTAAAAGATGTAATATTGCCCTATATTCGCAGTTAAGAGGGAGAGGAGTGTTTGCCTCCTTCAACTCTCACGTTGGCCAATATAAGAAACATGTATATCTTACTTTTGATTCCTTTATTCGCTGTAGGAGTTTCAAGCAACACTCGGAAAACCTTGCTTGTAAGATCTGGGGTAATTGTGCCACAGTTTGCGCCCTATCCTGTTGTACCAATATCGATAATCAACGACGTCCGATACCTTTAATGAGATGTGTTTGTCTCACATTTTGTGGTTTGCTGCTGGTTTGGTCCTTCCCCTACCTTTGTAGGACAATAACCATAGCAGGTCATGAACATGCGACAAGTTGCCTGTTTTCGAGATGCTCATTCTCACCGAACTGGTAATTACAATCTAGCCCTAATCAAACTTTGATATTTAACCAATCTTCCCCATGCATGCACAATCATCACACTGACTGATCGAGTAAGACCCCTGCCACCGTCTGGCGAGCGGTTCTATTGTACCTCGTGCCTCTTACGCCAGCCCAACGACTTTCTTCAAAAAGTAGCTTGTGGTCATAATGTTTTGTGTGGTGAGTGTACATATAGCAAAATGCAGTTTTAACTCGCAGATTGTATCAATTGTTGTTTATATTTTCCTGATAGTGGGACACGTACCCTTCACTTGCTCTTTTAATAACATTGAAATAAAACGAAAGTACCAACCAAATTATGAAAATGAAAATAAAACCATTTTTTTTTAATATAAAGCCTTATTTGCTATTCTAAAATAATGACACACAAGTTAAACACAAACTATTTGTGAATTCTTGTTAAAATTTTATAAATTCTACTAACGATTTGCACTACAAAGACGAAAATAGTTGAAACAAGGACTCCTGTATTGGAAGAGTATTACTGCTCTCCGATAAAAAATAAAAGAAATAAATAAAGGAAATTAATAGTTTAAAGAATAAATGAAGTATGGAATTTCGATAAAACATTTGAGAAGAGTTCTTTTTTTTTTTTTTTTGTATTTATAATTATCTTGAAATTATAGATTTACGTCGAAATCAAACCAATTAACTTAAACGATGTGGCACCACATAGCGCAGTTGCTGACGTTCTCGCCATTGATCCAAGCGGCCCAGTTTCCATTCCCGGTGGGAACACTTAGTCGAAAAAGTCTTACATGTCAGCCATTCTGAGTTAAGTTTACCTTGTTCACATCAGCCAAATGTTGGGATGGTACCTAACATAATTATCCGAGATCACTTCTCAGTTCCTTTCCTCTTCCCTAATTCCTCAGGTAATGTGAGCACCGATGAACGTCATCCCTCACACGTGATGGCCTAATATTTCCACAGATGCCAACAGCCTGAAATCTAATTCCTAATCATTAAGAAAAACTGTCTTTCAAATTCTGGGTAATTTGAATTGGTTAGAATCGAGACTACCTTGACTTATCAAACATTTAAGTTACTTGTAATCTTTTCATGTGACTGTTCATATCAACAAAACACATTTAGTGGTAGAGCGCTCACCTCTGGTGCCTGTAGTTCCTCGTTTGATCCCACGTTGCGCCAAGTGAGCCTTGTAACGGAAAGAAACCGTGTTCGCGTTCTTCCACTTTCTTCATTCTAGCATTTCGTTTGTTTTTAATATAATGTCTCTCTTGGTTTTGGTGTATAATCGTGGGACGTTAAATTAAACTTTTATTGGTTACTGCAAAGTCATTCATTCGTCATTTGATGATGTTCCACTAAGATCCTGTGCATGGTACTATTGCAGTGCGAGCAGAAAATTCAGATGAGACACCCATTTTGTGCCCGTCGAGTATTAAAGTGCGGACAATTAATCAGTAGCAATTCGTAGTCAGTAGAAGCACCGGTTGCAATATCAAAAGTATGTACGTACGCGCAAATGTTCCCCTCCTCCAGCTTTCTTGAGTCTTATCCAAAAAAATTTCAGGAAATGTGAAAAGGAAAATCTTTTTAAGTTCTATTTCTATATTTCTATATACTTTTACTGTCTCTAAAAATGTTTCTAGATATGCTTTCTGTCGTTATATTATATGTATGTATATTTTAAGAATATAGTTAAGAAATAACCTAGGCATTTAGTTGCCAATCAGCCATTAAATGAAAGCAAATCAACTTGGAACTTTCGATACCTTTTATTGTAGTGAATTACAGTTCTTTTCAGAGATAGTTACAAAGGTCCTGGGTACATAACAACGGTAGTACAGAGTATCAAAGATCCTGGGTTCTAGGATCGAGCTGTCCTAAACATAAAGCATTTTAACCTAGTTTGACAGCATTGATATATAACATATACATTACACAATGTAATTATAAGTGTATACAAAGAGTCATTCGCCTTGAAGACGAATTTCGAGAGAAAGCGATATTAAGCTCCCTTTCTACTCTAGAATACACCTGGCCAACGTCATAATGAGACCTAGTTAACTCTATCTTGCAATATCTTAATTAATAAGTTATGCATACTTGTAATATATGACTTATTGTACTTACATAATTACAACCATTCCTACACTATGTAACAAAATGTAACGACGAGTAAAATTCGCGATTACACAAAGTGACTTCAACACAAGTACACTTTGGCCGAAAGTTAATTCAGCTAGGTGATACAAGTCTCGGAGCTGATTATTTACTTGCCCTACAGACCACGGATGGGTCTTCGCGGGTTATGAAGCGCGATAGACTGTGCGGAGAGATCCAGCTCACGTATGGGTCTGAATCGTACTGAACCCCGAATGAATCGAAACAAGTCGTTATAAAGCATCTCAATTCTCTTTCACATTACAAACCGTAACTTTGACCCAACTACGTCATAGCCCTGTATCCTATTCCACTTTGGCCAAAATATTATTTTTGATATTTCTAAACTCGGTCACCGCTTTCCATCAATCTTGTAATGAGGACACTTAGTTATATTTCCGTTGAAGAACCTATTTCTTCTGTTTCTTTTGAATGTGACGTCACTCAAAAACTGTTAGATTTTCGGTGCAGTGGCTGTTAATAGTTTTGCGAAGAATTCTCTTCCGTGTTAAGGACAGTTATTGTGTTTGCTTTGTATTCTGTTTGCTTTATTGTTCACTAAAGTTTTTAACGCCTCTCTTTTTGATTTTTTTTTATAATAAAAAGGAAAATAAATTTTTCTGGATGTCGTCCCTTTTTCTCCACTGGAACGTGGTACTCCCATGCTAACGAAATACACCCGGTCAATACTGAAATGTATGACAAAGTTCTTGTTTCTGGATGAGTACCATGACCCTAGTAGGATGCGATCACAGGTCTAGCGTTATTGAGGTTCCTCAAGTGTCCATGTGCACTCGGTTGAGCAACGCAGTTCACCATGAATGTACTGGTACGGTTCTTGGAAGTGAAACGCTGAGCTTCTAGGTGAGTAGGCATATAGCCAAATAAGACGGGAAAAAACACTTTCACTTATAATCACTAAAATCGAAACACAAAATTCTCACTTAACACCTTCACTTTTGGCCGTTTCTCTCTCTTTTGACAAGTTAGGGTCTATGAACATATGTTGCCAAAGTTAAAACTTGTGAAAGAGAATGAGTAAAAGAAAAAACATCTGTATGCAATGCTACAGAGGGAAAAAAAGGCTTCTTTTATATTCAGTATGAATATTGAAATTCAATGTTTATACAATCAGAGTCACGAAAATGGTTGTGATAACTCATGATTAAAACCTGAAATACCTTTTTTCTGAGAGAGAGAACACTGGTCTCGAACACCATATAAAACAGTAACTCATGTTCTAATATTTACATGTAGTGAAAATGAACGTTGGCCGTGTATAGGGAGTTTTGTACAAGCATACTCTGTAAATTATGACTTATTGTACTTACATAATTACAACCATTCCTACACTATGTAACAAAATGTAACGACGAGTAAAATTCGCGATTACACAAAGTGACTTCAACACAAGTACACTTTGGCCGAAAGTTAATTCAGCTAGGTGATACAAGTCTCGGAGCTGATTATTTACTTGCCCTACAGACCACGGATGGGTCTTCGCGGGTTATGAAGCGCGATAGACTGTGCGGAGAGATCCAGCTCACGTATGGGTCTGAATCGTACTGAACCCCGAATGAATCGAAACAAGTCGTTATAAAGCATCTCAATTCTCTTTCACATTACAAACCGTAACTTTGACCCAACTACGTCATAGCCCTGTATCCTATTCCACTTTGGCCAAAATATTATTTTTGATATTTCTAAACTCGGTCACCGCTTTCCATCAATCTTGTAATGAGGACACTTAGTTATATTTCCGTTGAAGAACCTATTTCTTCTGTTTCTTTTGAATGTGACGTCACTCAAAAACTGTTAGATTTTCGGTGCAGTGGCTGTTAATAGTTTTGCGAAGAATTCTCTTCCGTGTTAAGGACAGTTATTGTGTTTGCTTTGTATTCTGTTTGCTTTATTGTTCACTAAAGTTTTTAACGCCTCTCTTTTTGATTTTTTTTTATAATAAAAAGGAAAATAAATTTTTCTGGATGTCGTCCCTTTTTCTCCACTGGAACGTGGTAATATTTATTGATTAAAGTATATGCTCTAATATTGATTTAATATATACTCTTTTTTCTAAATCATTTTCAAGGTACATTTACACACTATATAAATATACAAAACTTCTGCACTCAATGTTATTGAACAAGAGATAAATCGAATATATAGCATGTGCTGTAAGCCATGAATGATGGCGTAACCCAAAAGAATAAGAAAAAAATAAAAATAAAAAATTGCACATATTCATACATGCAGTTAAACAAAATTATTTAATTAAATAAACTCTACGTTATTTAAAATGAAAGATCTTTCTTCGAACTTTTTGAGCTTCAATTTTTTTTTATGACCATTGAAATCTGAAATACTACTCGCCAAGTCTTTCTGAATAGAAAGCATCGCTACCGCAAATATTTTCCGCTTTATTTTCTTTAGGGTACAGAAACACCTCGCTCCTCGACAACATGCATTTTATTAGCATTTTTTTTTTTTTTGTATGAATATAAGGAGGAAAAGTCAATTTTCAGTAACCACGTATTTTTGTCTGCTGTTCTACTGTAAAGAAGCATGAAATCTGTTTTTTTTTCTTCGAAAATGAAAAGAAATAGTTTAATTCCAGCAAATTAGGCTAAATAAGACATGATTATTGAAAGTGAATAATTTTGAGATTATTTTTTTTTTATGCTCTCCGCCGGAAATTGAACACGGGGTCGTGTGCACGAAACACAGAGAGCAGTGGTAGAACTTTTTCTCCTTCGAGACATTATTAATATTATTATTTGGAATGATTTGTCAGTTTTGAATCAATGGTAATTAACCGTGAATTCGATAACACGGAATGTGATGCTGAAGATACTCTGAATAGAGGTTTGGGAGTGGTAGGAGTATATTTCAAAGTAGGAAAAAAGTACGAACTGTGATTGCAAGCATTAGTTATTTCTGCTATTATCAACGTTCGTTTGATTTTATTTGGTTTACCATTCATTCTATACCTCATATTACATGTATGTTTCACTATTGTGTCTTCTTTATTTCAGTTCTTAACTGTAACGATGTTTTAAATTGAAGAAATTTTGTGAAAACAAAATCAGGCAACCTCTTAAGCACAAAAAGAAAATGTATACTTCTGTGCATAGTAAGATTATTATTCTTTCCGTGTTACAAATTATTTCGTAGATTCTAAATTACTTGGGGTCTCTGGTTCGACCTCAGGTTGCATCAAATGGACTTTGTGATGGACAAACACCGTGTACGTGTGTTTTTTCGGGTTTATCTTGTTTCATCCCAATCTTCATTCCAATATTTCGTTCATTCCCATCATCTCCTTTAACATATGGCAATAAAATATATTGATGAGAGATTAATTATAAATAACTTAACTGGGTGGAGTGAGAAGAAATATCATAATTATTAAGTCCTGTTGACTGCATTTATAATTCAGTTTTTCATTAAATATACTTCCTGGTGTTCTATGTTGGAATCTCCGATTTCATGGCTGGTAATATGACAATACCAAAAAAGGAAAACATCTTACTTGAAAGAGAACCCATACTGGACAGTTCTTGAGGCAGTAAACATTCTTAAAAACTGCACCGATATGAGCACAAAATTAAAATACGGAATTATATTATATTTTGATATTTCCCTGTTATAATCATAATGAACATTTAAGACTACAAACGGCGCAGGATTTTCTCCACCCGCAAGTGTGGGGGAGGGAAAAGACCGATACAAAACGTATTATCGAATATGCACACCTTAATCCAATTTTCTTCATGTAAAATGTAATATAATAATTATTGACTCATATTTCATAACTCTATTAACTATAGTAAATATATTAATTACTGTAGTGAGTGAGTAAACAAATCTAAAATGTTTGAGCATGTATTTTGAGGAGCCGAACCCCTTTTGAAAATCCAGGGGACCACTGGCCCCTTGTTGCCGATGTCTATACTTAGGACTTTACTATAAAACCACCGTAACATATAATCTCGCTTCTCTCAATCAGAAAATGATAAGAATCTGTGTGGGCCATTACACCAAGTCAAGCCCGCTTGCATTGTTGGTCCTAAAGTTATGAAGCTGCTTTCTTTTAACTACTACTCAAGTTTCCTTCCAGAAACTTTTGTTCGGGAACAGGATCAAAAGGGGCTGGACTGGAGGGCGATTCAATTTTCTTAGCTTCAAGGGGAACGTTATTCAACTTTGAGAGGGCAAATCTCCCCCAATATTATGCATGGAAGAAACACTACTACCACCAGACGTGTATTTGTTCTTTGTGAGTTTGTGTTTTGTGAAGAACTTCTTTCTTCCAAGCTTCTGTATCTCACTCACCCTATCAATTGTCAAGCGCTGCCAAGCGGAGGAATTCGTAACTATTACAGAAGCTGACTACATACCAGTTGCGGAGCAAGGTGCAACTGGAAGCGGACAATACGGGAGGATAGTAGCGATGCAGGAATAAATCCACTTCCCAAGTTAGGAGATAGGAGCTCGCTGCCATATGCTCAATGTTACTGCTTCCAGTGGCAACGCTCGCTGCAACTGGAAATGTAAATCTCTCTCTCTCTTTCAGTTCTTTAATTGATTTTTTAAAAGAAACTCTTCAATACTGTCTTGCGCTCAAGAGCAAATGTTTATGTTTTTACTGATACACTACTTTAATACTTAAAAATATCTTTATTATTTAAAAAATATCCAGTTGCACAACCATGTATAACATATAGTAACAGCCGCCGCCTGCAATTAATGCTCAGCGATATTGTCAGACAATGACAAGATTGAAGTTCACATGAAGCAACCTTCCTTTCTCATACTTGGCGTTCTCCTTTTTGACGAAAGTGTGAGACCACACTCACTGGCGGTAACGTAAATCTATTCGACCACCCTCGTTTGGGAAGCGCCTTGTCCATCCAACGTACTGTTCCCACCTCGCGCCCAGCTAATTCCATCTTTTTCTAACGTTGAAGAAGGCTTCCCACGGAAGGCACTTTGGACTCAATGATAGAGTGAAGACAGCCATGAAGAAATTATTTCCGTATGCAGAACTCGTATTTTTTAAAAGAGGGGTTTTAAACTTTGTAAAGCAGTGTGACAAACGCATCAAAGCACTATGAAAAGTGCAAAGTCCTCAGGTCTTAAATGGAAGAATTAAGTACGATTTGTTCTTTATATCGCAATATATTGTTTGTCTTGCATAAATAATAGCCGCCGGGGAAAACTTATCTTCCGATGTTAACTCAACGATATGTGTAACCTTAATTATATTTTAAAGCTCTGTGTATATCGAAAGTTTTGTACTTACTTGGTTTAATTTCAGGCCATTCCTTATGTTGTATCCTTACATCCTCAAATTCGACACTAGCATATGATAGAATGAATCTGATGGGCTCTGCTCGACGTCGTGCATCAAAATAGATTAGTTTATATTGTGGAGGCATTGTTGTGTATACCAAGCAGCTATTTCCTAAGGAAAATCATAAATAAATGAGACAAACATAAGAAAAGTCGAAATAGGCTATAGCTTCTTTATCTTATTAGATGTTGCCAGGAATTTTCATATGAATGTGCACAAAGGTAATTAAAGCAGAACTTTTCATATGAGTGTACCCAAAGACAATTAAATCAGAACTTCTCATATGGGCGTGCTCAAAGGTAATTAAAGCCGGTGACAAACATCTTGGCATTTCAGCTAAACGAATAAAACGCAAGCTCTGACGCAAGGTTGCCGAGTGTAAGGGGTGTGGCTATGGCTAAGCAGACAAACTACAGCGCGATCAGGTGGCAGGGGATAGACGTGGATGTGTGCAAAATAAACGTGGCAATACCGCTGGCCTCTCATTTGCTAGCAGCTTTTAAAGGAAATGTGGAGCACCGCCTTCAAATGCCAAGATGTTTGTCACGCCGTCTAAAACAAAACTTTTCATATGAATGTGCACAAAGGTAATTAAAGCTGAACTTTCCATATGAGTATACACAAAGGTAATTAAAGCAGAACTTTTCGTATGAATGTACACAAAGGTAATTAAAGCAGAACTTTTTATATGAGCGTGCACAAAGGTAATTAAACTAGCGCTTTTCATATGAATGTGCACAAAAGTAATTAAACAACTTTTCACATGAGTGTGCACAAAGGTAATTAAAGCCCACATACTCTCCCCCTATTGCATACTCAGCGCTCATTAAATTGCGATTTTAGTGTAATATAAATCAAATAGAATGATATTTCAAAGAATTGAATCGTTACAGATAGAACTTTAGAATATATAACAATTGCAGAAAACACGTAATCAAATCATTGATTCCGTTCGGAAACATAATACCAAGGAATAATTTTTGAACTGGGGTGCCAAAATCAGGTAAATTCACCATGTTTACAGGAGAAATGAGTTGGTGTAACGTAAGTGTAATTACTAAGTACTAACATAACATAAGCTAACCTAACCTAACTTAACCTAACCTAGCCTAAACTATCAAAAAAGAAAATATAGGAAGAAAGTACGAATTTTAAGCAAAGAATTCTGGGCCCCCAAATACAAATATCCTAACCCAGTTATAAACAGGACGAACAATTAAAACCAGATATGAGGAGCATAAAATATTTACAATTAAACCAACCAGGTAAATCAGCATTAGCACAATATACATTAGAAGAGTAACATAAAATGTTTGAAAATGCGTCGGTAATATGTAGGTTATCCACTCAAAGATATGCGTCGGTTATCTACTCACGGATATAAAAATAAAAAAAGATTAAGAGAAGCAATGGAAATAAAATTAGATGATAAAATATTGAATAGAGAGGAAGATTTGAAATTGAGTGAAATTTGGAATATTTTATTACAATACTACTACTACTACTACTACTACTACTACTACTACTACTACTACTACTACTACTACTACTACTAATATTACTACTACTACTACTACTATTACTACTACTAATATTACTACTACTACTACTACTACTACTACTACTACTACTACTACTACTACTACTACTACTAATAATAATAATAATAATAATAATAATAATAATAATAATAATAATAAAGAGGATGATGAAAATAATAATAATACAGTAATAATAATTAAGAAATTTTATAGATTTGAATGAAACCGTAAATTATAACAATATATAATTGTTTCATATTGAAATGTAAAATTGTAAAATTAAAAATAATGTACAACAATTCTCAAATTAGTTGAACTCTGTTGATGAACGAAGTCAGTGCGTTTGGAACGTTAAGTTGAAATAAAATTAAAACACGAATGGAATACCAAAAATTGAACTTTTTAAATTATAGATATCTTCGTAAAAATCAGCTGAATATAAATCTTATAAAGTTAAGATAGCTAAAACAAATAATGTCATTTGTCTCACTTTAATTTTTAAAAATGTGTTCACTTGAAGACGTAGAATCATTTTATCGTTATTATCATTGTGACTTCTGTTACCTCAAACAAAAACTTCAAGAAAATTGTATATTTTGGGCGTAAATAAAGAAACGAGAATAATGACATAACACTTAATAAAAAGTAAATGAAACAGAGCATCGAAACTACAACTGAAAATGCGAAACAATGAAGTGCTAGATATGACTTATTCAAGAAGAAGCCCTACATTTGCAGTACGATGCAGGGAAACAACTAGTTTCAATAACTTCTCTCCATTCACTGACAGAATAGCATCGCTAGCTACAGTGCTAAATGCTATTATGAGCAGAGAGTAGCAAGTGTCAGAAGTGAGTTTGTGGCTGAAGTTTCTCAGAAACTTTGGTGATCACTACTCCTCACTGACTCATATTAGCCCCGTATCATCTGTTTGTCTGCTTGCTGCCTACTTTGAACTTGCATGTTTCTTAATGTCTTCTGTACACTAATAGAAATGATGCACATTAAGCTTTTCATGTATCATTTAAGATATCTATTCTTCCCAAAGTTATTAGAAGAGAACTTCTTTGATACTACTGAAAGTAATATAAAGTAAATACATTGGTTTCATTTTGAAGGGTTAAATGTATATACAATTAAGTGATTATTAGTGATATATTTTATCATCTGAATGATCTGTTGGAAGTTTTGGAAGTAGCAAATCAGTAGTTGGAAGATTTCTCGTACTTCGAAAGTAATGTTTGTAGTTGCGGTGGCTCAGTGGTAGAGCGTTCACCTCCGCTGCTTGGGATCCCTGGTTCGATCCCAGCTCGCGCTGCGTGGACTTTCTGGTGGACAAACACTGTGCTCGTGGGTTTTCTCTGGGTTCTCCCGTTTCCCCCACTTTCTTCATTCCACCATTTCATTCCTTTCTCATAATCACCGTCTCCTTTAGCCTAACCGGCATAACCGTAGGACGTAAAACTGATAGATTTATTTGTTTGTAGTTATGACAATGTTTTGTGTTTGTAAACACGATAATTTATTAATGTTCGATTGTAAAGTTTCTTGTAGGTTTTTATGATGGAAATATCATTTGGTGGGTTTTGCAATTAGTAGGAGGTATAGTAGTAAGCTTGAAAAGCTAGGGGGAGAAAGGGCGAACTCGAAAAATCGATTTCTTAAAAAAAATTCCTCGCATCAAACAGGTCTGGACAACACATAGATACCGCATTTTAACCTGCTACGTCTTTAGTTTTCTCACAGTTTCTAGATAAACAAAGATTCGCCCTTGCTACCTTAAGGAACTTGCAAAACTTTCAGCTTGATTTCCAAACACCTCGATTTCAGGATTCGCCCTTTCTCTTCCAAGATTCTGAAATGAAAATATAAATATTATTTGGAGATTCCGCTTAAGTACAGGCTATGTCAGGGAAACAGGAATCAGAAGGGGATAAGTTGAAAGTAGTATATAATCTTCTGTTAGTAGAATAAGTAATGTGTATTTTAAAAAAGAAGTTATCAAATAATATCCTGAAATTGTAAAATATAAAAGGAATATAGAGAAACACTCAATAAACTACGAGCACTCAATTAAAACAATGAAGTTCGTAAGAAGGTGCATTAATGAAAACTTATCCTCAATACTGTTAATATAAGAATCTAATGATGGATGATGATCTTCACGCAACAGAAATAATACCTAGGTACAGTCTACGATTTCATAAGAAAGCGTATGAATAGTATTCTTCTTGTTTTAACAGATTGATTCCAAAAAGCAAGGATAATGGAATGCACATTGAGATAATATTTATGTATTAAATTTTAGTTTCACTTTGACAGCACGATATACTGTATATATATTTGTAATAGTCTCTCTATTTATAAAAAATGATACAAAATATTAATTAGTGACCTATGGCTATTAACTTCTAGCGACAAGAAGACGTATGATTAATGGAAGTGAATTATTATGAAAGAATTGATGGAATAAGAATGCGGAAGGAAACAAAATATATAGTGTTGCCCATAAGGTTCAATTTTCTCGTCTCGTAAATTTTTAGAAGTTTCCTCTCGTCTCGATTCGCAAAAAAAATTCTTTCTCATTTCGTTTTGTAAATTTATATACAAAAATTTACGCCCTGATTTCTTTCCTAATTTCATCTAGAGGTTATCAGAATCCTCTCGCGTCACGAAAGGCGCATGAAAGGTGTAATATAACAGCATTTAAACTATATCTAATATTGGAGTATATTGTGTAATGACTTGTGCATTTTTAGACATCAATAAACATTCTTCATTGTGTTCGTACAATGACTTTATACATTTATAGCTTTTATATATATATATATATATATATATATATATATATATATATATATATATATATATATATATATATATAAAACAATATAGAAATAAGTGCATTGAATTAAGTTACCCGACACTGGGAGATAGACATGACTTCTGGAAGTCCGAAGTCCTGTCATCTCTGAATACCGGGTATGTTAAACTCTACTAATAAAGGGAATCTAGGAAGTCCGATTTCCTTTAAAGAAGTAATAGCACTTATAAGTAGAAAATTTACTTGTTAATTTCTGTAGCAGTTATTTTTCTTATTCTTTTATTTTATTTTCATTAATATTTTGTATATTGTTATTTTATAATTTAATATGTTTATGTATTTTTTATGTATATTCTTTAATATATTGGATACATCCAAATATTAATTTTCTTCTTTAAATAAATAAATAAATAAATAAATAAAAAATATACCATAAATCATGTAACACTAAAACAGTGTTTGAAATCTGAGACTTCGATGAACTACTGCTGCCCACGAAACTCGACAAATTTCTCATCTCGACGAGAATCGAGAGAAGACTAGAAATTTCTCGTCCCGTGTGCAACAGCAACGGCAGAACCTCGAGAAAACTCACGGACATGAAACTATGCACCACAAACTCACACGAATTGAGAGTGAATCACGGATCATTAGCACCAGAAGTAAACGTTTTATAAACACTGAACTACCATGACCCTCTCTCTATTTATATATAAGAACGGCTCGGGCGAATATAATGGTGTGTGCTACTTACCGTGATATTGAATTATTAGGTGGAAAGTGTTGGGATTAAACCATAGAACAGTATGTAGGTAATTTAATTTTGGAAATGTATGAGGGTGGGCTGAAAAGTTTTGCCTATTGATTAATATACATAGTGAACATAATTTAATGAAATAAAAAACATCGTGTATGTTTATATTTAGGCTTCAGTTCTGGAACATCATTTCTCCACATAGTCACCATCCACTTCCACACACTTCCTCAACGGAGAACCAGTCCTTCCATGACATCACACTAGAAATCCTTGCATTTAGAGTGATACCACGATCGTACAGCACGCTTGACGTTCTCACCTGATGAGTAGTGCCCTTAAGGTGTTTCTTCAGTTTGGGAAAGTTGGAAAAATCACTGGGTGCAAGATAAGGGTGTGTGGGAGAACGTGTATCCAAGCTTTAGTATTGTGTCGGTGGTCAGCTTGCTAGTGTGAGAAGAAGAGAAGCTCCATTGTCAGGACTGACGTGTGTCAGACCAGCCTTTAACTTTTTTAGGGTTTTGATGTATCACTATGAGTTCACGGTGGTGTCCTTGTGAAGAAACTTGGTGTGAACCCAACACAAAAAAACAGAGACAGCATGATTTTTCTCGCAGATGCACAGATTTTGAACTTTTTTTTGGGAGCGAGAGAATCTCTGTGATGTTACTCCATGGATTGCCTCTCCTTACACAGCTTGTATCCGGCGAAAAATTTGTGCGGGCAAAATTCCTTTCGTCGTCAAGAATTCGATTACACCTCCCTAAGCAGTGGCGGCCGGTGGATTGTGGTTTCGGGTGTTGCAGTACAAACGATCGGAGACACAAGTTATAAAATGGACTCATTGAATAATCAGCACAACTTTAGATGCAAATTCTACGTGACATGTGAAATTAAATAGCAGTCTGTTTTAAAAAATAAAAAATAATGCGGAACATTTTATCCGATTAGTCACATTATTATCTAGTAAGTTTATTCTCCTGTCTTTGGTTGGAGCAAATCTGTCTAATACATGCTGGTTGGACTCTGGTATTCTTACTGTCAGGTCTTTTTCGATGGAAAGCATAACCAATGGTGATAACCTTTCTTGGGACATTCAATTCCTTGAAAGTATCGATTCTTTTGAATGTGCAAGAAAGCATTCCTTCTTTTGCTGACGTCATAGGTACAGTTAATATTAATTTCAGAACTTTATAGATTCACTAACTTTTTTTTTTTTTTAGATTATTGTAAGCAATTCATTCTAGCAAACCCAATCCCTGACAATAAGCCGAATTCCTCTGCAGTGTAGACTGAAGGCAGTTACTGACAGAGATTAGTGTTACAAAAAATTTAAATTGAACACACTTTATTCACAGTTTATCCAGAAAAATTTTAAATAAATTGTGGAAATATATCTAGTGCAAACAACATTACTGCCATAAGATATCCTGTTAATTTAAACCGGATTTTTTTTTCGAACATTCTCCTTAATTGCCGTTTGCTTGTTTTGTCTAAGCCTTAATTGCAAGTTTTTCTTAAGTTGAAAGCTTCCTTTTTTTGTAAGTTATTTAGAGAAGTCATGGGGTAGAATTCATTCAGAATTTGTAGGTTATTTACAGAATTAGAACACACACAATACAATTAACCCCTTTCTGCATGATTTTTATCTTTTAGCAAATAATAATAATAATAATAATAATAATAATAATAATAATAATAATAATAATAATAATAATAATAATAATAGAAATCCTCATATGGGAACTTGGAAAAATGAATTAAAACTTGAATTTTAGATTTCTCACTTAATTCCGACGAGAAATAAGTAAGTGCTATATATGGCACACTTTCAACTCACAAAGAACATGCCGGATGACACCAAAATCTCTTATTCATACACGTCAATATCTCACACAGCAGATAAAACAGTCATTTGGTGCCTTTGATAAATCACAAAAAAGCTAAAGTGAAAAAAGGATGTGTGCCATATATGTCACGGCATGAGGTAAGGGGTTAAATCTAATAATTAAAAACCAAAATAGCTTATTAAAAATCAGCTGATATAAAAGAGATACCAGTATATGAATTGCGAATCTCACATACATACATCAACACATACACGTGCGTAAAAGAAAAACTACGTTCCAAATTATCCGTCTTAGTTGTTAAGCAATGCACGATGAACACAATATACTTCCACATGAGGTGAAACGACGCTTATCAATGCCATACGTTCTGGAAAGCAAACTTCGAAACCCGCCAGATACAGGAACAGCATTAACAGCAGGAACAGCATTCCAAGTCTAAGAACGTCAAAACAAAAACATTGTCAGTTTTACACTCAGAAATGTTTGCTTGGACGGATCCAATATGTCTATGTAATATCGAACCTGTCTTATTCTGCACCCGAAAAGACGATACGCAATTCCTAATTACTGTCACCTATATTTTAAGAAAAAAATGATAGAACGATTACTTTTATTAGAAAAGAAAGAGTATATGATGGGGCGTAAAATAAAATATTTAGCCTAAATCAATCATTTCTGTGTTAAACAGTCCGTTAGGGAAGTCTACAAATGTTAGTCGAATTTCGCAATTTTTGGGAGGTCCGAACCCCGTGGACCCCCTTCGTGACTGCGCCCCTGAGCATTTCAAACTAGTCTCAAATTCAGTGTGATTGTTTCCCATCATAGCTTTATGTGGAAAGTTTTCAAGAGTATAAAATACACTTATTTTACAAAGGAAATATATATGTATATGTATTAAAATAGTATCCACAGAGAGGGATTCTAATATTGGCTTATTAAAATTTGGTTCACAAATTACTGTACAAGAAGCCTTCATTATCTATATAAGCTAAGAAATAATTTGTAAATGCGAGCCTACTTTCATTTGTTTTCTGCTTTAGTATATTACTTTCATTCTTATTTTGTAATTCTGCAATCACTTTTTTTTTAAATATATTAATTATATTGGTTTGCTTCAGTATAGTCCCGTAATTTAAAAATATGGATACATAAAAACAAATTCTGTTTGTTAATTGGTAGTGAAATAAAATTCCGAAATCTTATTTAGCGTTAAAAACTGTCTCGTTCACTGGAAACCGTGCTATGTTGCAGAAGCACTGCAACGATCAGAGCCTTTAACTTCTGAGATAGGGGAAAGGAGACTTAACATTCGCTCCAATTGCCGCGCTGAAGGAATCTGATCGTTGTATGCTCGCTGCAACGCAATATAAATTAGATACTCTGTGACATATTGTTTTCCACTTTTTAAAATAGATTAACGGAACAGACAGTTATGGAAGTTAAAAATATGTTATTTAAAGTATATGGGAGTGTTAGAAAGTATTTTTTTTCCTGTTCTTTACTACTACTGCTAATATTTTTTTTAAAAAAAATACTTTGGTCGTTGCGCAACGCTGCAACAATAACATTAGCCGCCACTCTCCCTAAGAGTTGGGTACATTCATACCAGTCGCCATTTTGGTCACAACTGCTAATCGCGAGGCCAGATGAAAATTTTGGAGTTAACGAAATAAGATGTTTTCAAAAAATTAGACAAACACCATTGTTTCGAAATTGTTTTACACATGTTTTATAATTAGTAGTATACGTAAACAGAATATTTTTTCCTTATTAGATATTTTGTCCTGTGAGAAAGGCTCCGAAAGGATAAGAACATTATACACAATTCTATCCCTTAATAGTGGTATAAACGTTGTGAGACAGATGAATATACATCTAGTACTAGAGGTCCTTTAAATCGTTATTACACATTACGTTTTTATATGGAAAAAACAGAACATGTGAGTCAGCAGAAAGAACTTACCCAACGATTGCGTTCGTTGACAGACACACACTTCCGAATCAAGCTGCTCCTTATGTAATAAGTCATTGACACACCTCCCTTGTTATCTTTAAGCCTCTTTTTATCTAAGTGTTGCAACATGCTCAATGTGAAATAAGATAAAAATAAATATATATAAATCCTTATCTCTTCCATGCTTGTTGGGTACCACACGTAGAGATGGCGACATAGTAAGCTCTAAAACATGATTTCAGCTTTGCTACAGCCACTTCTTAGCTTATACAGGGCGGAGCAGAGGAAACACATGATTTTTAAATCGCTAATACTCGGTGACGAATAGGAGCATTGATTTTCAGTGACCGTTGGCAGATATCTCAGACAATGCAGTTTCAGTCGTTTTGGAGCGTTGGAGCGTAGAGCATCGTGTGTTCACAGTCGACCAGTTCTATAGAAACAATGATTCTGTGGTCACGGTTCAACTTCTATCGAAAGTTTAATGTCGAACGTCGAGGTACAGTCCCACATCGAAATACTATACTCCTATGGGCTGCAGCGTTCAGAAGTACTGAATCTCTGATGAAAAATAAACCATCTGGTCAGTTCGAACTCCGGAAAACGTAGGCAGAGTGACAAGGGCAGTTCTTACTAGTCCGAAACGACCCGCTACGCGACAGGCTGTATCGCTGGATATTTCACGTCGTTCGCTTCATCGCATCTTACGTGATGACCTCAAATAGTCTTTTTCATCACTATCTTTTATTAGTCAACTTACCTCTGCCAGTTCTTTTCCCTCTGACTGAGTAAACATAAACCAAGCTGTGACGTCATGCAGATATTATTTGGAAACGACTGATATATCGATTAAAATCAGTGTTGAACCTCGCAATAGTATGTCCGATATAATAGTGAGGCCTCCACCTATAGATCATAATTTACATGCCAAAGTAAACGAATGTACAGTACGAATACAGTATCGAATTCAATGGCGTATACAAGATGGATTTGAAGGTTTTAGCCCGCTCCTTTGAGAAGAACTTTTTGTGAAGTAAACATTAACTACATTAAGATGCATATACAAATATCACGCGTGTTCTTGAAGAGTGTGAGACTGAGTACTTGAATTCTCCTCCTCCTCTTGATGAAATTCTGCGCACGCCACTGATCAGATTAGTCTTAAACTTGCCAAAAAATTGTAAAATAACAATAGTAAGAAGGTAATCACATATTTGGATTAAAACCACACTCATATAATGTTTATTATAATATCAATATTTGTTTTGAACATTTTTTTTAAATCACAATTTTTTGATCATGCATAAACAGAAAGGAAACTGAATAAAAACAAATAGGAATAGCTATGAATATATATCAACGGTTTTTCCTGTTTCTAGTACTTCATTGCATGACCTGACCTACTGGGGTATGAAATTTAGAATCTAATGATCTGGTTTTAAGAATCTTCTTCTACTCCGTTTGGAGTTTTCGTAAATATTTAGGAGATTTTCTTCTGCATTTTTTCATACCTTCTCACATAGGCCCAACATATTCAAGTCTGATTGTTGTGAAAGCTAATATCTGCGAATTTGGGGTGCAAACCAACTTTGATTCTTTGGACCACTATTTGAAGTATTTTTCCTCCTGTAATGTACATACATTAGCGTATGCAAATATATTTAAATCGTGCTATGCATAATTATTTTGTGCCTATTTACATATTTAACATATATTTTCCGTATAATAATTTGCATTTAGTGTAGGATAAGTAAAGGATTAGTTGTGGGAATAATTGAGTATAGTTTATTTCATTTTTGTGTATTTATTATTATTATTATTATTATTATTATTATTATTATTATTATTAGTAATTATTATTATTATTATTATGTGTGTTATGTCAATGTCATGGGAAGGATTAGTACAAGACAGCGATTTAGAATAAAATATGAGCAGAAGGCAATGCTCTAGGAAATCATAGGAAGCTGGAACGTATATCGCATGAACCCAGCACAGAGAGAGAGAGAGAGAGAGAGAGAGAGAAAGAGAAAAGTTGGGAGATTTTTTGTCTCAAGGTAAAGAACACCCAGGAGTTAGATGCAGCTGGTGCATAGTTGCTAACTCAATTTTTCAGAAAGAAGAGAATATGGCTAAATCTTCAGTATTCAGGAACTGCGAAAGATATGTAAGAAAAGAATACCATGGTCGGAGACAGTGAGATCTGGAGACACCGAGTCGAGAGCAGCCATGGTTTAAGTTTGCTTGCTGGAGTTCGTAAGTACATGCAAGATTTCGTTTACAAAAAGGTGTGAAAATTTTGGAAGTTGACCAGAAGTAACACATTTTGAGCATGTAGCGTCGCATCCAACGGAAATTCCGCCAGCTCGAGTCTAACCTAGGATTTCGCAGCCCCCCTCGCCTCACCGGAAGAAAACCGAGGAACTGAGCATTCCATGTAGAATCCTTCACCCCTGTAGAATGATTCTACATCCACACAGATTCTACATCCATAATTTTACATCCACAAGTAATTCTTTCAATATTGTAAAGATTTTCTTGATATTTTGTTATTGCAGAATATAAGTTAGGTTAGTCGCTGTATGGTGTTATTTTTGTATCGTATCAAGAAAGGCTTATTTCAGCACAGAACGACAAGTCCGGCAGTAATACATGAGGGGAATGCATGATAGACGTAAGAGCGTAAACATCGCTGTCATGACAGTCGACGTCCTGAGGAGAAAAACTGCACCGACGATAGAGAAAATGTAAAATTTCTATGTTTTTAAGATATGACGGCATGTCATACATTCCAGAAAGCTGTCTTAGTGTATATAAATGTTTATTTTAGTGTGTGATGGGTTGACAAACACTTTGATTTGCCAAAAACAATGGAAATATGAAAACTTCACTATAGCAACCCCTCACACAGGTGAGCGGTCGCAGAGTAATCACGCTATTGGGCAGCACAGTTAGGACTGCATGAGAGCAACGGGTTCTCTCAGCCGAAAAGAGATAAATTGTGTGTGAAAACTTAGAATTCAGGTTTAATAAGAACGTCATTAGTGTAGTGCTACGTGTCATTTGAAAGCTTGACATTTCAGCTATACAGTGGAAACATCAGTTGGGGATTATCAAGCAACAATTTTGAATGATTAAGATGAGAAACACTGAAAGTACAAATTAAAGTGAGAGGGGACAATGACCTCTAGAGGCAACCCTTTTCATCCCCGCTTCACCCCCGTCATAAGATTCGCAAAAACTGGAAAGCGAGCCCAGCCTTTTGAGTAGAAGGTGGGTTTGTTAAAAACAAGAAGGCGGAGGGAAGCAGGGCAATTCGTGTCTTGTCGTTGGAAGAGAGGTATCACTCTTCGTGCTCTCGTGTAGAGGCAATTCGGATTGTGTCATCAGATAAGAAGTATCACTCTTCGCACTCTTCACGTACAGAAGAATTCGGTTCTTATCATAGTAGCGGACAGTGCTACCTACAAACATTGAGTTATATACTAGTAAGCATTTATATTAACGATCTGTTCGAACATTCTGTGTATATAAACTATAGCCATATATATCAAATATTTATCTTAGTTATTATGTTCCGCGCAGAAATATTATATATATTATATATATATATATATATATATATATATATATATATATATATATATATATAATCAATCGTTATTAATCCTGCATAGCGAAACTCACAACTGTGTGCGTTAAGTACAGGACAGTGGTTTGCAAACATTGTGAAATATGAGCAGGCTATAATAATTTGTTAATCTGAACGCTATAGTAGCACCAGTGTCATCTTCCCTTTACTATTAGGGTGATGAAGTTAGATAGTCGTTCAATAGCCACCTAACAGGCTGGATCGCGTTAGGTTAGGCGAAACCACCTGTGCCTAGAACTCGTTCCACTGCAGGTACAAGATACGGGGAATCGTAAATTGCTCCCTGAATATTCGACCGAAGGTGAACCAGGAGGGTAGCAGAGTATCGTCATGTTTAAGGGGAAGATAAACATGACCTCCGTGGGACCTACGTTCTGCTAAATGGGAAGATAGCAGAGCCAACCCCCAAGGATCAAGAGGAAGACCAGGAGACACCCAGGACAAGAGGAGGACCACCGGAGATGTCTCGAATTGTGCACGAATATTTAATATAAAATAAATCAGGCCTTAAAGAAAAAATAAACATTTTGGCGTAACAAATTTGAAAATTTCAAAATTTAATAATATTTTTTTCTTCATTGTTGTAAAGTCACTGTGTATAGTGCTTTTGCGTGTGTTATTACACCTCATTAAAAGTGTATCTAATGAATTCCGTGTGCACACCATTCTCCACAGGAAGTCTTACAAGGTATGTGATCAGTGTGATATTATCATGTTTTTCCTTTTAGCTGTCTTGGAGTTGTCAATGTCCGGTACAATACGGTGCCACAACAACCACCTGGAGAAACACGTAGACCTGTAGAGTAGAGTCTCTCTTTTAATTTGAAATATTCTAAATTATATTCATTTTTGTTCAGTGTAATCACTTTATCTTTACAAATTACATATTTTGCTGTACTGATCATTTAATTTAAAGCTCTACCGACTTTGCTAGTTATTTGCATATTCTTGATAATATTAGCATTTCAAGCTTAACATATTTAAATTTATTCAAAATTTTATTTAATTTACATAATATTATTCATTCATCCACTCTACGGCCCTTCCCCTTTACACTCCTTAGAAGTGAATCTACAAACAACTCAGGAGCTCTCTATCAAATATTCTGAAGAAGGTTTTAATTGAACTGCTTGCGTGGACACTTAAACCTTAACTTTACAGGATGCGAGGTAGAAAACTTCTTTTATCTATGCATATGCCAACCACAATAGCAAAATAGTCTAACTAACTAACTCTATGGCCTATTGAACCCGGAGGTTCAATGCCGCGTTCACAAAAGCTCTCCACTGACTTCTATCCTTAGCCAATTGGATCCAGTTTCTACTTTGTATTCCAATCTCTGCGAGATCCATCTTAATATTGTCCTCCCATCTGCGCCTAGGTCTTCCTAATGGTCGTTTTCCGATTGGTCTTCCAGTCAAGACTTTGAAAGCGTTTCTACTTTCTTCCATTCTAGCTACATGACCCGCCCACCTAAGCCTTCTAGACTTTACGACCCTAACAATGTTGGGTAAACCATATAACTTATGTAGTTCCTCATAATGAAGTTTCCGCCATTCCCCATTCTCGTTCCTCTTGGGTCCGAATATTCGTATCAGGATCTTGTTCTCAAATACTTTCAGTCTATGTTCTTCCCTCAGAATAAGTGACCATGTTTCGCAGCCATACAAAACAACAGGCATAATTATCGTTTTGTATATTTTAAGCTTCAAATTCCTCAACAGAATTCGCGACGACAAGAGATTTTGAACCGAATAGTAACACGAATTCCCTGCTTTTAGTCGACATTTAATTTCTTCGTGAATATGATTTTCCTCTGTTAATATTGATTCTAGATACTTGAAACTATGCACTTTATCAAAAGTATTATTTAATGTTTTAACGCATCCATAATTTGCTGTATTCCGGTCCCGACGCACTTCCATGTATTTAGTTTTCTCTTCATTTACTTCTAAACTCATGTCCCTGCAAGCGTTTAATAAAATCTCTGCATTTCTTTCTATTGTTCTCCTATCATCCCCTATTAAATTTACATCATCAGCATATGCCATAACCTGGTGAATACCGTTCAACGCTAGGCCCTGGTTGCTATCTTTGATTTTTCTTATAGCGTATTCCAGAACGAAGTTAAATAATAATGGCGACAACGCATCGACGTGAAAGCTCGTGGACAAAAATTTTCCTACCCGGACTTTACTTTGGGATTCGTTTAAACATATCTTAATTAATCTAATTAGCTTTCTCGGTATTCCAAGTTCTGTAAGAACGTTGTATAATGTTTCTCTCCTAACCGAGTCGTACGCCTTTCTAAAATCAATAAATAGTTGATGTGCTGGGGTATTGTATTCCCACTTTTTTCAAGTATTTGGCGAATGGTAAATATTTGATCGATAGTTGATCGATTTCGTCTAAATCCGCACTGATAATCTCCAATAATTTCATCTGCGTATGGGATCAGTCTTGCTAACAGAATATTTGAAAGGATTTTATAGGATGTTGACAGAAGAGAAATGCCTCGATAGTTATTACAGTCAGTTTTGTCGCCTTTTTTGTGAATTGGAACAATGATTGATTCTTTCCACCCTTGTGGCAATTCTTCCTTGTTCCAGATAAGGAGAATGAGTTTGTGTATCTTGTTCCACAATTTCTCGCCTCCAGCTAAAATTAACTCAGCCGGAATTTCATCTACACCCGGAGATTTGTGTTTCTTTAATTTCTTTATAGCGGTTTCTACTTCTATTCGGTTGGGTTCTGGAATATACGGTTCTGCGGTGTGTATCGCCTTTTCTCCACGCACACTAGTTTTTGGTTGCGTGTTAAGCAAATCGTCAAAGAAATCTTTCCATCTATTTAAGATGCTATCCGTGTCAGTGAGAACTGTTCCGTCAGATTTCTTTAATATATAAGCACGAGGTTGATAGCCTTTCTTAAATTCGTTGATTCCCTTATACATGTCCCGGATATTTTTATTTTTACTATTATCTTCAAGTTTTTTAATTTTAGCTTTCAGAAAATCGCGTTTCTTTGTTCTATAAGTTTTGGAAGTTTCCCGCCTGATATCTGCGAAATTTTGTGTAGTTATTTCATTCAGATTTTGTAGCCAGCGTAATTTTGCCTGTTTTCTCTTCTCTGCTAGTTTAATGCATTCCTGGTCGAACCATGGTTTGTTCCTTCGTATTTCCGCTTGTCCTAATTTTTCTTTGGTGAAATTTTAATGCTATCTCTAATTTCAATCCAGGTGTCCTCAACGCTAGTGCACTCCGAATCTTCTAAAGCCGAGAATCTATTCGAAACTTCAATCTGGTATTTCTCTCTTACCTGGCTCTCTTCTAATTTCTTTAAATTGAATCTCTCCGTTTTCGGACATTGAATATTACCTTTATTCAACAATAACCTCTCTCGTATTATCGCTACTACCAGATAGTGGTCAGTGTCACAATCAGCCCCTCTAAACGACCGGACATCAATTATGCTAGATTGCCTTCTTCTATCTACTAAAATGTGATCAATTTGGTTGTGTGTTTTTCCGTCTGGTGATGTCCAAGTGTATTTATGAACGTCGCGATGTGGGAATTTTGTACTCTTCACGATTAGGTCTTTGGATGTTGCAAAGTTCACGAGTCTAACACCGTTGTCATTACTTTCCTTATGCAGACTTTCGTTCCCTATAATCGGTTTGAAAATATCTTCTCGTCCTACCTTCGCATTGAAATCCCCTAATAGAATTTTTATATGGTATCGCGGGAGTTGGTCAAATATCCGTTCCACTTCTTCGTAAGAACTGTCTTTTATATCGTCATCCTTATCTTCAGTTGGGGCATGTACATTTAAAACAATAATATCACACCACCGTCCCTTAAGAGTAATAAAAAAAAAGTCTATCAGTAACAAATTCAAAGCGTTTAATTGCTGGTAATATACGTTTATGAACGAAAAACCCTGTTCCTAACTGGTGATTTTTATTTCCTTCCCCGTAAAAGAACGTAAAATTTCCGGAATTCTCAGATCCATTTCCTTCCCACCTAACTTCCTGAACTCCTACTACGTCCATCCTGTATTTCTCTAACTCACTCGTTACGGATTTTAACGCGCCTGCCCTATAAAGACTCCTAATATTCCATATTCCAAATCTCATGTTCATTTTCTTTTGTTGAGATCGTGCCAAGTTATCAGTCCTTGTCCGAGGCTTTTGTGAATATTTCTGAACAAGTGCTTTTTTTTTTTTTTTTTTTTTTACAGGATGAGGTTGTTAGCCCTACCCAAACCCCCAAGCTGGAGGACCACTCCTAGTCGGCTGTCCGCGACTGCTTATTCAGTATATTCGCAGCTAACCTCTATATCTAGAGGCCTTCTCCTCGATCCGCAACCTGAAGACGCGCCATGCCGTGGTGACAGGAACCCAAGCAAAATAGTCTTGCCCATCTAATATTTTCTTTCATTTTCGCCAGCATAATGTGAGTAGAACTACCATCCACAGATATTTCGTTACGTTTTAGGAGAAGTATGGAGCTCTTTTTCGACAAAAATTGAATATGCTTGCACTTCAATTTCTGTTACAAGGGCACTCAAATGTTCTATTTTCCAAGTATGTCATACGTTAAAACCTTTTGAATCTATAAACGAAAGAAACGTGACACTTAATTGTTCTGCAACAGATTTTGAGGTAGAAATTAGGAAATAGTTTTATCTTAAAATTTCTTACACAACCTGCGATTAAGGTTGCCACGTGTTCTAAATTACGTAGGACACACTGAATTTTACGAAAATTTTCAGCGTCCCGAATTACTTCTGAGAGAGACACATTATATGGCGGGACGTCAAATTATCCAAAGCACTTACAAAATATGCGACAGTAATCCTTAGTGGAATTTGTAAACCTATACAAATACTTATATGTATACCTATAATTATTGAGACGTCTATATAGTTTTATCGCTAGAAATTTTCGAAATCACCGCCAATGATTTTATTCTTTTGTATCGGTTTAGTGGTTCTTACCTTCTTCAACTAACTGCCAATAAGCTGACGTTGTGAATTTTCTGTTTCGTGTACATTTGGTTAAAAATGTTCATTCATGAATATAGACCACCATGTATTCTTTCTCTTGTTCTTAATAAACTGTTCCATATAAAAATTTTGGTACCGAGAACTACTGACATGTTCGATACGAATGTCCCACTTTAGGCTTAACAAAAGGTGACAATGACATCTGTAAAGAAGGCTGTCTGAATCACATCTTATTATTGTTAATGCAGTTCACGTGAAACACATTGATAATTACATGAAAGACATAAACAAGCTATTAAACCATTATCTTCTTATTTAACATCCATAAAATAAACATATAGTCATCACTTAGAGTTATTTCAAATGAGCATTTCAAATCAGTTTTCGATTATATGGTTTAGAAAATATGTGGTTCGGATTCCACGTTAATCAGTAGGTCCCGTCTCATATAGCCTCGCTGCTGAAAGGGACGTTAAACTCAAAATCAACTCAACTCATTTTCCTGGAAGTAGTCTCGTCTTCGAGTTTCCTTCAAACATGGGTGCACCGCAGTCTCCAAGTAATTTGTTCTTAAATGAACTCCAAGGATTAAAAAGCTGAACGTTCATTGCCACAGAAACAAAACCCTGACATTGGATCCTAGCCTTCATCAACCCAAGTCAGATTCTTAGTACTCACTTCTAGCAGATTCGATGTATATTATTTTCTTTCTTCTTCTGGTCTATCCAGGGTTCTTTTTTAATAAGTTGCTCAACTAGAACAATATACAAAACCTGTTGTATTTTCCATGTGCAATGTGTGCTACCCAAAGTCTCCATTAAACCAGTTCTGCTCTGTACCGAAGTCATTCAAGTGAAAGTAAATAGCGTTTAGCATTCTTGTTTTCCGTAGCCTAAAACTATTTTTAAGAAATATACTGTATCTGCTTATGTTAAAACTGACATATACAAATTACTACTACTACTACTACTACTACTACTACTACTACTACTACTACTACTACTACTACTACTACTAATAATAATAATAATAATAATAATAATAATAATAATGTAATTAAATTATTTGCAATTCAAATTGAATTAAAATCAAAATTTCCATTTATTTCTTGCTGTTAGCTGAGAGTCACTCGGTTACTATCGACAAGCAGTGATAATTTTAGTGGATGGCCTTAGGCATATCTCCGATCGAGGTTAACGTGAACTACCTCGATCTAGTTGCAATATGACTTTAACCCTCTGTGTACTGAAAGTTCCCAAGGGAAAATCTGAAATTGTCATTGTCAACAAGTACTGAACGTAACGAGTCGGAATGTGACAAGGGCTACATCGAGGTAGACAGTGTGAGACATAGTGGCGTACGCAGAACCTCATTAAGGCTAGTGACGTATGCCACTCAATCTCCTATGATATTATATATATATATATATATATATATATATATATATATATATATATATATATATATATATATATATATAAGTAAATGTAAATGAGGGCGTTAAACCTCCGAAACTCCCTTACATACGCCACTGGTGAGATACGATATGTTTCACAGTGATTCAAGTATTGTTCCAGTTCTTTCAAATGCAATTGTGATATGTGTAAATTTCGAATATAATTTCAGTGCGGTCACTGTAGCTACCGGGTATGGATTAACTGTCAATAGCATGGAAAAATTAAAGGATGTCTGTATTTAATGATTCTTTAACTTCATTTTTTTAGTTAAGAAAAATATTTTGTATATTTCTATTTTTATTATCATCCGGCTTTGATTGGGATGCTCCCTTGACCAACTCCTGCAATACTTGGTAAGGCGCCACATTCTCTGCCTAGAGCGAGAAAGAAAAAAATGTACGTACTTTTCGAGTGATATTTTCTGATTATTACTTTATTGTTGAGTTTACATCGATTTCCTCCGCTTTGGTCATTCTATTGTGCACATTCACAAATACTTTCTCTTTGCAATTTGTTCTTAAAGAACTACCTAAACATAGGAAATTGTGTTGGTTCTGAGAAAGGAAAACACTACTTTCGTCAAATTAGTTATTAAGCGGATTTCCATTTTTTTTTTGTCGAAATATTAATATGTATAAGTAACTAAAAAGTCAAACAAAATAGAATTGCTGCTGATGAAGTTTATTTACAGACATAATTATATGGTCATTACATGATCTTATACCATTTACTGTATATTGAAAAAGAATTCCCTTTTTTATTGTGTTATAGAAACAATTAAATGCATACTATTGGAAATAAATGCATAGTTTCTGTAATTTTAAAATGGTCCTCTAAAATTTGTTGTCAGGTCTCTTTTGTATCCAAGTTTTGATTGCTGGTAGATTGAGAACTTTCCCAATTAAACCCTTGAAGTTGGGATACTTGTCAAGAATTTGTTTGTCCAATGTAGCTTCAAACATTTCGATAATTGCTGCGAAATACAAATCTGCCCATGTGAGCTGAAAATTAAAAAAAAGTAAGAAAGTTATTTTACTAAATTCTTACACAGGAAAGTACTAAAAATCTTACACAATCTATTTATATCATAAATAAGCTATAAAGGTTAATTAGTATGATTAATCTAGATTATTTCTATTGAACTATAGTGGAGCTGAATTAGGTTAGCTTGGACATTACAGGCATCTACGACTTATCTATGCCCATCCCTCATACATGATAGGATGACGTCCCTCGGCAATCACACCACCCGGGAACTGGATAGGGAAAAATGGAATGAGGAAGGAAGGAAGCGCAATGGAACCATTATGTTAGGTACCATCCCGACGTTTTGTCTGGTGCGAATGAAGAAAAACTTTACCTAGGATGGCTGGCCAGAAACAGCTTTTGAAATGAAATGAAATCTTTGAGTTTTACGTCCCACGGTTATGCCGGTGAGGCTAAAGGAGACGGTGATGATGAGTAATGAATGAAATGGTGGAATGAAGAAAGTGGGAGGAAACGGGAGAACCCCGAGAAAACCCACGCACACGGTGTTTGTCCACCACAAAGTTCACTTGGCGGGGGCTGGGATCGAACCCGGGACCCCAAGCACCAGAGGTGATCGCTCTACCACTGAGCCACCGCGGCCCCCCAGAAACAGCTTTTCAACCAGGTGTTCTCACCGGGGATAGAATCCGGGACCAATCGCACCAAAGGTGAAAGCGTTAACGACCTAAGAAAAAGCAGGCGAAGACTTGCAGTAAGCACGGAACCCATTAGCCTTAGCGAACATATTGAATAGGCAAATGAGAAGTAAGATCAATTTGGATTCCGGAAAGAGAAAGACACCAAAGATGATATTGGGTTGTTGAGAATTATATCCGAACAAGTTCTTGATGTAAAAGAAGAGTTGTGTTTGTGCTTGATCGACTGGCAAAAAGCTTAACCTAATCAACTGGATCAAATTTTTGAAAATACGTGAAGAAATCAGAGTAAAATTGAGGGCTCGTCAAATCATTCACACAGAACAAAGACGAAGTTTCGTTTGAATGAAGGAGAAACCAATAGTCCAGAGATTAGAGAGGAGTCAGAAAGGATGTAGCAGGGTTGGCAAAAACCATGGTTTTTATTTAAAAAACCAAAAAACCCGTTTTTTTGTTTAAACCAGTTTTTTTTTTGGTTTAAACCAGGTTTTTATGGTTTAAATAATTTGCTCTATATATTCATATCATAAAATATATGGACAGAAGTAAGTTTGTTTCGCCTTGATGTTATTATGCAACAACCGGGTTAAGCTGGAAAGGGGTCACATAAGCTTAAAGCGGAATAAAAACCGCTTCTCGACTTACATCCGAGAGAAATTGTCCTCCATTTGAACTCGGAACCAGGACTAATTGGCCACAAATGTGATACGTCTGCCGACTCACTCACGAAGGAATCCTGATAAAAGTACGTTGTACTGATCTTTACATGCTTCTTAATATAACTGTCAAGAGTCATTTCAGAAGAACAAAAAGATAAACAGTTGCACAAGTGAAACCATTACACTGAATTACATATGAACAATTTCAAAGTACTACGGACTACAGAAGAACTAATTTAGTTCAAGTTAGTTAACAACGACTTTTATTGGTCCAAATTAAAGAAATACACCGACTTAATTTGCATATCAATAAGAAAAGTGAATAAAGATACTACAACGACTCACCAAAGGTAGTCGTTAACCCTGGTTCGGCTAATAATATAAGTATATCTTTAGTGGCAGTAATCGTTTACACCTTAAATTATCTTCCGTAATTATATTCACTAGTATTATCACCTTTTCTGCTGAAATTACAAGTCCATGATAAGTGTTAGATAATTTATTCGTTGATTCTCTTTTAACGTATATTCACACAAACTGACTTGCAATCAAAAACATGTCCATTGAGTATCTATAAACAACTACATAGCAACCAACTATACAATAATAATGTATATTTCTTATATCTTAAAAACATTCTTCTTTTGTTATCTTTTTTAAGTAACATTATATCAGGTATAGTGCTTGTGTAGAAGCACTTTCTGCCCAAGATACAAGTAATTATCAACCGATACAAAGTATCTCGTTGTATAAAATGTCGCCCGATGATGGGACTGAATATAAAAGTTACAAGGTAGCTTGATTTTTATATTTAAGAACCACTGGTCCGTTTATAATAATGGTATTATATTTATTGTGTCCTTTACATTTTGATCGTCCCTCGTATATAACTTTATTAAGTTTCCTTCATATAAATACATTTATAATAAGTCTTTTATTTCATTAATATTTATCTTTTATTATAAAAACGTCGTCGCTTACTAATATAATCAACGAAGGGTGCGAAGTCAAAAACGTAAGAGGTAATTTCATTTTAAAACACATTACAATGATCAACAGTTTCAATCATTATTAAAAACGGTGATGATAACAATGTTTGATCTTTCTAGGGCGCATTATGTAGTAATTACTTTAGATGGTATTTTAAAATATACATTATATCAATAAGGCGTCATGATACAAAAGGATCTTATTCGAGTAACATATAAGGTGGTGCATGAAGACAGTCGTCGAATAACTAGCTTAATAGAATGAACCTTATACTTAACATAATCCTTGATAATTAAGTTTCAACACAAATCAATATAATATAAATAACCTTTGCTTTTAATCAATTATGAATCGAACTATAATTCTTCACATTAACAAGAAAGAATTAAAATCATTTGAAAATTATCATTTATTGAAACAGACGTAATAAAGTATCTACGGGTCCATTACCTACTCCTTTAATGTGTTGTACTTCAAAGTCATAAGGGTTGTTTTCATTATTGACATTAACACATAAATTTGAAGATAAATGTTCATAAGAATCTATAACTGATATGGGTTTAACCCTTACTACGTCAACTGCAGTCAGTTTAAATTCGTATTTGCATATGATTCTAATAAAGTACATTGTACTGCACAATCGTGATTATGTTCCGCATTATTTTGTACATGAATTGCGTCATCGTTTTGATTTTGATACGAAGTGCCATCTCTTGAATTACGATTACGTCTATCCATGTAGTTTACTGTATTTCTGGAATTTCGCCATGTATTTCGACTGTTTTTGAGTCTACTTCGATTAAGTGATCTGACATAATTATTGTCACGATTGGTTAGGTTAGGTGGATTCCCATCATATCTATTTTGCCTATTTTGCTCGTTCTGATTGTTTAAATTTGCTCGAATTAGGTTATGTTCCGTATTGTCTGCATTACGGATATTTAGATTCCGAACAGGTACAAGGTGATCTGAATTATTTTTAATTTTACCTATTCCCGCTTGATGATTCAGTGCCTGATATTGAGTTTCATAACATTGGACAAGCATTAATAGGTGATTAAAACTCATGCACTGCGTAGAAAACAGGATTTGTTGTAATTTAAACGGTAGTAGATTTCGAATAGATGCAATCACTCTAGATTCCGATTGCAACGGATTTACGACTTTTAATTCGTTATACGTATTTACAACAAAATCAACAACAGATTTGTGCAAGCGAGGATTAAAAGGTTGGTTTCTAATCGTGGCATCTCTGTTTGCAAGTAAAAAGTCGTTTTCGTAATTTGCAATCAGCACTGCTTTGAATTCCACATATGTATTGACGTGATCCCGTACTGCTTTAAACCATAAAGAACATGGTGGGAGTAATAAATGAGGGATTAGTTTCATATATTGCGATTTATCTATACACATTATACTGCACTCATCCTGAAATTTTTCTAGGAAAGAAGTAGCATTTTCATTACATTTACCACTAAACTTACTCATAGCACGTATTTCGCTCATCTTTACACTTAACTTTACATTCCTTTCACCATTTCGTGTTCGTGTTGAGTGACAATTTCTACCTACTGCGTTATGCGTGGTTCCACCATATCTTTTCCGCCCATCTGTATTCCTTGGATGGATTCTTTCCAAAATAATGTCCTCATCGGATGGATTACTTGAAGAAGAGATAACGTAAGGTCCGCGTTGATCTGCTGCGGGTGAATGCGAGGTCATCTCTTGTGAACAAGGGAACTCCAAACGATCATTAACCATGTTGTTGTGGTATGCGTTGTCCTTAATCTGTAACGTCCTAATTTCCTCTTGTAAGGTAGATATCAAATGAGTATTTGCACGTATTTGGTTAGAATTATCTGTGACCTGAATCTTTTGTTGATGAACAGAAGATTCTATTACTTCCAAATCCTTTTTTACACAATTGACTTCTTGAATTACATGGTTGTAATTATCCTGGCAATCTTCAGATAATCTTTTTAGCTTTTCATCAAACTGTAACGTGATGTCTCTCACCGCCTGGATAACAGATTGTTTCGTCTCTTCTGATTTTTGATCTATTTGCTCTAATCCTCTACTCAATTCGTTGGACATCTGAGCCAAATTTTGCTTCATGGCTTCTAAATCGTCTTTTCGGCTTTGTTCCTGTCGCTGTAATGCCATTAAAATTTTGTCTTCTAATGTCAACATTTCGGGTGTAATGGGAGCTATATTTTGCTCGTTGTTAACACTGTCAACAGTTTCATTTTCTACTATCTCACCGATCATAATTTTTCTTGTGATTACTCTGCCACTTCTGAGAATAGTTGAGTTCGTATTCATGAACCTTCTTACTGAGGTAAATTCACCCTTACTTTAGACTTCGGGATATGAATTTACAAGAATCCCGGGTGAGGTAAACCAAAAATTTTACAACGACTCACCAAAGGTAGTCGTTAACCCTGGTTCGGCTAATAATATAAGTATATCTTTAGTGGCAGTAATCGTTTACACCTTAAAATATCTTCCGTAATTATATTCACTAGTATTATCACCTTTTCTGCTGAAATTACAAGTCCATGATAAGTGTTAGATAATTTATTCGTTGATTCTCTTTTAACGTATATTCACACAAACTGACTTGCAATCAAAAACATGTCCATTGAGTATCTATAAACAACTACATAGCAACCAACTATACAATAATAATGTATATTTCTTATATCTTAAAAACATTCTTCTTTTGTTATCTTTTTTAAGTAACATTATATCAGGTATAGTGCTTGTGTAGAAGCACTTTCTGCCCAAGATACAAGTAATTATCAACCGATACAAAGTATCTCGTTGTGATACGAATTATTTGAGTCCACTTTGGCTCAGACTCATTTGCACATAAATAGATACCAAAGATACTTATTTCACTAAATGCCTCTCGTGGGGTCTGTATGACCCCCCCACACACAAAAAGTACGGCATTTTCGATGTATTTTATCAATAGTAAACATTGAAACGAAACAATATTTAGA
Source organism: Thermobia domestica (assembly GCF_964235325.1). NCBI lineage: Eukaryota > Metazoa > Arthropoda > Insecta > Zygentoma > Lepismatidae > Thermobia > Thermobia domestica. Next base: position 254,300,790 of record NC_137454.1, read on the forward strand.
ATTTTTCTTCGATTGCAATTACATAACAATAATAACAACTACAAAAAATCACAAAATAAACATTTATAAACTTTTAAAAAAAAAGTTGCTTTTGTAGTATAATCTTTCTGAGTAATGAATGGGGAATTTAGGTCTGAATATAATATGAATAATATACGGGAGTGAAACGTGATGACCCACAAATGTGTGTTCATCAAGATTTTACACTTACACTTTTGCGAACATTTTTTGTTTTTTGGTTTAAACCAGCCAACCCTGGGATGTAGTATGTCATTCTAATTTTTCAACGTTTGCAGTGAATGCTTAATAAAGGAACTATTAATGGAAATTTGAAATTTCAAGGTGGGATGACAGATCATTAGCAAGGTTAGCTTTGTGGATGACACGATTTTCTTATAGCTAGAAATGACATGAAAAGAAATCTTTGAGTTTTACGTCCCACGATTATGTCGGCTAGGCTAAAGGAGACGGTGATGATGAGAAATAGTAGAATGAAGAAAGTGGGAGAAAACGGAAGAACCCGGAGGAAATCCACGCACACGGTGTTTGTCCACCACAAAATTCAATTGGCGGGATCAGGATTTGAACCCGGGACCCCATGCTTCCCCAAGTGAACGCTCTATCACTGAGCCACCGCGGCCTCTTCTTATAGTTAGAATTGAAGAAGGACTACAGGAAATAATCGATAAAGTAGTTGACACTGAGAAACAATATGGAATGGAAGTAATACAAAAAAGTCTAAAGTTATGAGAATACGCCCTTTTGGATCAAAGTAGAGCAAAGAGAGCTTGATGAAGTAGATCAGTTCAAATGTTTGGGAAATCTTCCGGCGACAGACGGTTACTGCATCAAAGAGATCAGATCAAGGTTTGCCGTAGTGGAAAAAAAAATTCAACAAGAAAAGGTTACTCCTAACTAGCAGGCTTAACATTGGATTAAGGATGAAGCTAATCAGATGCTATATATGAAGTATCACATTGTATGGTTCGGAAACTTCGACATTACGGAGGTTAAAGAAATATTTAGAGAGCTTCAGAATGTGGCGATGGAGGAAGATGAAGAAGATAAAATGGACAGAGAGAGTAATAATCGAAAATGTTTCTTTAATGGATAAGAGAGAAGAGGACGCTTTTAGCAAGTACCTTCGAGAGTCAATTGGACTGGACGCACTTTGCGAAGAAATTGTCTTCCTTATTATGCCATAGATTGTAAGATGAAAAGAAAGCGAGGAGTAGCAAGAAGAACATAACTGATCGATGATCTGATAAACAGAAAAAAAATATTGGAAAGTAAAAGAGGAAGTTGAAGGTCAAGATATGTGAAAGATTTCCAGAATAGAATCTAAGAAAGCATAGACACACATATAACTCATTAGTCCCAGGATCTGCCGACAGGCATAATACTTATTATTATTATTATTATTATTATTATTATTATTATTATTATTATTATTATTATTATTATTATTATTATTATTATTATTATTATTATTAATATCCTACATAACTGATTTCTTTGTTAGTTTTCTTTCATTGTGTAAACTTGAATTAATGTTAAGTTTTCTTACTCACTAAATTTCATTTGCAGATTACTAAAAGCGATATAATAATATAGATATTCTACAAAATTACAGAAAAAGTCCTTACATTTCCTCCAACGAGATATCCTCCGTTATTTTTGACTGTTTCATCAAATCTTGAGAAGTAAAGTGGTACCAAATCGTTTCTTAGAGTTTGTTCAAGATTCTTCTTCTTCTCTGCATCATCAGCCCATATATATTGAGTTAACTCTGTAACGAGGAGGTAGAATGTTTTATGCCATTTTTGTACTTGTGATGAATAATCTCAACATATCTACATTTTGCACTGTTTGCACAAGTACTACTACATGTTAAGTATACTTGGAATGAGTAAACTGTACGTATGTTCATAGAATACACTTAATGTAAACTTCAAGTAAGTAAAACATAGATCATCACTTGAGATAGTTTTTAGTACAAACATATATTGACTGTGGTATATACAAGCACACATTACACAACTAATTAATTCAGGAGCTTGAAACAGCCACCACCAAGAGTGGGAATCCATCTGCAACTTTTGTTTTCTCGAAAACTTCGAAGTGTGGTTTGATGTGCGAACAGTTTTCAAACTTGAAGAAAACAATATCTTCCTTAAAGTATTGTTTTGTATATGTACTTGAAGTATATGTACTTGTATATACATATACTTACATATAAGTACATATACTCTTCTTTAAAGTGTATGTACCTGAAGAGCGGTCATTATTTAAAAGTTTTTGAAGATAGATAGATATTCACTTTTGCTGGTAACTGTGCGGAGTATATCTAACTGAGCTAGTCTTCCCCTTCAAGGAAAAGCAAACTAAGATGCTTTCGAAGCGATCCCAATTTATTTTCCATATATTTGGGAATTGTTAGTACAAAAATTTAAATAAGAAAAATATTCATAATTACTTGCGCTAAGAGAGATCTTTCATGATTTGGATCTAAATTAGGTGTAAATGCTTTGATCATGAAAAGGAAATTGTCCCCAGCTACTGGAAATGGCCACATTTGTTGTTATACAAAGTGGTTTAATGTTACTAATAATCTCAAAATGAGAATTATCTATGGTCAACTTAATAATATTCGAATTTCGTTCTGTGTATTTTAATAACATAAAAATCATAAATTATAAATAATTCCTTTGTGTAAATTGCACATTTTAATCAAATATTAACACGTGGGTTGTAGCTATCAGCAAACGTTAAAAGGAGGAGACAATGTAGAGACACACATAATCTTTCGATCCATAGTTCGGACGATTTTGAAGGCCAGAGAGGGTGTAGACATTTTACTGTAACACGTGTTTTATAGCAGATAAATGGTAACTGAAACAGAAGCATTGATAAGTACTTACGCTGTCGAATATCGTTAAGAGTATCAACAAGGGCATCGCATTGCAACTGTTGAAAATCGTCCTTTGGAGATAAATTGTATCTCTTGGCCAAGAAGCGACAAACAGAGATAGATTGGTTTATTTTCTTGCCTTCAAATTCCAAGATGGGAAGCTTTCCAAACGGAAATGCTGTAAAAAGAAAAAAAGTTAAATTAAACAAGATAAAAATAAAAAAGATCAAACACATCATAAATGGTACACTTAAGGATCTTGTGTACCTGGAAAGCTAGTAATGCCAACAAAAGATTTCAGTGCTCTTTCGGTACAATAATAATAATAATAATAATAATAATAATGGGAACATTTAATAGTTTGTTATCTGAAATAGTAGCAGGCTTCATAATAATAATAGTAAGTTTAAATAGTACCTGTATGAATGGAATAATAGTTGACTTAATAGCTATAAGGCGATTACATCATCATTGCTTTGATGACGTACGGGTCAATAGTGAAGAATTTTTTGAAAAAAATATTTTAATTTATAGTTTGTAATTACTAAAATGTTACATTGTAATATCTGAACATCTCAGTATTAACAAACAATTTCAAACAACGTTTTGTACTAACACACTTAAGGAAGATTTGTATCAGTTGGTATGAAGACATGAAGTTGGTATCATATATGCAATTTGTCATACAGAGTAAAATCCTTACATAGTAGCAGGCTTTTAACTCGGCTCGTAATATACAGAATCTTGAAAAAACCCACGACATATGCCAAACTTAGTGCCGCTGTCTTCAATTTCTAAAACCAACGAAAAGGGGTATAGACTGGACTTTTTACATAGAAAAATTGCTTCAAAAATCTAGATTCGGAATGTACTCGAAAATAAATAAAAATAAAGAAATAAGTTTTAAAAAATGATAATTGTCGAAAGAACTTTGACAATAACAATCAACTTAATAAATAGACATTACTCTTCCATCCTTCTGAATTTGTGAAACTCAATGTTTGTGAAAATGTTACATATTATGATAACTAAATCTGAATACTCTATTCATTGACAAAATTTACTTCTGCAATAAGCCGTAAGTCAGATATTTCCAATGTAGAGTTACCAGATTATTAGTTTTTCCGAGTACCACCGTTTCTGAGACCCATTTCTGTTCTTCCATTTAAGTATAGCTAAAACGCTAAAAAATAACTTTTTCCGAATGCAGCAAAAGACTTGCTTTCCTTCAGCTGTAAGAAACAAAACAAAAAAATATATAATTATTATACTTTTTGCTTAAAGTATATAGTTCGTTTTAACCCCTTTGAGTTTTTAGTTTTCCTCCTATTACCCAGACAATGCTAAGTCTGTAGTTGTTAAATTTACTACATTACATATGGATGTATGGGTAGGTCCCTACAAGGGACAGAGGGGTCATTTGGGAACAGCAGGAGAGCAACCGCCTCTCTTGAATTTGAGAAATTATATATATATATATATATATATATATATATATATATATATATATATATATATATATATAAATGTAGAGGAAGATATACCAATAAAAGATGTATGTCTTCTTTCATATAAGTATCTTGCCACTTCACATAAAGAGTGAAGATGAAGCATCTCAACCCCTCCCCAAGCACAATCTGAAATGACACTGCTGACAAATGTAAAGTTTTAATAGGAGTAGATTATTTCGTCACTTGTGTGTTAACATTCTCTGTGTTTGTGTAGAATGTGCTTAAAAGATAGTTGTAAATGTTGCTTTAAACAAACTTGACTTATAAAATTGATTTAAATGTTACATGTTAGTTCCTTTCCTAGTAGACAGATGACAAATAATTTGAATGTTGATACTGTAAACTCAATTTCCAATATGTTTGTATTAACTTGAAACATATAACATGTGTAGATTACCATAATACCGTGATATCTTGTCTAATGTAGGTCTAATTTCCTGAAGAAAATTAGAGGTAGCAAAAAGTACGTGAAACCTATGTTATATATTTTTTAGATTCTTTTGTTTTTAAATTTCTAAACTTTGTAACTCTATTCTAACGGAATATTACGACTTTCTTATTTAGATTCAGAACGTACGAAAATAAGATACATTTTTGTTTTGAAACACTTTTCCACAATCGCACCCTTTGTCTTGGAAATGACACTGAATTTGTTAAGAAATATGCGTAAATGATCAATTTTCATTGTCCTTTTAGGAGTAAAGGAAACCTTATAGAAATATATTTGAAATCAATTTCTTACATTCTCCTATGAATTCCAATCTTGACGCAAAACCATCTTTCATTTCATAATTCATAAGTTAATAGATTATTCAAAGTTTAGTTACCACAGCACTAAACATTTTGACAAAATTCATGTTTCCCAAATTCAGAAGTAGGCTAGTGACGCCCTATGTGTCTTGCTTATACTTCCATTATACATTTCAGGCAAAAATGTGCCGAACAAATGCTCCGTATTTCGTTACAAACCTGCATTCCAAATCTGTTTTCCATTTGAAACCTACGATTTCTAGTCGAGACAGACAATCTCTAATTTCTGGTCATTGTGGAAATTCATAATATCACCATTAAACTTGGCATATGCAATTTGATAATATCACAATCCTGTTTCAAGGTTTTGTATGCAATATATAGCGATTTAAATTCGTGCTATTAACGTTCCGACCCTAAGTGTTTCTGGAAGCGTTTATGCGCATGTGTCTCAGCGGATGAATAACAACATATAGAATGACAGAGGATTAAATCAGAAACATCTAAATGAGAACATAAATAGAATCAGTAGTGTCATTTCACGGTTGTAGGGGATGATTCTGGGCGGAAACACGGAATTGGAGATCACCCATATGCAACAAATCAAGTTAATGGTAGTTATGTGTTTTTAAGTGCCCAAATCATCCTACATCAGTATTGTGTAGAGACCTTGCAGTAATCAATGGAACACATGTCTCTATGTTTTCTGACACCGAGTACAGGGGACTGCTCTGTCTGGAAGATGATACAATGCTGTTCGCCTGAAATGGCTTACTTACTCCTCATCATTGTTTAATCCCATACCGATAGGTATTCACCGATGAGCCCTGTTTCAGCTTAATAATTCTCAACGTTTGTTTATCTGATGTATTCCGAGGACATCTTAAAGTGGAGCCAATATTGAGTAAAGGGACTATTATGCAGGTAATGGAATCCTCGTCTGATAAATATTTATATATCGGTGGAGATTGTGTTTTCCTTAAGACGCTGATCCGATTCTAAGAAACAACTTGTCGCTGTCTACCTAGGTATTAACGTTTATGTTTTAGACTGATCAACGTTGAAGCCGGGAAAGATTGATTTCTATCACTTCCGGTTTGAATACAGGGTTAAACAAGATGGATCCCATTCTTCGATGCTGAATAGATTCCAGAAATCGCTTCTCGATACCAATTACCATTCTTGCTTTGACACCTGTCGACACACAGAGAGGCGGACGAATGGACATAGCTGCTCTATAAGACTTCCGATAACTATGCATAGGATAGTTTGGAAGTCTAATAAATCAACATTTATAAGCATCTCTCTTTATTTACAGTATTACTATATAACATTAAAATTTTCTTCATTACAAGAATATTCTAATATAGGCCCTATGTATTCCCGTAAGACTTGTGAGAAAAATTACGGGTAAGAATAGTTTATTAAAATTAGTCTAGTTTTAAGATTTACATATACCATTTTCTAGACTTCATTAATAAAAATAATCTATTATTCTCTTGAACGTACACGTATTATAGTATTACTGTATTAATAGATAATATTAACATCGATACTACGATTTGAAAACTTATTTCATTTGCTATTGGTCTGAAATGTCTGCAAATTCAGTACACTCACTTGATTTCACTCCAGGCCATTGATCCAATCCAATCCTTATATCCTCAAACTCAGCGCCTCCGTAGGAGAGAATGAATCTGATTGGTTCTGCTAAAGCTCTGAAGTCGAAATACGTCAATTTGTACTGGGGAGCCATTTTCGTTTTAGTTAACCTGAAACTTAAAAAAAGTAACAAATTAAGCCTAAAATGGAACGTTTATGCATTATGAAAGAGGTAGATTTTATATATCAAACATACTGACTGATTGTGGCTTTTCGTATGCCTCTATTTCCATTTGTTAAAAATTGTGTGAATTCGTAGGCGTTGTGATATAGGCAAAACCAGGCCTGATGGCTGAATCAGTTACTCATAGCCCTTAAGTAACCTCACGCATGGATGCTACTCTAGTGGTATGAAAGAGAACCATATGGGAAAGTCTTTTATTTTTAAGCTAAACTAAGATGAGCTAAGCCTATTTAAGCTAAGATGATCAGTTAATTATTATTATTATTATTATTATTATTATTATTATTATTATTATTATTATAATTATTATTATTATTAGTGTTATTATCAAAATTCAAAAAAAAAAAAAAAAAAACTAATGTCCAAGATGCACTTACATCAAGTTACTGCACTATTCTCCTTGACCTCCATTACACATCTCTTCAATTTAGTCGAGCTTCTCTAAGTGTCTGTAAATATGTTTCTTTTCTTTTTCCCATTTTGCTTACAAGTGCACTTCGGAAACCAAAAATTCAATCAACTATTTCACATATCGTGTGAAGCATTAGGAACTAAAGAAATGGCGAACGACAAATCAGCGTGACGATAAGTATCGAAAAGATTCCACAAGTAGCACTTTCAGTACCAAACAGTGATGCCAACCCGTGTGGAAAAATCCCATTTTGTGGGGTTTTTTGCATTAATTAGTCGGGATGGGATAAAGGGAATTTTACTCGAAATTGGCAACATATATGAGATTTTTCACTATGTGTATAATCCATGCCAGCAAAAGTCTGTACGAGTGGGAAATAAACATAATGTGTCAGTGTTGTCAAATTTCAGTTTGAAATATTTTCTTTCTTATCGGCAAAGTTCATGATAGTGAGGAGTGACTTAATCATATGTGTTTCTTAAAAATCAGATACCAAGGAACGAAATTTGTGCTCTGGTACTTGAAAAAAGAACAAAACAAAACAATGAATGAATGAAAAAGAAAGTAAAATATCAAACTAGAAACAATCAATTTCCAAACGTTCCACAAGATATGTGTGAAGAACAAAACTTTTCTAGTACCAATCGGCTCACTGGAAGGTGATGGTACAGTACAAAGATGTGATGGAAAATGAAATGAAATGAAATCTTTGAGTTTTACGTCCCACGGTTATGCCGGTTAGGCTAAAAGAGACGGTGATGATGAGTAATGAATGAAATGGTGGAATGAAGATATTGGGAGGAAACGGGAGAACCCCGAGAAAACCCACGACCACGGTGTTTGTCCACCACAAAGTTCACTTGGCGGGGCCTGGGATCGAACCCGGGACCCCAAGCACCAGAGGTGAACGCTCTACCACTGAGCCACCGTGGCCCCCAAAAAGATGTGATGGAGTCACTGCATTTGTGACATTAGAAATATATATATATATGTAGGGGAAAGAAGTATAAAATGGCTAGGTCGGGTAAAGTGGTTATCAGCACTTTTCTCGCCTGTGTATACCTGACATCCATCGCAAGTAGGCCCAATCATTTGCGCTAGTTGCCATTGTAGGTCTAGACTACAAAGACGCCAAACACAATTGTTGCTCTGCTTGTATGAAGAAAAAGGTGTTTCCATCTATTGCTGATCTAAGGGCAAGTATTAGTTTAACAATGATTTTCTCCCAACTATATAGAACTTGAAGACTATATAATATTTTTATTATCAAATGTAATGCTTCTAAATAATTTTTCTATTATTTAGTAGCATTGAATTTTTGTTGTTCAGAGCGAAAAAAGACATGTACAATGTGACGTACAATCGGATAAAATGGTTAGAAGCAGAGGCGGGTAAAGTGGCCATCTCACTGTACATGTGGGCACTTTGCCCAACGCTTCCAATTGACCCAAATATTACTAAATTTGTAATAAAATAGGCTTAATATTTTAATATTGAATCAGTGGTTCACCTATTATATATTTGTAATGCTAAGCATGCCCATATAGACTTGGGTCTATATTCTTGATCGAAATAATATAGAAATTAAGCTATTTTGTTCTGTTAACCCAAATAAATGTATTTGACTATTTTGAAAACTGGGCTTTTGGTAGCTTCTATTTGAATTATCTCTATTCAGTATTAGCTAACTTTCTTACAACTACAAGTAACCTACTATAATAACGGTTTCTGTCAGTCTTTCAGGTTAGGTGGACTCTTAATAGATGTTTTGGATGTAAAGATGGACTTTAACCCTATAAAGTAACAAGCCAATTGTATTCCTTAAAATCTCACACTATCATGGCGCCACGAATGATATTCCATAAGCAACAGACATTGTGGGGAAGCGTGTCCACTTTGGTTGGGTAAAGTGGACATTTTGTATGACTTGAAATTATCAATAATTACTCCGTAAAGCTTATTCAAAACAGGTTCACTTAAATATATCTTAAAACTAAAGGATGGAAGTATTACAAAACTTTTACTTACTTGCTAGCATGTTTCTATAGGACTTAAAAATATTAAAATTCTTTAGGGTAGCCGCTTTACCCACCCTTCCCCTATATTTGTTTTTGATTAATGAAAATAGTCATTCACATACTGTTCGATAAACCTGAAATTTCGAAATTTATTGATAATTTCCTAGAGAAGTTTCATGTTAATAATAATAATAATAATAATAATAATAATAATAATAATAATAATAATAATAATAATTATTATTATTATTATTATTATTATTATTATTATTATTATTATTATAGTACGACGTGAAAAATTAAGACGCAAAATGGGAGTCTTTACCTATCGACATGGGATTTTAAAGCGTTTGAGCTTGGTATCACTAGTACCGAACAATAGGCCTGCTAATTAAAGAAACCATAGGCCAATACATGATTCATGTTTATATTTAAGTAAAATGTTTCTTATCTTTGATCTATTCATTATTTACAATTCCTAGTTTCGGAAATTAACCAAAAAGAAAAACTGCTTCCTTATAATACCCACAGGTGAACAAAACCACTTTAAGTTCCATGCCTAGCACCGGAAGTACTCGCGGAAGTAGCCCGTGCTTGATCCATCCATTTAGTTCTACAAGTCTCTAGATTTTCTGTTAACCCGTTAACAAACAATTTCCGAGGCTAGGTACGAGTTTAAAACCTCCAGATTTAGCAGAAACCGCTGACATTGGCACTATCACCACCGTCACTACCACCATTACTACTACTACGAATAATAATATAGGGTCCGGCAGAAAGACCTCCCGTATTTGGAGAAGGCTCTATGTGAATTGTGGTAGGGATACGATGACGGAGGAAAGTATTAATCGATAGTGATATGCGTGTCATTTTTAGTAGTCGCAATGGCGTGGCGCGGTGAGCATAATGCACGTAGTTTGGAGGAGTGTATTCGTAATGCTGGTTCTGTGATTACTACTCAGCGAACATTTTGTATTCGACTCAGATTTGGCTGATATGATTCTGTTCCGGATAGAAAAACTATTCAAGTTTTGATATCAGGGCAACAGGTTCTTGTTGTTTGTCCTTTCCTAACGTTGAGACACTATTTACGAATATAGAGAAGATCAAGCAGTCAGTCCGAACCGGGTACCCCTCTTCAAACTGAAGAAACAGTGTTTTCAACTCCTGGGTGAGTTAAGTACGTACTACTACCGGAGAAGAAGAGGCCATAGCATCGATCGCTTGATTGTTTTCACACTAAGTAAGCCTATGTAGTCCTTTGCTAGGCTTGGTAGATGTCTGCACGGGCCGGAATTTTTAGCCCGGGACCAGCCCGTCCTGTGCATTTATAATATAAGACCAAACCCGAGTCCGAAATATATTTTAGCATTTAGCCCCGAGCCCGGCCCCAGCTCGTGTAATAATCAAATGGGCCCGAAATAACCTCGAATTACAGAAACTTATAATTAACGGAAAACTGTATTTTTATTTACAACAATTAGAGGTTTAATTTTGCAGTTGTGATTTAAAAGTTCTCCAGATAGAACGGTCCAATAAACTTCGTTGTGCAGTACATTAACCAAGTTAGGCCCGGGAAACATGGTTGTATATTTGAAAATTTACGGCCCGAGCCCGGCCCGGACACGAAGTGATATTTGCTTGGTAGGCCCGAGTCCGGCCCGCAGGCCGTGTCAGGTTTAAGCCCGAGCCCGTGCAGACCTCTAATGCTTGGTGACACCCAGACCCGTATTTAGGTAAGTGCTATTCTGTGCTCAAGCACAGGGCGGCAAAATTTTGGATTTTTTTTTAAAGATTCACAATAAAGTAATAGGGTATGTAAAACTAGAAACCCGCAGAATCCCGCACAAATACGAGAAAATATGTCAATGCGTTTAATTCGCCCTAATTGCAGTAGTTACTAATTAGCTAGCTTATCTGATTATTTTTAAAGTCATCGTCTCTCACTCCCACTCGAAGGGGTGAGGGTGAACTTGAACATCATAAAAACGGATACTATTAAACTTTGCGACCTCGAAAACTATGAATTCAACACTAATATCTGTCGTTTTCGATTACTTTTAAGGTCTCGACCCCTTCCTGGGGAGTGGAGTATGACCTTGAAGTTGAATTGGATTAAAACTGTCAGTATTCATCTCGGCGACCCGAAAAACTGTGAATCCAACTCTAATATTGGTCGTTTTCGATTATTTTTAAAATGCTCCATGTTATTATTTAATTATTATTTAAATATTTAGGAAATTCAATCATAATTCAAGTAAAATTATGAAATATAAAAATGACATAACGATTGATTAAGAATTAACAGAATGTATTTTCTCCGGACAGTAAATTAAAACCTACATGAATAAATTACATGCCACTATTGAGAGAATATATCGTCAATGGATGAGTGGTGAAACTCGTTGCCTTGTAATTAAGAGGCCCCGGGCTCGATTTCCGATGGGGACACAAGTTGTTCGGATCCCAAGTTAAGCTGTAGGTTCCGTTCTTAGTTCGCCATCATTATCCCATGGAAGGCGATGACAAACTACCATGGGTTCATCTTGTCCAGGAACCTTCGGGTAGAACACCACATCATCATCATCATTGAAAGAATTCGACCACTTAAAATTACATTGTAATTTTGTAACTTGTAATACCTAAACTGCTACTCAACAAAAGCTAGTATGTTTGCAAAATCACGGCTTATTTCCTTGTTTGAGATTTAAGTTTGTGCGGGGGGGGGGGCAAGTTATTTAAAGCATAGGGGCGCACAATATATAAATACGGGCCTGGTGACACCATGTTTCGTCTAAAAAGTTAAAGTGGGGATGAAATCGAGTATCTATGGCGGGGTAGGACAGGACCGTACCCGGTACTTGAACCTCTGTCCATTCCATGGCTACGAACAATGTGTAGGCTACAATACAAATGTACAGTACGTACGTTACCTAAAGAAAAACGTTTTTCAATTTATACATAAGATTAACATGTGTACCCGGTGGACAATTTGACTTTTATCAATTATAACATTAAGAAATAAATAATACAACTCAGCAGCTTGTAAGGTCATAATAGTAAACATCATATTATGATATGTATAATTTTACAGCACTTTAGTAACACAACTTTAGTTCCCAGAAGCCATCAAACTTGACTACTCAGTCCTACTGCACTTTCGACGAAGACTACAAAACCAGAATGCAAATACTATGGCAAAATCATGGCAAACAACACCAAAATCGAGTTGTGGCGAACAATACGCCACCATGAGACCCAGACTGGGACCGCTATTTGTCGACCGGGACGAAACAAGATTGTATGTAGTTTCCTCTCGTCTCGACTCAACACCATCCCTAATCTTGATTGGCTAATCGTCTATTTCAATGTTCTTCACTGACTATTCATTTTCTGTTGGAGAAGGATTGGGATTACCCATATAGTTTCCATTTACTCTGCACACGGATATATACACCAAAGTCATAATTTAAGGAAAATGAAGGGTAATATAATTAGATCTTGCATTTGAGTTCAGAGGCGGCTCCTGAGGAAAGTAACATCAGTAAAACAATAAATTTTATCGCTACAGGCTAAGGGAAGAAAGCTTCAGAAAGCTGTATATAAAAATTAGTATACTAGGTAAGCTTCCTTCCCTTGACTTGTACCGATAACATTTGTTTTTACCACCGTGATTTCCTTCAAACCGTAACTGCAAGTAACGAGTTTTCACCATCGTAACTGAATTTACAAATACGATAAACTAAGTAATTACCACTATTTTCCGAACATTCAGTCAGTGATGAAGTGATTTTGTTCTGTTTTATGTAACACCAAGGTTATGAAAGGCGAAACTTATTGTTCGAGAAAGATCCGAGCAATACTATTCTCGTTTTGTATTGAAGCTATTGTATTTCCAGCGGGCTAATGTTGTCAACGGCTCAAAAGATTCAGCTCACGGCTCGATCACCACCGAGTCGAACCGAGAAGTCAGCCGAACCAACAGTTCACCCAACCGAGCCAGCTCGAGCCGATGGCTCACCTAAGCAGAATCGAACCGAGCCAATGGCTCACCTGAGTCGAGCCGAACCGAGTCGTGGCTCATCTCACCCGAGCAGGCTCGAGCCAATAGGTCACCTGAGCTGAACCAAACTGAGCCAATGTCTCATTCCAATCGAGCCGGCTCGAGCTATTGGCTCAGTTGAACCGACCCGAACCGGTTGACATCACTAGACTGCGCATGTCGAAAGTAAGCGCTGTTAATACAAAGTTATGAAGTAGACCTCAATGGGGCAAAATATCAATGACAATACTATTTGCATTCATGCATCATCAAACAAGAACTTCTGATTGCAATGCATCTCCTATTCCGTTAATTGATTTAACTCAACAACGTATGCAATGTATTCAAGGGGAAATAGCAAAAAGTTTAGCAAATATGTGACAACCATTGTGAACATTACATGGAAATGTGTAGTCTACTCTTAATAGATTCAGAGAAAGGTCTGTTTAAAATTCCTTGTAAAATTATAATTATGTGAAAAGGTATTGATGAACGAAAAATTACTTATTCTTCAATGATTATCTGTTTGAAAACGAAATGAAATGCCAAGGCGATTTTGAAATTCTCTATATCTCATTGAAGATAGCGTAAGAACAACCCATTGTTCATCAACCAAAGTAAGCAAATGCACTGAGAAAACTTTTGATTCATTCGTTTAATGTCCATAAAAGTCAATATAATATCCAAAAGGGCTTGGCATGGACGTTACATGGGTACAAAAAGAAGCATAAGTGGTAACTGGTAAGACATCTAACGAACATTCCTTTGACAGAAAAATTACGTTCAGTGGAAATTTGTACCTTTACAAGTACCTATCCATGTGTTTTGTGGATTAATATAGAATTTTCAACTACAACATGGAAAAATGAAATGAAATCTGAGTTTTACGTCCCACGGTTATGCCGGTTAAGCTAAAGGAGACGATGATGATGAGAGATGAGTGAAATGGTGGAATAAAGAAAGTGGGAGGAAATGGGAGAACCCCAAGAAAACCTACGAGCACGGTGTTTGTCCACCACAAAGTTCACACGGCGCGAGCTTGGATTGAACCAGGGACCCCAAGCACAGGAGGTGAACGCTCTACCACTGAGCCACCGCGCCCCCAACTACAACATGGAGTGGGACACGGTGGCTCAGTGGTAGAGCGCCCACTTTTGATGCGAATGATCCCAGACCTGTGAATTTGTGGTAGATTTAGTATTCATGTATTTGATCTGTAAACTTTGGTATAAAATACACTTTTGTAAGGACACATTGACTGCCAAAGTACGGAAAAAAACTTTTCCTGTGACCCACGGTGTTTCATCATGAAAATGGATTAAGAACATCGAAATTAAGAACTTCACGTGTTTACAGCATCTTAACCTGACATTAAATATTAGTGAAGAGATTATAGAGAACGACTTACCCAACGACAGTCCACGCTCGTACACCACGCCGAACAGAGTAGACAACACCCTATGACGTTCTGTTACGTAACGATGATATAGTCAGTTTAAGCCAGAGACATCTAACATCCAAACATCCAATTACAACGTTACTAAGAACAGATTAAAAAATCTGTTTTATTTCCATTCCTAAGCTTTATTTTTCTACGAAATATAAATATTGATAAGTCATTCCATTAGTAAGCAAATATACTTTCGTTCAATTGAAGTTCTGTTAGCTACAGATATCTAAGAGAAACTTTTTTTTTTAAAAAATCTGCTTTGTTCTCTCAACATGAAATGCTACTGCACATTGGATTGGAAAATTACAGCATCATTTGACCTTGGTCATGCATGAGCATTGCGGCGGCCTTCTTACCGTGCAACCCAGCTGTGTCGATTTTCTCTATTCATTATTATTATATTGACTTGTTTTGATTTTTAATTTAACGTCCCTTTTAGCAGCGAGGCTATATGAGACGTGGATCTACAGCTTGAGTTGAGTTGGGTTGATTTTGAGTTTAACGTCCCTTTTTAGCAGCGAGGCTATATGAGACGTAGCAGGCACGTAGCCAAGGGGGGGGGTCCAGGGGGTCCGGATCCCCCCCTTCGAGACCAGAAATGAAAAAAATTAAGGAAGGATAAAACAAAATGAAATGACAAAAAGAAGGATTAGCGTTAAAAATTGAAAAGAAAATTACAGGAAGCTGTTGCTTACTCTTACTTATGAGGAGAATTGTATTACTTGCAATATGGTGGCGAGGTAAGCGAGGTATTCTGGAAGAGTCAGGGAATTTGAAAATTCAAGAAAAGTTATGGAATTCTCAGAATTCCTGCTACTAGTCAGGGAGATTTCCAGCTTTCGAAAGCATAAGTGCCGTTGTGTAACAGCGTGCACATTTTTAATCATAACTTTTCGTCATCGCATCCTTGCAGTATCAAACATGTTATTTCAAGGACAACTTTCTGTTGCTCCTTTAACATGTCATTTGGAACCGACAGTAGTTGACGGAATAATAAAAACAAAAAAATTATGTTGAAAGAAAGTTCTGTTAGCATATGATTCAACAGAGAAAGGAACGCATATATTGTAAAACTAGTTGAATATACACATGCTTCGCACAGGGGCTGTATTTGGAAGTCAATGCCTGTGGGAGTATCACCATTGATCTCAGTGACCGCGAAAACTATGGATTTGATACTAATATCAGTCATTTTGGGCTATTTTTTACATGTCTCGGTATCCACTACCCGCTGACTCCCGGCCAGCATACTTGCAAGTCATCGCTAATGGAAGTGTCACCATTGATTTCAACGACCGCGAAAACTATGGATTTGACACTAATATCGATCATTTTGGATTACTTTTATACGTCTTGGTATCTCACCCCCCCCCCTCCGGTGACCCCCGGCCCGAAGCCGAATAGAGTGGATTTGGAAGTTAATGCGACTGGAGTTTCACCATTGATTTCAAGTGATAGAGTGTTGGCTTCGCATTCGGGAAGTCGTGGCTTCGATTCCTGCTGCTTACCATCCTGACTGAGGTTTTCAAGGGTTTCCCTCAGTCCTACCAGGCAAATACCGGGATGGCACCTACTAAACAGACCCTGGCCGATACCTTCCCAAATCCTTTCCATTGTTAATGTTGTTGGTGTTAAATAAATAAATAAATATCGGTCATTTTCTACTACTTTTACATGTCCCGGTAAATGCTCCCCTGAGACCACCCTGGTTCGAATTTCGACAAAAACTTTAACTCTGGTCTGGAACCTGGACCAAGGTATTCGTGACTAACATTTGGTAACTCTTGGTCAATTTGTCTGGTTCCCAAGCCGGTTCCGGTAAACGTCCCTCTGAGAACCCACTGTTTCGAAATTTAAAAAAAAACGCTTCGTCTCTATCTGGGGCCTGGGACAGGTACCCCTGACCAAAATTTGGTAACTCTCGGTTCACTCGTCTGGTCCCCAGGCCGCACACAGACAGACAGACAGACAAACATACAAACAAACTCTTTATTTTATTTATATTAGAAGATAGTTTACAAGACAGTATTCAGTATGTACTTTTTATAATAATTGAGGCCATAACGGAAGTAAAATTGTTATATTTGAATAAACAGGAGAAGAACGCAAATATTGCAAAATCTTTTTCAATACTTTTTTTTTTTTTTATTATTTTGCTCGAAATTTCTTCATAGTTTATTAAAATACTTGCTAACATATCCTCATTTTATTGTCCTAACAAACCAATATATGTTGATAGTAAAGTAGTTTAGATTGATCGAGCTCCTGGGCCTTCAGAATTTCATGTCACCCCCCCCCCCCCCCCCGTTACGAAATCCTGGCCAAACGAACCAATATATGTTCCAGTAAAATAGTTTAGAGTGATCGAGCCCCTTTTGTGATGACTACAGTATTTCATGTCACGGACCCCCCCCTTCACGAAATCCTGGCTACGTGCCTGGACGTAGGCCTACTGATTAACGTGAACTCCGAACCATTTGAGCTCCCGCCAGGAATCGAATCCTGGTCTCCCGCACCAGAGGCGCGTTTGCTAACCGCTTAGCCAAGAAGGAGCTCGATCTACAGCGTAACGGGAATCCGAACCACATGAGCTCCCGTCGGGAATCCAACCCGGTTCTCTCACATTACAATTTTGGATGACTAACTTAGAGAGATTAGTAGTAAAAAGTTTGCCTGAAGGTTATCTAACGTGTTAATTGTGGGATGTTCGATCGTAGTTAAAAGTCAAACACTGCACCAAAGCTTTAACGTTAGATGCAAACTAAGAGTGTTCAGAATTGCAATTTCAATTCCGCATGATTCTTCGGAATTGCGTGATTTCAGAAACCTTCGAAATCCTGTAATCTTGGAATTATCTAATTCCGAAATTCCAAGATTTTGAACTTTCGGGATGAAGTTCCGATATTCCGGACTTCCGAGATGTCGAAATAGGGGTAAAAGTTTCATGACTCCACAATTCCGACATTCTGAAATTACAGGTGAAGCTCCAAGCTTCTGGAATTCCAAGATTCCGAAATTCTGAGATTTCAAAAGTCTGGAATTACTAAAATAATAATTCCAATTCTAGAATGAAGGATTTTATCCCGGTATCCGTCAGAATTTCAGTGCCTATGGGATAGCACCCTAAGGTCTCTTTCACATTATCCGGCGATTTGCCGGATCCGTTTCCGGCTGTTTGCCGGATCCGGTTTCGGCCCCTTTCATATTATCCGGCGTTTTGCCATGGATGAAAAATATGCGAGCAGGGTTGCTGTGCAACTGAAGAAACAAAACTTTGTGACTCTTGTCGTGTTGTGGTGGTTGTAATGGACAGACGCAAAATGTGTTTTCTACTCGCCTTGTTAAGACAGAGGCAGAAAAAAAGTCAGAGACACATATGGGTTCACCCTGATTTTTCTATACTGTTTCCACAATTAAGGGAAGACGGAGGAAAATTCTTTAATTACTTTAGTATGTCTATCGCATCAACTATTGTTATTCATTAGTTTTGTTAACGTGGCTGCAGTGGACAAATGCAAAATAATATGCATTTTATTCGCTTTGTTACCAGGCCCGTAGTCAGCCCAAAAATTTAGAGGGGGCCCGGTAGAAGTTAGGGGGGCCCGACCCAATCATAGTATACTTCATCACCATATTATAGTTTATTTGCAAGCCTACCGTGAAACTTTTAGGGGGCTAGCCAAAGTTTAGGGGCCACGGCCCCACTAACCCCCCGTGGATACGGGCGTGTTTGTTACCGAAATGAGAGAACATGCCAGGTACACAAAAGATGTGCACTTTTTATTAGAGAAGCGGTATTTTGGAAGAGATTTTTCTATACTGTTTACACAATTGATAAACTTGGGAAAAATAGCGGCCCGGTTCTGGATATTTAAAATACCGTTCCGGTATTCAATTGTTGTGACTGAGAAAACCAGGCTAAAGTCCTCTCGGGATAGTCAACCGTTGAGGTCTATCCGAGAATCTCAAGCCAACATTCAGCCACTGACCCGAAGACTGGTCTGTAGGCATTATTATTATTATTACTAGCTGTTATGCCCCTTCTTCGCACGGGTCAAATAAAATATCAATGTAAACAAACTGAACAATGAGAGAAGAATTAAGAAACATTTCTAAAATTAGATACATTTTGTGTGAATATATATCCAACAACGTACGTGTTTTCATTGGGAAGGCCAATGGGGGCTGAATTTGAACGTAAACACTATCGGAAGTATCAATATACATCTGAGCGACCTCGATAAATATGAATTCGACACAAATATTGGTCATTTTCTACTACTTTTACATGTCCCGGTAAACGCCCCCTGAGACCCCTCCCTAGTTCGAATTGTGAAAAAATCGCCTCTGGCTTTCAGCCGATGCCGCAAAAACTATGAATGTGACACTAACATCTGTCATTTTCTACTACTTTTACATAGAAAGTAAACGCCTCTGTGATCCTATGGTTCCAATTTTGAAAAAACAACGCCTCTGGCTCCCAGTCGACGGGAGCTGTATTTGGAAGTCAACGCCTTGGGAGTATCACCATTCATCTCAGCGACAGCGAAAACTATTGATTTGACACTAATATCGGTCATTTTCGATTATTTTTACATGTCTCGCAATTCTCCACCCCGGTGACTCCCGGCCCGCATACAATGGTAGCTGAATTTCAAAATCGTCGCTAATGAAAGTATCATCATTTATCTCAGAGACCGCGAAAACTATGAGTTTCACACTAATATCAGTCATTGTGGGTTATTTTTAGAGGAGAGTTACCAAAGAGCACGCACGCCCTAAGAGCGCGCAGTGCCAATTACGCTGAAGTGGTAACACACAGTATTATTATTGCTACGCTGTTTGATGCGTCTTTGTGTGAGAGTTAACACGAAGAAAAGGGAAGTTAACGTATCGCTGCAAACAGAAAATACAGCTAAAAATAACTTTTTTGAATTCTTGATGTAATATTTTAATACTCTTAGTTAAGAAATTATTCTGTTATAGCAGCTAACTACAGTACCCTTGTTTTATGGTAGACAACATGAATGCAGATAGAATTATTTGCCATGGCTTTGTTTCGGGGGTCTTGCATGTGCAGCCACATGGATGAATTTTACTCGAGTTGACTACTGTTTCCCAAAGAGTGCGAGTTAGTAAGTTACCAAAGAACGCGCGCGTACTCTTTGGGACAATTTTTTTGAGAGAGTGTGTGGGTAGCGGCATTCATATTACAAACTATGTGGTTATTCTTATCAGTTACTATCGGAGTGTAATATGATGCTTGAACGGATTGTAGAATTATTTGCAATTGTTTGTTTCCGATTCAAGCATGATTGTAAATCATCTATAAGAAGTGTTTTAAATTCACAAAATTTCTTAAATTACAATGATGATGATGATGGTGATGTGGTGTTCTGCCCGAAGGCAGGCCTTTGGTCCATGGTAGTTTGCCATTGCCTTTCATGGTACGATGACATCGTCCTAAGAAGTGAGGAAATGATCATATGAAGATTCTGGAAGTGTTCTGGAATAAGATGCTGAGCTAAACATGGCTTCGATTACGATTGTAATAAAACCACGAACTAAGAATTAAAAAAAAAAAAAAAAAGATATACACTAAAGATATTGTTCAGGATTTTTTTTTCAGTTGGTAGGATAATGTAATGAAACCACGAACTATAAATTTGAAAAAAAATCATCATTAATTTTACTCGTAAAAATCCTATTTGTGAGTGAAACTGAACGAAGATTTTCTGTAATATTTTATATTTCGTGTATGTTCATAATATAATTTTTAAAACCACATGCACGTGTAATCAAGAAATTGTTGGAAGCAAAAGCAAAATATGCTCAGCAGAGTCATCTGAAGTTAGATAATATAGTGTTTATTAGTAATAATTAACATTTTGGGTAAAATTACGAACAATTGAAAGCAAACCTTAGGGTAAATTAATTTTTTTTTATTTTTTCATCGTTATATAACAATATTTTTCAGAAAACGTTATTTCTTTGCACACTCAAGTCTTATAATTTCATTACACCATGGAGAAAGGAAAACGTCTTAGACCTACAGATACCGCAACTTCAAGCACGTTTCTTCTTCCGAAATACATCATTACTCTTTCGAAATAAAAAAAAAAAATGCGACAAATGCACGTATCAAACGTCGATCTGAAATTTTTACTATTTCTCCATTTCACAGGTTTCTTCAGAGCAAACGAGTCAAAGGAAATGTTAAGTTAAAGAGAAAACTCTTTGATCAGCCCGATGAATCATGCACTTCAACAGAGAATACTGCAGCTGACATCAACCAAAACTTCATGCGCAATGTGTCACAAATTGAATGAAGAACCAACCCACACAGCAATGAAATATTTTCAAAACGTTTCTAAAACGTACCATCATTTTCCTTCAGAAAATGTATCCTACTTCCCTTAAGGAAATATATTCCATATGTTGTTGAAAACATTTTCCAAATAATACTGATAATATTTTCGCAATATACTTAAAAACGTTGTAGAAATATTTTATACGCCGTTAGAAAAGTTTTCCAAAGAATGTTTTCTGTACCATTTCCACACATTACTGAAAATGTATTTGAAACGTTTTATACAATGTTAACGGAATGGTTTTTAAAATGTTTCGCATGGAATATTTTAAAATCATTTGCCAATAACACTGAAAATCATTTGTCTAAAATAAAGAAATTTTTTCTAAATATTTTTACAATGTATTGGGTACTTAGTTGAAATGTTTTCTGAAGATTTCTAATCTATTTTTAACAAAAATTAATGTTCTGTAAAATAATAATTTTAAAATATTTTCCACTCATACCAAAAAATATTTTCTATACATGACAAAAAATATTTAGTGAATATTTTCTGTACATCACATAAAATATTTAGAGAACATTTTCTGTGCATGACAGAAAATATTTAGAGAATATTTTCTGTACATGACAAAATATTTAGAAAACATTTTCTGTACATGACAAAATATTTAGAAAACATTTTCTGTACATGACAAAATATTTAGAGAATATTTTGTGTACAAGACAGAAAATATTTAGAAAATATTAGATAGACATATAAAAACATTTTCAAATTAGTTTCCTTGGTGTTTTGTAACAGTAGAAAATGTTTAGAAAATATTAAACTAGTTTCAGATATGAATTTGTGCTAAGAAAGAAAATATTTACGATTCATTTTTCAAATAGCAATTGATATGTTTTTGATTTGTTATTGTATGTAGTTTCAGAACGTACTTAAAATACTTTCTAACGAATTCTGGTTTTCACATAGAATATTTTAAATTCTTTCTGAATATTTTTCATCATTACCACGATAAAACCTACAGTTTGAAATACATTTCTTTCTTCAGAACTGAAGGAAATGCATACTGAACAGTTTTCCAACTCTTGTGAGTTAAAATATCTGGATTTCATTTTTACAAATTGATGGGGTGGTAGAAGTCTGTGTATGATGGAACCGGTTTAGAACACACGGAAACTTCTATTATCACAGAAATTTGTGGAAATAAATTCTAGTATTCTAACTTATAGGTTGAACAAAGAAATGTATTTCAAACTGTAGGTGTTATGGTGGTAATGAAGGAAAAATATTCAGAAAGAATTTAAAATATTTCTCTGCGAAAAGCAGAATATGTTAAAAAATATTTTAAGTACGTTCTGAAACTACATACAATAACAAATCAAAAACATATCAATTTTTGAAAAATAAATCGTAAATATTTTCTTTGTTAGCACAAATTCGTCTGAAACAAGTTTAATATTTTCTTAACATTTCCTACTGCTACAAAACACCAAGAAAAGTAATTTGAAATTGTTTTTGATATGTCTACCTTATATTCTCTGAATATTTTCTATCATGTACAGAAAATATTTTCTAAATATTTTGTCATGTTTCCTGATCCCTTAATATTACAAGGCGACACTACAGGGGGGACTGTGCAGTATAAGTGGAGAAAAATAAATTATCTCGGACACACTACATTATATCAATGCCAATATTCATTGAAAAATGATATGGATGAACAATAACAATCGGAATAAATCACATGCATTTTGTGAAAAGTATTCTTAATGGAACTCCTTAAAAAAATGCTATAATACAGTTTCTTACAAAAGTATTAAAAATATACGAAACTTACAAACACGTGTATATAGTGAGTTTTTCTTATAAAGAATCACTGTCAAAGGTGATCATATCACCATGAAACCATTTTATTGCACCATTACTCTTAACACAAGGACGACGTGGACCACTCAGAGGACAAAACAGCTATTGTAGTGCGTAGAATAAATGACAGAGCACAAGAAAGACATCCTAGGTATCAACATGTAAGTGGTTCATGTCGTTTTTGTGTTAAAAGTCATGATGAAATAATTCGAGTATAAAGAAATCAGCTCTACTAAATTAAAGTACATAATTACAAAAGGAAAGAAACTGCAAGAATGGACTAAGATTTGAACCTGTAATTTCAACTTACCGTGTCGATGCATTAACCACTAGGCTACTCACTGTTTTCGAATAGTCATTCATTCTACCACTCCTGAAGTCAGTGCTCAAGCAACCAGACCGCATTGACTATACCGCAACTTGTGAAGTACTTGGGCAACCAGTGTCTATACTACAGAACCCCACTGGTGGTAAGATTTATACATGATAAATGGGGAAAATAACTTATTTTATATCATGTAAATGTTTAATGCGATATACAATCGTTTATTTCCTTGAGTTATCGTATATAATAGAGAAATTATCCTTAAAATGATCTAAATTCCACCATCCTACATTACTTATGATTACATTACAAACCGAACGCCAAATAAAGGAATGAACCTTTAAAAGAGAATACATAAAATAAAATCCTGTAGATTTATTGAGAATAATTACAGTAATAATTACTTAATTTTACATTAAGTATACATTTGTAGTACGCAATATATTTAATGTCAATACATAAACAAAAAGTCTATATTAATTTAAGTCTACTAATTGCATACCGTACATTATAATAGTTTGAAAGTATATACACCTCATCAGTGTATCAATTTTAACAAGTGTTATATAACATTAAAAAAAAAAAACACTTACTTTGTAAGAAAAGCTCGAAGAGAGTTGCACCTTACAAACTCTTCCCCACACCCTAGTATTGCAGCTCAGAAGATGACTGTACCAATCACCGAAAACCAAGCAGCAGAATCATGCGTTTACTTACGTCTCCCCCCCCCCCCCCCCCTCAACACATACAAAATAAGTTAAACTATTTCTTGAAAAGTTCTCTGTCACCTTCATCTAAGAATATATTTAACGATACGAAGTAGGTATATTATACATTACTTTAGAGTCTGAAGTGTGATTTAACTGCCATAAATTAAAACAGCATAATACGCACGCAAATTAACTTAAATGAGTACCATACGAATCACACGAAGCAAGCTACGCCAATAAAAAAAATCACAGTCAATAAGAATTAATTAGAACCAGTCTAGATTTTTAAATTGGTGTTATGTTGACGCTATGAATTTTGGGCTTCCTACACTAAATGTCTCTATGCCAAACTCTCCATATATAAAACGTTTTTCGTCGAATCTGCAAATTGAGCAAGCCGCGCGCTAATGATGGAAGGCTGATGATAGTTCATCACACAGGAAGACACTTTGAAATGCTAGGTGAGTCACAACACTTTCTTCCTTTTTCTGGGATTCATCCTTACTTACGGTCAAATTTGGTACCGTCTATGTAGTACCTGTGTGCGGCGTACCTTGAAATCATCTTGGTTGATAGCCTTCAAGCACAGTGGACTCCTAAAATAAAGCAATTGTTGTAAAATTACTATTTGTAGCATGTGTGGCAAAATTTAAAAACGAAAGATATCTCACAAGGAAGGGTCACGCAGTGGCTCCGCTGAGATCCGAATGAGACAATTATGTTTGCATTTGATATGTTATAACTAGATGAATCCCAAAGTCATACGTGCCACCGGGCGGAATATCGTGAGTTACAACATATTTTGTAATGTAAAAACTACAAAAAATTACCTGGCAGAATAGTTTGAACCGAGTCATTTGTTCGGAAACGGTTGGGTAAGTGGAAAACTCGGACAATACGTATTCCATCATTTCCAAGTACACACTTTTTTCGGATAAAAAAGTTTGCTCCAGGGTCCCAGACGGGGTCCAACTCAAAATTTTCAAATGGCAAGGGGTGTTAAGTAGCACATCGTTTGAAAGCTGTTGTAAAATGAAAGAAAATGCAGCAAGTCTCGACTTTCTACGACAACCCTGTGCAAAATGGCGGAGGGTCAAAGTGTAAACAAAAACTTAATTGAAAAGTCCATGGTCACCCCTATAAATCTTAAACGGTAAGACAAATGTGAAAACAGGAAAGGAAGTGTGGCACTATTTTCAAAGTACAACAATTTAAGTTAAAACCTCTTGTTCCAGGGTCCCAGGTGGGGTCCAACTAAAAAGTTTCAAACGGTAAGAGAGGCAGAACATCGTTTGAAAGCTCTTGTTAAGTGAAAGAAGATGGAGGACATCTCGACTTTCTACGACAACCCTGTCCAAAATTGCGGCGGGTCAAAATGTAAATAAAAGCTTAATTGAAAATATATGGCCACGCTGAATCCAAGATGGTTGCTTAAAACCTATATCGAAAGGATAAGCATACCAAACTGCTGAAGCTAGGGAAGCTAAATTTGGCATTAATGTTGATTAGTACAATAGGTGACGAAAATATGCGAAATGTTTAAAAACGCGACATCTTGAGTTCAAAATGCCGCACTATGTATCGAACGCATGTCCAGCTCACACCACTAGTGTTGGAGAAGCGAAATGTGGTATTTGCGTTTATGGTTAACAGTAGGTATCCACAAAATATTAAAGAGTATAATCTGTAATCCAATATGGCTGTCAGCGTAAAAAATGAGTTCGTATATAAATATGTTATTTCTTGGAATATTGTGACCAAACCAACAAAGTTTGACGCAGCTCGATGTACTAAAATGACTTACACATGATTTAGTACTACTCGCCAATCTTGTAAATGAATCTTTTTTTTTTTTTTTTTGTATATTTGGTATTGCTTGAAGTATTGCGATCAAACCAACGTATGCCATGCAAATGCAACCATCACGAATACGTTGCAATAGAGCCCCAATCTACTGGTCCAGCAAGTCCTTTATGCATGAACTATGTATGACAAAATTAGAAAAAATACTCGAAGGTATTCAACTTTTGTTTAGCAGTATGAGTAGGAAGTCAGAGTTGTGTGTTCATCGCATATTCGTTATATTCAAGTAAATGATGTCGAGAGAACCGTGACGAACGTGCATTAAGAACAAAACGTATGTGTTGTTACCGAATGAAATAATAGTTGCAGTGAATCAAAATTCAATTCTTCTTTACTCTTTCTATTGTTTCTAAACACATAATAGAGAAAAATAGAGATTCAGATTCGTACTGTTATGAATGACATAGATTTTAAGCGGCCATCTTGGATTCAAGTTGGCCATAGTTTTTTAATTAAGCTTTTGTTTACATTTTGACCCACCATAATTTTGGACAGTGTTGTCGTAAAAAGTCGAGACTTGCTCCATCTACTTTTATTTAACAAGATCTTGCAAACGATGAGATACTTTACCCCTCTTGCCATTTGAAACTTTTTAGTTGGACCCCACCTGGGACCCTGGAACAAGAGGTTTTAACTTAAATTGTTGTACTTTGAAAATAATGCCACACGCCCTTTCCTATTTTCACATTTGTCTCATCGTTTAAGATTTATAGGGGTGACCATGGACTTTTCAATTACGTTTTTGTTTACACTTTGATCCTCCGCCATTTTTCACAGGGTCGTCGTAGAGAGTCGAGACTTGCTGCATTTTCTTTCACTTTACAACAGCTTTCAAACGATGTGATACTTAACACTCCTTGCCATTTGAAAATTTTGAGTTGGACCCCGTCTGGGACCCTGGAGCAAACTTTTTTATCCGAAAAAAGTGTGTACTTGGAAATGACGGGATACGTATTGTCCGAGTTTTCCACTTACAAAACCGTTTCCGAACAAATGACTCGGTTCAAACTATTCTGCCAGGTAATTTTTTGTAGTTTTTACATTACAAAATATGTTGTAACTCACGATATTCCGCCCGGTGGCACGTATAACTTTGGGATTCATCTAGTTATAACATATCAAATGCAAACATAATTGTCTCGTTCGGATCTCAGCGGAGCCACTGCGTGACCCTTCCTTCTCAGAATCGAGGTTAAGTCAAACGAAGCGTTTTATGCGTTTTTTTAAATATATATATATATATATATATATATATATATATATATATATATATATATATATATATATATATATATATATATATATATATATATATATATATATATCTTACCTCAGGCTATCCAAAACACTAAAACATTGTTTCCTATACTTTTGGAAGTTATATACTAAATATCTTAATAATTGTCACTCAAATTTGGTACGCTGAATAAAGTTATAGTGTAGATATAGAATTGAAACTATGATCCAAACTTAAAATAGTGATATTACAGAACACAATAAACTTAACTTAGGATGAAAATGGAAAGTATAGATGGATGAGTATTACTGAACGAAGGAAGAAAAGTAACTCAGCTGGGTTACGAGTTTGACAGAGTTCATACACAGAAATCATTCGGTGGTTTATATTTCCAGCTTCGACTTAAGAGATAAAGAAGATAAACTCACTTTAAAACGTTAAAAAGAAAAAAAAAACTTTTAAAAGATTTAATTTATTCTGAATTTTTGTTCAGTATTTGTAAATAAATAATGTAGAAAACCTACACAGAACTTGCCCGCTGGACTCTGGCGCCCTAATCCCAACTCCGCTATTTGCATGCCTGCCATAAAATAATAGAGATATAAACTTTTTTAAAAAAGTGCAGATTAAGGGTAGCTTAATATTTACATTTTTTAACGATACTTACACACTGAGAAAAATCCGTTATCCGGACAGCGGTATGTTGTACAAATATATGGAATCCTTACGTTTAGTACGGAAATCTGTATGGAGCATACGTTATCCATATACTACATAACTACTGCCTTTTTCTCACTTAGATATTACATCATGTCGCTGCAGGATGTCTGACATCGAACAAACTTCCGTATATTACATATGTATACGTATATTATATACGTCAGCTATATATTTCATACATCCATCTGTATGTGAGATTCTGACCGCCCATGGACAGTTCTTTCTTTCATCATGAGTGACGTCATTGAACAAAGAACAACTGTCGTTTTCTTGTGAGTCGGTTTATGCATATCGTGTCAGGGTGTGGAGGTCGTAACACCCCTCATTTTATATCTTCTACCTTATACTTTTAATACTTTACTACGTAACACGATCTTATTAATTTATTATACGCTTCATATATTTACTAACTATCCAACGATATTTGTTGCCTCGGGCATTAAATTGGTGAAGAAGAACAAGAAGAAGAAGAAGAGTCATTTACTGAACGAGATTTGTTTACAGGTAAAAAGAACAAAGGAAGGAAACAAGAGCCTGAGTAAGTACAATAGTTAAGTATAACATTACTTAAATATTACTTTAATTACCGATTACTTTAGTATAACTCGCTTTAAGCTTAATAAATTACTAACATGTTAACGTGACTTCTGGTTGCAAATCTTCCTATTGTAACCCGTTAGTTAAGAAGAAAGGAATGGGCGAATCTGAATTTTGAGAATTCTTTGAACATTGGCGCGTATAAACTTTTTCTACATTTCAAGGTGCACAAAGTAAATGTTGTGTTTATTTATTTCTTTTTAGACGGTCCCTTCCTCGGAGGAGATTTACTATAATATAACACAGTAAATCTCATAACTTCATAACATGTTTGCTTAGAAACCGCTTTCAGCGCGAATAGCGACTTCGTGTAGTCTAAAAGACTGTTAGCCATTTTTGCTAGAATATTTTCACAAAAGCTTTTTTTTAACGTCCTGCGATTATCCACCAAGGTGATGATGAGATAGGTGATATTGGTTGCAAAAAGAAAGTGGGATGGAACGGGAGAATCTTAAAGAGTAATCACGCACACAGTGTTTGCCCACCATAAGCTCACTTGACAGTAGCTGGAATCGACCCATGGACCCAACGCGTCAGAGGTGAGAACTCTACCGAGTCCAAGATTTGTTTCGTGAAACACTGGGAAGAGAGGGAATCAATTTGTGAAAACAGGCGAGTAGCACAGAGAGTTAAAGCACCAAATGTGATGGGGCGGAAATTATTATCAGTCAACTTTACTTAGTTTTACTATGCATGCAAATTTGCTAGCTTATCTGACCTACTTTTAAGCGCGTAACATTCCAGTTTTGGACGTTTCAAATCTGAAAATATTATGTTGATAGGTTTTCGTCATAAATACTTTCAATATAGAAAAGTAATTCACGTGAAATATATTTACGACGTTAGAAGGTCCGTGGCATTATTCACAACTCATGGTTTATAAAAGGTATAAATAATACAATGTATATATGTACTGTATGCTGTACACTTATAACATGAATAAAGGTTTGCAATTTTATTAATAGAGGCCATGATGGGTTAGTGGTAGGGCGTTTACCTCTGGTGCATGGGGTCTTTGGTTCGATCCCAACTCGCGCCAAGTGAGCTTTGTGGTGGACAAATGTGTTCATGTTTTTTCTCGGGGTTCTCCCGTTTCCACCCACTTTCTTCATTCCACCATTTCACTCATCTCTCATCATCACTGTCTCCTTTAGCCTAGCCAGCATAACCGTGGGATGTAAAACTTAAAGATTTCATTTAATTTCATTTTTGGAGTAGTGACTTCGACTTTATTCAGCGGGGGGGAGGGGGGGCTCAGTGGTAGAGTGTTCACCTCCGGTGCTTGGGGACCCTGG
Source organism: Thermobia domestica (assembly GCF_964235325.1). Classification (NCBI taxonomy): domain Eukaryota; kingdom Metazoa; phylum Arthropoda; class Insecta; order Zygentoma; family Lepismatidae; genus Thermobia; species Thermobia domestica. Next base: position 254,330,657 of record NC_137454.1, read on the forward strand.
TTCGATCTCAGCTCGCGCCGTGTGGACTTTGTGGTGGACAAACACCGTGCTCTTGGGTTTTCTCGTTGTTCTCCCGTTTCCTCCCACTTTCTTCATTTCACCATTTCACTCATTTCTCATTATTACGGTCTCCTTTAGCCTAACCGGCATATCCGTGGGGCGTTAAACTTAAAGATTTCATTTTATTCAGCGGAAAGTCAAAGTTTGGTTTGGAAAAAATCATCGAAATTTATTTTATTTCTTCGGAAAATTCGATTACGTCATTTTAGCGTTTTAGTTCTTCTAATGTCCTTTTAACACGCAACCACCGAGCTATGTCACTGCTTGTGAAGTATTGCCTAAATTGGAGCTTTTGTACGGGGCAACTGTAGTTGCTTCCTCTAAAACAGTCGCCGCCACCGTTAGCTTTGGAACAACTGTCTCGAACAACTCTTAGTACCCGGCACTCGTGAAGAAGCATTGTGTTAAATGGAAGGATTCGTACGGGGACACGGCAGTTGACGCCATCGTACCAATGTATCTTTTTTTCTTTAAAAAAAATCTTAGTTGGAGTACTGATCACAGGCGAAAAAAGCGGAATTGTTTATCACTTTATTTTACGTCACATACTGGTGTTCTCCGATGTCTCAAAACAACTAGAGACTATTCCTATATTCCATGTATATTACAATGCAGTATCATCCCTGTGATGAACGCATAAGATACCAGGCTTACATTGTTGCCTTCTTCTTTATATTTATACCATCTTCCAAATTACGTTTATAATATTGATCCTTCTGTAACGTACAACGTGCCCATGGAAGCTAACTAGTCATCTATTAGGTTTTGTTTTATGCACATGAAGCATACATATTAATCATCCGATTTGCAGCCACCGTTAAAGCATTTCTGGATGTATGTTATTACTATTATTGAGTTGAGTTGATTTTGAGTTCAACGTCCCTTTCAGCAGCGAGACTATATGAGACGGGACCTACTGATTATCGTGGAATCCGAACCACATGAGCTCCCGGCAGGAATCGAATCCGGGTCTCTCACGCCAAAGGCGCGTACGCTAACCGCTTAACCACGAAGGAACTCATTATTATTATTATTATTATTATTATTATTATTATTATTATTATTATTATTATTCAACCACTAAAGGAAGAAGTAAAGGAGGAAAATATGTTGTTGACCAAACCAAACATACATCGATGGGATTCCTCGTGGCCAAGTAGTTAGAACTTCGCTGCCTATGCAGAGGACTAGGTTTGATTCTCGATGGTAGGTACTGTGGTTTGAAAAATGAAATGAAATGAATTGAAATGAAATCTTTCAGTTTAACGTCCCGTACTTATGTCCGCTAAGATAAGGGAGACGATGAACAAAGCAAGTGAATGATGGAAGAATTGATGGAATGAGAATGTTGGAGGAAAAGGAGTACCCCGAGAAAACCCACGCACACGATGTTGCCCACCCCAAACTTACTTGGTCGAGGATCGAACAAGGGACCTCACGCCACAGAGACAAGCGATCTACCACTAAGCCACCGTGCTCTCTAATGTGGTTTGAATTAAAGCTACGGATCTACGTCTAATGTAGCCTCGGTGTTGTATCTTTCCATGTATATCTTGTGTACTGACAACCCAGTCCCACTACAGAAAAAATACGTGGGTATTGAAAGGTTTAAAAAAAAAACAACAGAAAAAACAAATGATATATCAGTGTCTGCTATCAGTTGCTTGACGTAAAAAGCATTTTTTTTATTTCCATTGCCCAATAGTAAAATTGCCCGTAGGGGTTACTAACTGGTGGATCTTTTTCATTGGTAGCATTAGCGGGCGGGTTGTCATTATGTTTGTATTACCCAGAATTCAGTAGCATAGAAGTGACTTAGCTTCGTCTTGGCTTGACATTTGATGTGCAAAATTAGTATAAGAAGGAGAGTGGAAGCGTTTTTGATCGTGGTCACTCACCTAGGATTTCAAGTAGGTTGGTTTTCTGCACTAGAAGATCTACTATTTTACATTTCAATTAGTTTTGTTTTACTTTCACCTCAGTGCTGCGAGATTCCGTAATCTCGTTTGTTTTTTTATTTACGTAAATGTATGAAGGTATGTTTGTAGAAGTAGCAGTTTGTGTAGACTATGTTAATCTTTCATTAAAAAAAAAAAAGTTTAATGGGTAATAGTATACATGAGAACCCCCTTATCTGCGTTTCTTCTGTGTTCTATTACCACTTCTACATGAAATATCATAAATTTTCTTCGTAGTGCAATAGTGAGAAGTATCCATGTGCGCAAGACATACGATATGCGTTAAACGCCCCCCCCCCACACACACATAGTCATAGATAAAGTATAAGGGCACTACACATGCAGATATAAAGTACAGGTACGTTCATTTTTATTTTCGTATCAGTCGATAAGTAAATAAAAGTCGCTTTGTTACCCCCTTTGTGAGTTCGTACATAATGAATAATCCCTAAAAGTATGAGCGTCCTGCTCCTTCGGGAACTGATGCAGCTTCATGTATACTATATCCGTTTAATGTCCCACGATTATGCACTGGGGCTGAGGGAGACTGATTATGAAATGAATGATTATGATGGAATAACGAAAGTGGGAGGAAACGAGAGAACTCTGAGGAAAAAAGGGGCATGGTGTTTGTTCATCACAAAGCACTTGGGAATAGTGTATTTATTCCGTTAAGCCCCAACAGCTTTTCAACTTTGACAGTAATTACGGGGAAGGTTCTAGAATGCTGGTCCGCACATATAAGTAACGAGAGTTGGTACCCAGGATGGTTACTTTCTTTATCAAAGCTCAATATTCGAATTCACATAGTAAGGCCAAGTGAGCGATAGCGAGTCAAGATTAGTTAGTAGTAGCCAGGGTGATTATTTTATTACGATTCAGTGGTTCTATTAAAAAGGAAAAAAACTGGCATAATTACGTATAAATATATTTTGGTTAGGTTTGCTTAATTTTCGTTCACTGGTAAGAGTGCACTTTGAGCAGAACAAGTGATTTTGGGTATCTTTTAGTTTCTCCCCCAATCCTGCAAATATAAGATCTCCAGTGTTACTAAGCAAAATATAACTAAGCGAGTGACAGCAAGCGAACGGGGTTACACACCCCGCAGGGCTTTGTTTAGTATTGGTTCCAATGTATGTTCTGTTTAAAGTGCATTTTTGCCCGTTCACTTACATAGTAGGTCTGGACCGACGGAGTTTATGGAACAAGGATTGAACAGGGAGGAATCCCTGACGCCAGAAGTGACCACTCTACCACTGAGTCACCGTGGTCCGAGCTCTCATTTCATAACTTCTTGGATTAAGTCATTTGAAATCTTGGAGCATTTTGAAATTACTCAAAGGTGTATATAGGTTGCATAAAATATTTTTTCTTTACGTAAGTAATCGAAAAAAATGTCCTATGTTAGAGGAACGTATCTTCACATAGAGTAGTATAACACGGTCATGTCCGTAGCTAAGATGTAGGCCAGGGGGGAGGGCTTGAGAACCCTTTTCGACCATCTTCAGGCCTTCTTGAAACTTTTAGCTTATTGGTATGTATATATGAAAGTAAAGTGAGCTCAAATTAGCTTCCACAAAAATTAACTCATTCCCTTGTCTTAGTAGTTGGAAATACTAGAAATTAGTAATATAATTTTGAATAGTTAGTGATGTGCGATGGTTCTAGCTTATGACGAACTGGTTCCTTGAAATCTCTGGTTAGTTCATATTTGGTCTAGAAAACGTAATTTTCAAAATTAAAACATGTTTTCATCATTTTGGATACATAAATTTGGAATTTAGGTATACATTCCTCCCTTCCCATCTGCGTTAACTTGATATGGAGAGTTGGCGTGTTTGCGATTTGTATTTGTCTTCGCACTTGATTTGATTATTAAACCATAGTTGAAAGCCATGGGTATGCACGCAAGCCGCCACGAGAGTCTGCAACGGACATTAAAACAAATGCCTGACGTGGGTTCGAATGCCAGGCAGTTTTAATTTCACCTTTCACAGTGAGACTTGTAGGATTGGACTGGGTTCATATTCTGTGGCTGGTAAAAACTTAAAACAACTGAATTTTAACTTGGACAGATGCTATAGATGTTATGAGACAGAGCATGTTACATTCAGTTATTATCGATAAGTAATAGTAAAGATATAATGTGGTTACTAACAGCAACGTGAAGACCACATAGTAGTTGGTAACTGTATTTTCGTTGTTTTACGAGTGGTGGTTCACGGTATAACCAGATCTGATCAATCAACTACTTGTATTATTACATTTTATTACGTTACAAGCAGTGGCGGATCTAGCCCGGGGCATCCCCCCAGTTTTTACCTTCTAGAACACTCTGGTTACAAGCGGGACGTAAAACTGAAAGATGTTTTACTTTGTTTCCATGTGTTTTCTTTATAGCTGTGCCCAACCTGGGCTAATGCGCCTGCCTGCATTCCCTAATGTCACGAAGATAATTGGGTCTAATTCTCTAGTTGGTATAGTTTAAGGGCACTGTCATAAAAATCGTTCCGTGATATTGGTGTGTACAGCTCACCATTTCAGATGAACTGCGTTAAATAGCATACTAATTATATACCCTGTTGGCATTTAGAATAATATTCCTTCTCAATTCTTTACACTAATTTGATTTCTACTTTACATTAAATATATTGTTACATTGTATTTTAGTAGTCTTCCCCGCTGGTCTAGTGATTTCCGTGTGGCCTTGGGGAACGTGGCTCCTCGTTCGATTCTCGGTGGGAGGGTGGAAACAAATTAAGTTACTTCCACAAACGCGTTTACTTCTATCAATCATCAGTCTCTTTTGGCCTAAGGTCGTAGCTGTGCGACATGAAAAAAGAAAATTAATTTTTAATTCCCTAGTTTGGCTTTTGTGTAGGGCTACTTGCTGGAGTTGAGAACTTCAACGGAACAGTAAGTTATAGAATTTATAACTAGTTTAATCAGTCGGAAATTATTCCGGTTCCTTGAGATTCATTCGGTTATTATTTTTTCTTCATAGTTTTTTTTCACTATTTCTAGAAGGAATTAGGTATTAACAAAGCAACTAATATGCAAAAACTCGCTATACTAAGCTTTGATTCACTTGAATTATTTCTCCTATTCCGTTTAATGTGTTTTGATCCCCAGTTGCGCACATTCTAGTGTTTTGTTTTTAGACCAGGCCCGCAACTAGAGGGGGGCTAGCGGGCAACTGGCCCCCTAAACTTTTCGTGGCCCCTCCAGACCTCAATACGGAAAACACAATTTAGATATTTGTAAGAGAAGTTTTGATGACTTACCCCCCCCCCCCCATATATTCATGGTCCCTCCAAACATATTTGGCTGGTTTCGGGCCTGCTTGAGACTGTACGTTTACCCTGCTGTATCCAGGTGGGAGGTGCAGTAACTCGAAGGGTTCAAATGAAGCTTCTTACGAGAGGGTGACTTTTCTAGATATACAATCAAAGCTATTTATATCTGATGCAATACGAGGGTTGCACTGAAAGTTTCGGGAAAATGATAGAACGCAAGAACATCAAAGTGCATTTTTTTTTTTTTTTTTTGTTTATGAAAGTATTCCCCCTGAGTAGCAGTGCATTTTTATGCAATAAAACCAAATCTTGAAACAGGTATGCCACTCCGAGGTTGGTATCTGTGAAACCTGCAGTTTGTATGCCTCGATGGCTTCTTCTGGAGGTGCAAAAGCGCTTCTCACGCAACATGTTCTTTATTGTTGGGAACAAAAAGAAATCACTGGGAACTAAATCAGGGAAATAAGCCGGATGTCATGACTTCGCTTTCCTGGTCCAGAAAATCACTTGTGGTAGCTGCTGTGTGCGAGCTGGTATAGTCGTGATGCAGAATGATACGGCGGTTGAACTGTTTGCTCACATTCAGTACTTCTGATAGGCATATGGTTGTGTACCATTCTGCATTGACTGTTCTGCGATTCTCCAGTGGGACAGTTGCGATATGCCCTGATTTATCAGAAATTTATGCAATCGTTTGTTTGGAGGCACAGTGTGCTTGAACAAGTTTGATTGGTTTAGGTTCTCGCGGAACACCCACACAGCTTTGTTTCCGGTTCTTACGTATAAATCCAAGTTTCATCACCTGCTCCAATGTTAAACACCGAGATGATCCAGACTTGAACCGTTTCGTTATAACTTTGCACCACTTCACACGGGCGTCTTTTGTGCGCGACTTAAATTGTGTGGAATCCAACGAGTGCAAAGTTTTTTCACACGTAAATAATAGTGCAATATTATTTGTATTTGGCTCATAACAATGCCTAAGATTTCCTGAATTTCGCGATAAGTCACATGCCGATCAGTGTTCATAATTTCACGAACAGCAGCAACGTTTTTTGGCACAATGACCTGCACAATCCCGATCAGTCAGGCTGAGCTGGCCACACGTGAATTCCTGAAACCACCTGTAAATTGTCTGAGATGGGGCTTCATCAGGAAAAGTAGCAGTTATCTGACGAACACATTGTTGCTGTGTTTACCCTTGCCGAATATCGTAATAAATCATAATACGAAAATGCTCTATCAGGTCAATATTTGTTCAGGATCACCTCACTTCAAACTAGTACCCTGTAACGGCAAAGATTGAGAGTTGTATACGGTTTATCTTTAGAGTGAACAATATTAAATTACTTGGAGACGGGAAATCTTCCTCATCCCTCTCCGTTCATTCGGATCTTGTGGAAGCTCATGTGATGCGTATTCCACGTTAAAGCTCTAGAACCAAGTCTCAGATAGCCTCGGACCTGAATTGGACGCTAAACTTACTACTAACAACCAGGGCCGTGCTGGGATACTAATGAGGGCGGTGGACAAGTCTACTAAAAGGGCGCTCATACAAAAGGGAATATATATATATATATATATATATATATATATATATATATGTGTGTGTGTGTGTGTGTGTGTATCCATACTTTGAAAGAAAGTATGGAAATAGCTACTTTGTGGAAACCTTGAATCGAAATCCTCTTTACTAGAGAAAAACTTTTTAGTTTCTCTAATAATATTTCTGTCACATAAAAAGAAGCTAAATGTATCAACAACTTAATATAGCTCTATGGCCTATGGACACAGGAGGTTCAGTGGTGCGTTTACAAAAGCTCTCCATTGATTTCTATCCTTAGCCTACTGCACCCAGTTTCTACTTTGTATTTCAATCTCTGCGAGAACCATTTTAATATTGTCCACCCATCTGCGCCTCGGTCTTCCTAATTTTCGTTTTCCTATTTGGATTTCCAGTTAGAACTTTGAAAGCGTTTCAAATTTCTTTCATTCTGGCTACATAACCTGCCCATTTGAGCCTCCTAGACTTGATGACCCTAACAATGTTTTTGTAAACGGTATAAAATTATGCAGTTTCTCGTTATGAAGTTTCCATCATTTCCCATTCCCGTTCCTCTTGGAGTTCGAATATTGGTTTAAGAATCTTGTTTTCAAATACTTTCAGTCTGCGATTTTCCTTCAGAGTGAGTGATCATGTTTCGCAACCATACAGCACAACAGACATGATTATCGTTTTATATTTTAAGCTACAAATTCCTCAACAGAATTCGCGACAACAAAAGATTTTTAACTGAATAATAACACGAAATACCTGCTTTCAGTTGACATCATTTTTTTAAAAAATAGTAATTATGGTTTTCGTCTGTTAATAATGATTCTAGATATTTGAAAGTATCCACTTTGTCGAAAGAAAATATTATTTGGTATTTAACGCATCCATAAAATGCAGTATTACAATCCCGACAAACTTTTATTTATTTAGTTCTCTCTGCATTTACTTTTAAGCCCATATCTCTGCAAGCGTTAAGTAAGATTTCTGCATTCCTTTCTATTTTTCTATCATCCCCTATTAAACTTACATCATAACCATACTCCATAACCTGCTAAATGCAATTCAGCTCTAGAACCTGATTCCTGTCTTTGATTTTCCTTATAGTGTTCTCCAGAACAAAGTTAAATAATAATGGTGACAACGAATCTCCTTGTTTCATGCCATTCTCAACGTGAAAAGTCGTAAACAGGAATTTTTCTACTCGATTCTTACTGCCTTAATTAATCTACCTTTTTCGGTATTGCAAATTCTGTAAGCATTTTGTACAATGTTTCCCCCTTATCCTAGTCTAAAATCAGTAATTGATGTGCCAGAATATTTTATTCCCATTTCTTTTTAAGTATTAGTTGAATAGTAAATATCTGGTAGATAGTTGATCGATTTTACCTACATCCGCTATGATAATCTCCAATAATTTCATCTGTGTATGGAGTCAATCTTGCTAATAGAATATTTAAGAGCATTTATTAGATGTTGACAGAAGAGAAATGCCTCAATAATTATTAAATCAGTTTTGTTGCTTTTCTTCTGAACTGGAACAGTGATTGACTTTTTTCACTCTTGTGGTAATTCCTCCTTGTTCCAGATAAGGAGAATGAGTTTGTATATCTTGTTTCACAATTTTTCCTCTCCAGCTAAAATTAAGTCAACCAGAATTTCGTCTACACCCGGAGATGTGTGTTTCTTTAATTTTTTAATAGCGATTTCTATTTCTGTGTGGTTAGGTTCTGGAATATACGGTTATGCTGTGTGCATTTCACTTTCTCCACGCACATTAGTTTTTGGCTATGTGTTAAACAAATCGTCAAAGAAATCTTTCCATCTATTTAAGATGCTATCCTGATCAGTGAGAACTGTTCCTTTAGTTTTATTTAATATATAAGCACGAAATTGATAGCCTTTCTTAAGTCCGTTAATGCATTTATACATGTCCTGAATGTTTTATTTTTACTATTATCTTCAAGTTAATTAATTTTAATTTTCAAAAATCGCGTTTCTTTGTTCTAAAAGTTTTGGAAGTTTTCCGCCAGATGACAGTGAAATTTTACTGTATGTAGTTATTTCGTTCGGATTTTGTAGCCAACGCTGTTTCTTCTATTTTCCCTTCTCTGCTAATTTAGTGCATTCCTGGTTGAACCATGCTTTGTTCCTACGTATTTGTGTGTGTCCCAATATTTCTTTTGTTGAAATCTTAACGTTATCTCTAATTTCGACCAAGTATCCTGAACACTAGTGTACTCCCAACCTTCTAAAACAGAGAATATATTCGACAGTTCAATCTGGTTCCTCTCTCACCTGACTCTCCTCTAATTTCTTTAAATTAAACCGCTTCGTTTTCAGATATTGAATATTTCCTTTATTGAACGATAGTCTCTCTCTTATTATCAATATCAACTCCTCTGAACGACCGAACATCAGTTGTGCTAGACTGTTTCCTTCTATCTACTAAAACGTGATCGATTAGATTGTGTTTTTCCGTCTGGTGAGGTGCAAGTATATTTATGAACGTCGCGATGTGGGAATTTTGTAATCATCACGATACGGTTTCTGGATTTGCAAAGTTCGCGAGTCTAACGCCGTTGTCACAACCGTCTTTATGTAGACATTTATTCCCTATAATCGGTTTGAAAATAGCCTCTCGTCCTACCTTCGTATTGAAACCGCCTAACAGAATTTTCATATGGTATTGCAGGAGATGATCAAATGCCCGTTCTAGTCTTTCGTAAAAACTTTTTTTATTGTCATCCTTATTTTCTGTTGGGATATACACATTTAAAACAATATTACACCACCGACCCTTAAGAGAAGTAAAAGAAAATCTATCATTATGAAATTCAACCCATGTAATTGCTGATATTACTTATTCGTTTGAGAACGAAAAGTCCTGTAGTTGGTAATTTTTAATTCGTTCCCCGTAAAAGAACGTAAAATTTCCCGACTTAACTCCTCCATTTCCTTCTAATCTAACTTCCTGATATCCCACTAGGTCCATTTTCTTTTCTAAACTCATTTGTTACACATTTTAACGCGCCTGCCCTATAGAGACTTCTTATCTTCCATGTTCCAATTCTCATGTCGATTTTACTTTGCTGAGTTCGTGCCAAGTTATCAGTTCTGATCCGAGGATTCTGTGAATATATATCTGAACAAGCCTTTCTTTTTCTTTTTTTTTTTTTTAAGAAGATGAGTTGTTAGCCCCACACCAAATCCTCAAGCTGGAGGATCACCCCTTGTCTGTTCGCGACTGCTTATTCAGTATATTCGCAGCTAACCTCTATATCCCAGAGGCCATATCCTCGATCCACAACCTGAGGACGTGCCGTGCCGTGGTGACAGGAAGACCACATTTTATGAAAATTAATAGAGGTATATTTTAGAATTACAATAGATACTGATTATCCGAACACTGATTTAAAAACACACAGGAACAATCAATATGCTCAGACATATGGATGCATATTAAGACTGTGAAAGCTTCGTTGCCGTAAAAATCGTAAATTAGAGACTAGTGTCAGTGTAGTATTTCATGAATGCATCGTACGTTTGACTATCCGAACTATTCTTGATGTATTACATTGTTTTGTTTTATAGCTACACAACTTTATAATATTTTGGTAATGTTTTAGTATAATGATCTGCCAATTTATATATATATATATATATATATATATATATATATATATATATATATATATATATATATATATATATATATATATATATATATATATATATATAATATGTGTGTGTGTGTGTGTATTTGGCAGGACATCTCATGAAAGGGCGCCTCGTATTCTTCACAGCTTCTTTATTAACAATCACTATTCGAATTTATTATACAAAGCTTGCACACAGGATAAATAAAACCACTTATCTATAATGTGATGTTTCGTAGGGCGCCTTATGTAAAAGGCGCACTGTACCTTTCACGTGTTCTTTACCAATAGTAACTGTATGTGTTTATTGTACAGAACTGTGGTATACAGAAGAGTAAATAAATTCGTTCATCTTTGATGTGGACTCGCAAAGGCGCTTAATGTAAAGGGCGCACTGCACCTTTCACGGGTTCTTTACCAATAAAACTGTAAGAATTTATTACTAAATCTTGTACCTTTATTTATACTGTGATGTTTCAGAGGGCGCATCGGGACACGTCCCGGTGGGCCAGCACGGGCCTGCTAACAACGCTTGTGTAATGACTTGTGGTTTATTAATTGCGAAAGATTGGTAATGTAATGTAATTATAATGTACACTATATGTATTTTGTTAAATAATTTTTATCTTAATGTCCCAGCATTATGCACTTTAGACTAAAGGTGACGGATGATTAATGAAAGTGAGTGATTGTGAAAGTGATCGAAGCAGGGATCACGTGCAACGTCACATGTGCTACCCATTAGGTCATCTGGGAAGGTTGCGTTTTCTCTGATGACGCTAGTATAAATCATTCCCTTATATTTCATTTAAGGTTATGTTACGAGCATAGTTTTCTCTTTTTTATGCCACAAAGTAGTAGAAGAATTTTCTGAATTTATTTAGTTTAGCGTCCGTTCTAGCAGCGAGGCTATATGAAATATGGACCTACAGTTTTAACATGAAATCTCAATCACATTTGTTCCCACCAGAAAGCGAACCCCGGTCTCCCTCGCCAACTTACCTTGTATATTTACAGAATTGAGTTTTTAATATTTACGTATTTTAGTTTTAAAAGGCAGATTAAAAATATTTCTTTTGAATATTGAGATAATGGAGTATAAAGTATGTTTTGTAGGAGATCGTTGAAATGAAATCGTAATCAGTGACGCAATGCTAAAAATTTTTTAGTAGGTATACACTCCACCCTGAGTGTGAGATTCATTACGTCCCTGAATGTGAGGGATTACATCATCAAGATGCAACAATCTTGTGTATTTATTTACTTCGCGACTTTGAGATTTTTTTCTTTCAGTTTTTAATTTTGATTATTTTCGTTCCGAAATCTAATTAATTCGTCACCGTGTCCTATTCCCACAACCGATAACAAGTTTTGCTTACTTAAGGTAATGGTTCGCAACCTTCTTGACTAAACTCCAACGACATCACGATATATTTGTTTTTAGGTTAATTTCCGATAAGCCCAGTCTCATCAAACCAAAGGTAGGCATACTAAGTAAACTAAACCAAACCAAACTTGAACTAACCTAACCTATCCGTAATTCATTGTCAGAAACACGGCACGGAGTTAACGGAATAAATGCATATTTTGTATTAATAATATAGACTATATTAGTGTAAGCCTATAAGTTTCTATAAAGTACCGACTATGTAGTACTAAAATCTTAAGTGTTGATGCTTCTGGAGGCGTTAACTGGTAATGTCTCCAAATAGATTTTAACTAAATGCTTCGTGATGTCTAAAGTTTCGGGACACACTGGTTAAAACCACTGACTTAACGAACTATGCCAATTAAGGAAGTTCACATGTGCAGTAGACTCATAAGTATCCGGCTCACGACTATTCGACTTCCGTACTATCCAGCCTAGTTTTCTTGTATCGTAATTGAGGAAGGCAAGGCGTTGCATTGGCAACATTGCCAAGGCATTGGAAGCAGGCGTTTGCTACGATCCTCCTACATGTCGTGTGCAAAACACAAGTTGTGACAGGAAAAGACCAGCGTTCTGCTCCTTGTTCATTGTTTCGTCAATGTGTAACGGACCTCAATACAGTACGCTTCAGTTATACCTGCTTATAACTGTACGGTACTGTATACGTCAATTGTTCTTGGGGTATGCTTCATGTAGACTGTACTCCGGCCTATTCGGCTTTTTTTGTTATCCGGCCTGCCCTTCCGCCACATTAGCCCGGATATTCTTGAGTCTACTGTATTCCGTTTGCAATATGTGTGTAGATGAAGCTGAGGGGAGGCATGCGAGATATGACTATAAAATTTTCTCAGCATAAATCACCACTTAATGTCTTAAATCTTACTAATTAGTAACCTCTCACTAAATAGTAGGTATGTTGGGATGAGGATTAGCTTAGTTACTCTTCGGTCATTGTAGGGAGCGAAGGCAGAAAATTAGCTCGTGGAGTTTGCGCCTACGGCGCAGGAGTGTGCACTTTCCGAAATCTTAATGGATGCGTCAAGTAATTTCATCGCTTCCACTCTCAACCTAATTGCATGGATATGAAATCCACATTTTTGGTTCCGAACAATACCTACGCTAGATAAAGCATAGGTCGGTGTATGTTTCACTTTTCATGTAACTAAGATTCTCTCTTATCTTTATTTGCTCTTTGAGTTTCCCTTTTCAACAACTTAATCATATATTCCGATCCTTTCTGATTATAATATTTATAAATCAAATGAAATACACCTATTTGTAAGTCCTATATCAGCTCACGACTTCGAAAACCAGCGAAAACAAATGAACAGCGAATATTGGTGGGTCGGTAAGGGAATATGAATTGCTAATTACATTAAGATTGTACATGATCTACAGTAAATCAGTGCCATTACTTTTTTTAGCACTACAATATACAGATGGTGATCAGAAAAATGGAAACACCTGAACGAAATTGCAACTTACCAGATTAATATGGTGTCGGGCCACCTTTCACCTTCAGAACAGCCTTGATGCGACGTGGGATGGAGGCAGAGGTCGTGAATGATAGCAAGTGGAATTTTACACCATTCCTCGTCCAGGGCGTCGGCCAGTTCTGTGAGAGGAGATGGAGGTGGAAATCGTCGCCGGAGTCGTGTTTCCAAGACGGACCACAGATGTTCAATTATGTTGAGATCTGGGGATTGGGCGGGCCAGGGGAGGCGTTGAACTTCATCCCGATGTTCCTCAAACCACGCTGCAACAACTCCAGCTGTGTGAATGGGTGCATTATCATCCTGGAAGATGGCGTCATTGTCCGGGAACAACATCCGGACCATAGGATGCAAGTGGTCTCCTAAAATTGCGACATGATAGTTGGCAGTGATTCGTCCGCTAAGTGTGACCAGTGGCCCAATGAAAACCATGATATGGCGGCCCACAGCATCACCGAGCCGCCGCCATGTTTCACAGTTGGGCGGAGACACTCCAGATCATAAGCTTCTTTGGGCGTTCTCCACACACAAACACGGCCCATGGTTGGGAATAGGGAGAAGGATGACTCATCCGACTATATCACACGTTTGCAGTCCTCAACGGTCCAAGTTGCATGGTCACTGCACCATTTGCGACGTGCGAAAGCGTTGTGGTCCCCGATGAGCGGTTTGGCCCGTGCAACACGACCCCGTAAGTTCATGTCATGTAATTCGCCGCGGACTGGGATTGTCGAAACAGGGTGGGGGAGGTGCTGATTGAGTTCCTCCGTCACTTGCTCCGCAGTCACAAGACAGTTCTGCGTGACAATGCGCTTTAATACCCGGCGTGACCTGTCACTCATGATTTTCTTCCGCCCACTGTTCCGCTTCCCCGATGTGGTTTTTCCGTGTTGTGTAGGCCGTTATCACCTTCGACACTGTCCCACGCGACACACCTAACACAGTAGCCACTGCCGTCACACTCACTCCACATAACCGCGCACCAACAATTTGCCCTCTTTGAAAATCTGAGAGGTCTCCCATTTTACACTACCTCCGTCTGCTGCAGCCACTGGACACTGCTGTTCCACTGCGCCTGACGTGTTGCCAACTACAGGTGTTTCCATTTTTCTGATCACCATCTGTGTGTATATATATATATATATATATATATATATATATATATATATATATATATATATATATATATATATATATATAATAAAATGGTTTCTACGTACACTGCAAAGTGATAAAAAATTACTCTTAACTATTTTAATGACGGTATCATACAAAATTTAAGATATAATATGCAAAATGTAACTAAATTTAACCTTGTGTGTGTAATTTACATTATTGCTATTTCTTTTACTTTTATGTTTAGCCTATATATAAAGATCTGTCCACTTCAGATGCATTATAATACAGTGCTAAATGTATGTAAAAAGGAAGAAAATACAATACCATGCTTCTTGCTTAACTTGCCCATTGTTGCGCCCTAAAGTGAAAATACACATGTTTTAATTCACGCTCAAATTCATTCCAACATAGCTATCTAATTTATAGTTAGCCAGGCTATTCGCCTGTCAAGTTTACCAATACCCTGTTTGAAAATAGAAATTTTCTTATACGAGTATTAAGGCGTTCGAAGACTGACAGAACTCGTTGGTGCGTGGTAAGAATGGCTCGATCCAGAGATTGTGTGCGTCAATGAAAAGTTGACCCACCACCCATCGTGACCCACTCTGATCAACCACTCACCAAAACCCATTGTCATCAACTCTGCCTCATAATCCACAGTCTCGTTTCCATAGACTTTACTAAGATTACACTTGTAATAAAATAAGCCTTTGAAATTCACTAATCGAAGTTTGAATTTCTACGAGTTTGTTTGGTCAATCGTTGAAGTATCGCTCTGTTACAATACCGATGGACCGGACCTTTATGATATAAAATTGTGAAGTGTTGGTCATACGGTGAATTTCAATTTATCATATACAATTATTTCTTTGTTGAATTAGATACTTTTCAGTGAAAAATAGAATGAAAGTTGTCTTAAATCAAGATAAAGTAAACCAACGTAAAGGAAAATACGAAACAGAGTAAAATTTTCCATATAATTAAGCATGCCGTACAAATTTAAAATTTCCATGTAATTAAGCTTAAAGTAAAAAAAATGTCTAGTTTTCTCAATTTTATGGTTCGATTGCCTAGTGCTCTGAACGCTCAATATAATAAACATAAGCTTCAGCAATTAGTATAATAGAAAGCAATGGATATCGATTGCGGAGCGCTGCAGTTTTTGTTTTTCAATAGTTTCTCAATTTATTTCTCAACTAATATCGATCGTTTTCGATTATTTTTACATATCAACCCACTACGAATTTCCTACCTATAGTAGCCGATCCCCATTAAAAGAGAATTTCAATAGATGCTAGGACACGCTCTGTTTAATAGTTAATATACTGAATTTCAGCTCTCAGTAAGTTCAATGGCTCCTGAGATGTTCAATTTGTATATAATTCATATATTACAGGTGATTAAAAATATAAATATTTATTCCAATAGTCAGCTCTTCTAAAATCGCACAGCTAGTCTCGAATGTCAAGTAGTAAGTCCTATTGCTATTATTACAATTACAAATATCAATATCCAAACGTGGCTGAAGTTCATTTTCACTTATACTTACCTCAGGTAATAAATAGAAACTAATGAAAAAGGAAGATAATGGTGGGTCACGGTGGGTGGTGGGTCACAGTGGGTCACGTCCTGATGACCCACGACCTACTAATCTACTCACAAATCTTCACCCACTTGACCGACGACTCACTGACCCACTCCACCTATGGCTCGATCCAGCCTCGTGTAAAGATGGCGTTTAATAGACCATTTCCGTTATTCAAAATGAACTGTAAATCACTGCGGATATGCATCTGAGGCTTTGGTACCTCACATAGCACTATCTACTGGTTTAACGGTTATTGCGCCCGCGTATGTACACTTGGTGACAGCTTTGATTCTCGCTGGTAGAGTATACATAAAATTGTGATTCGGGTTCTATCATTCCTAAGTTCATGTCTCATATACCCTTGCTACTGAAGAAGATACTAAACTTTAAAAAGTGAAGTGTACTTCTCAGAAGGACCAATTAGGTTTACTTCGAAACATCGAACCATATGACGTGTTTTTGACTTTACTATTGATAGAACTATTTTGTATAATATACAGGATGTATTAAAAGTTTACCATCCTTTTTAAAATCTATAAGGATATAATTTCATTGAATGTGGAATGGGCGATACACATTAAGTCCAGGGGAACACTTTTAGAAGTATGTCATGCGGACGGCCGCGGCCTCTATCTTGTTCCGCTATCCAGATTTCAAAAGTGTTATTATTAACAATAGGTGGATAATGTGATACTGTACATGACCATGAGTTAGAATTGTGTATGGATTGTCAAGTATGCAATCAGATTTCATATAACTTAATTTGGTGAAAAGTTATTGACAACTGAAAGATATGTTTACCTGTTCCACATGTCCACGCTGAGCAATTGCTGGGACACGAAGCAGAATATCGAGTAAAATTTGCGATACGTTGTTCCAGATGACAAAGATTGCAAATGT
Organism: Thermobia domestica; assembly: GCF_964235325.1. NCBI lineage: Eukaryota > Metazoa > Arthropoda > Insecta > Zygentoma > Lepismatidae > Thermobia > Thermobia domestica. The sequence goes on from NC_137454.1 coordinate 254,347,711, forward strand.
CTACAGCACAAACCATAGACTTAACATATCCCCAAGGGTAGAAATGAAGTGGCGTTAGGTCTGATAATTGGGCAGGCCATTCAACTGGCCTACGTTGATCAATTCATGTTCTAGGGAATTCAAGTAGCGAATCCAAGATGGCGATGGTCTGCATGATATACAGGGCGAGACATAAGGCGGTAACACCGCTGTAGCACACGAACGGTTGGCGTTCACACTTGGTTCATGGTATACGTTGTTCGGGTGGGTAATTGACCATATTGCATGACATTGTTGCCCTGGCGGCCATCTTGTAAGCCACCATCTTGGATCCAATTTTGGATTTTTAAATAGGAAGGGGGCATGTGGGGTATCATTTGATACGAGCTCGATCTCAGGAAAACAGTGGTGTAGTTTATTTTCACCTATCGTTCTTGAAGTTATTGCGTCACAAAGGGGGAAAATTTGGCATTACAACATGTGTTCTATGTGCTGTCCTTCTTGAGCAAGGCACTGCAAGACGCATCTGCCAATCCTTATTGACTCGCAACAGCATGTCCGGATCGACGGTTTCACAACATTACAGAAGGCGCTGCATCACATAGTGGATATCACGGATGGGTTCTTGATAAACCAGGTTCTTCAGGTGGTCCCAAAGGAAGAAGTCTAGCGGCGCAAGATCTGGAGATCGTGGTGGCCGCTCTATCGGTTCCCGTCGCCCTATCCAATGTCCCGAAAATTGTCTATCGAGCAATTGGCGTGAACATAACGCATAGCGAGGTGTAGCCCCGTCTTGCTGGGAAAAGGAGGGGAAATCAATCCTCCTTCAAGAGAGCAGGGAAAACCTCATTCTCGAGCAGATCACGATATTTCTCACTAGTCAGGGTGTCGTGGATGAAGTACGGTCCAATAATGCGTCCCCCAGATTCCACATCACACCATAGCCATTTCCCCACCAATCTCTTTGCTGTCTTGGTGTCAATCTGGGTCACTCTAGTATCTATGCTTTTGTTCATTGACCTCTTCTTGAACGAAAAATAATGCATCACTGAAAAGAACACGTTGTGGGAACATGGGGTCCTCATCATACCTTTCTGTGGCCCATTCAGCAAACGGCATCAGTCTGTTCGGATCCCTCTGTTAACCGCTGCTGGAATTGTTGCTTGTATGGGTGCCACTTGTTCACACGCAGCAATCGTAGCACGGATCACTGATTCCTGTTATAGATTCCATACGACGATCCTTGTCGATCAGAGCCCGTCTCATGGAACTTAAACAACTTGAATACTGTTACGTATGAGATGTTCTCCCCTTTCGGTGGGATGCATTAAACTCAGCCACATTCACCCTGGCAGATCGTCCACAACTCTTCTCCACGGTCTCGATTCGTTCTGGAATTGTTAGCGACATCTTCCATCGCCTGGAACAACAGATAAAAATATGCTGTAATGCCAAATTTTCACCCTTTGTGACGCAATAACTTCTTAATCAATAACGGTAAGTGAAAATGGACTGCACCACTGTTTCGCTGAGATTGAGATCGTGCCAATACCCATGTCCCCTTTCCCATTTAAAAATCCAGTTGGATCCAAGATAGCGGCTTTCAAGATGGCCGCCAGGGCAACATGTCGTGCACTATGGTCCATTTCCCACACGAACAATACCATGAATCAAGTGTGAACGGCAAGTCGTTCCTGTGCTACAGGGGTGTTAAGACTTATGCCTCACCCTGTACTCTCAAGTATTTCACTGGGTCTAGAGTGTATCGCCCAACTCACATTCAATAAACCTTCATCCATGTAGGTTAGAGTGGTAGAGGGCTTCTGATACACCCTGTATATATTTTTAAAATGTACAGATGGATTTCTCTAATTCCACAGTTATACCCCTATCCCCCTATATATACTTTTACTGAACTCGTTATCTTATGACATATTTGATGTCACTATTACTGTAGTATAATGTAGTTCGTTTAAATTTACCATTTAATACAAGCAGATACTGACTTACGGGATTTTCGATGCAACTTTGTCTGTAACTAATGAATTCTATTTTATTCAATTTAATATTTAATACAAATTCTTTTATCTTCATGATTAACTTAGTGGGTTTGTATTCTACTGCAACTGATTATTATAATCCCATTATTGCTTGAGAAGAAAGAGATGGACAAATCTTCCTGTGGAGAAATCAAAGCTCTATTGGAAAGCTGGGGATTACAATCGTTACTTTCCACGTTTCAAGGTACGCAAATTAGATATTTTGTTTTATTAATTACTATCATTATTTATTACTATTGTGTTTAAAATCAATCCCTAATCTCATGATTTTGTACACTATGAAAATTAGCACAGAATATTAAGAAACATAGCTATGTCATTTGGGTAAGGAATACCATTGTAGAATTAACTTCCTGCTGGTAAGACAGTCGGTGCAGAATAATAATACAGCTACTAATATAAAAGTTGTTCATACACCTTCGCACAAAATCGAATGTTATTACTTTCGAACATTGTACTGTACATGCGACAGTCCATTCCTCGGAGTTTTAGTACAGGACTTCCTTACCATCCTAGCTAAGAAAGTGGGGAAATTCTGTATGAAATTCGTTTCGTATATTCTAGAAAACTGATAGCTACTTTTACCAGAATATTTGCCCGAGAATATTGTTTTTAATTATTTGCAGGGAGTTTGATATCCTGCGATTAGGATCGATGTTAAAGAATGAATGGTGAGATGGAAAATAGGGGAATAATGAAGGGAGAGGAAACGGGAGTTACCTCAAGAAAAACAACGCAGCCTTTCTTTGATCACTATAAAGGCTTATTTATAATTCACTAGCTTATCTTACCTATTTAGTGGTAGTGCTTTTACCTCTGTTGCGAGTGATTCTGGTTCTATCCAACGTCACGAGTTTGTTGTGGATAATATTGTCCGTGGAGTTCCTCGAGGTTTTCATTAATCATTTAACTTCAGCCTACATAGAATAGCAGTACGTAAAACAATTTTCTTTTTGTTTCCATGAAATTTCTCTGTAGTTATAAAATAAGTTCGTAGATCTGTATGCTGCTTACCTGCTTTCGTGCTCAGCCGCCTACACTTCGAACATGTGGACAAAGCAAGCCTAATTTGTAATTGGGATGGTTTTGGAGGGATGTGAAATAAGTAGTTCCATGATATGTGTGAATTTCATTAGTGTAGATAATTAGTAAATAGACTAGCAGTTACTCTAAGTAAATGTACTGTCCTGTGTATTAAGTTGTTTTGGGTGCCGCGGAGCTGTAGTAGAGCGCTCTCTGACGCTTGGATTCTTGGCTTGATCCCAGCTCACGTCAAGTGGGCTTTGTGTTGGACAAACATCATTTGAGTAGGTTTTCTCAGTTTCCTCCCACTTTCTTTTTCACTATTGCATTTGTTGTCAGCGTCAGTTTTCTTTAGCCTACCTGGTATAACTGTGAGACGTAAAACTGATAATCTTACGTTTTATTAGTCTCTTTTGTGAACTTACTCTTGTGAAGATATTCAACATTAATTAGTTATGGTGTTAATAAATGATAGTTTAAGCAGTCTGAAACCACAATGGTTCTTTGTGTTCTATTACTTTGAGTGGTGTTTCTTTATAACTTTGTTCCAGATGTCTCGAAGAAATATACAACTAACAAATCAGAAACGGCCAGAAAACTCTTTGCCCTGCTTTACATAATATATTTGTATTATTTCTTCTGCTCCACTAAACATTTGATCTTCAGATAGCGCATACTTACAGTACGGCTGGTTTTGATTGGTATTGTAGAGTTAACACGCTTGTATATAACTTCCTCGTCACCATACTATTAGTGCCCGCACCTTAGCTGTAGAAGACCTGAGTTCAATTGTCGGTGGAAAGTCTTATGGTTAGGATCTGACGTTAAGCAGTTAAGTTCGTCTCATATGCCGTCTGTGCTGAAAGGGATGCTAAACTGCAAACTAACCTATCTTGTGTAATGAGATTTTTTTTATTGCAGTTGATTGACGTAATATTAATGTATGATACGTGTTTTCTGTGGTGGTGGCGTAAGCATAAACCACTCACGTACACCTCATTTGTCATTGCTTCAGAGCATTTTCAGTGCGCATGTGTAGCATGAGGGTTTTCCGGATTTATGTAGAGTATTGTGAGTTTTTGATTTTTGTTTGATTTTTAACGTGTAAATTAGAAGTAGAGATGGTACCTTATATATTTGTTTTAAAATTGTTGAAAGTGTGGTGTGAAGAATTTCAGGATTCCCATGTTACGTCATAGAGCGTTAGTTTCGTTTACTCCGACTTGGATTAACCTTTTTTTGCCTTTCCGCTTTTAATATTTGGCTATTTTCTTTCTAAAATAGAATGCATCATTGTATCCTATTAACATAAATGTTCATACATTTTACTTTAAGGACTACGCCAATGAAGTTAAACAATCAAATCGTTGCATGCAGACACCCTAATAAAAGTGATACGCTTTATATGAGTTCCGGGACAATTGTTGTGCACAAAACGCTGTATTCGTAGGAATGTCAAATACTGAGGAATTCGTAGGAATAATGTCAATATTCACTGAGCCACCCCCCCCCCGTTCTGGTCTACTGGCCAGTGCGTTTCCCTTTAGTGTACGTGGGCAATGTAGAATCTATTTTTGTTGGGAAAGCAAATAATTTGATTTCACAATAATTCACTCCTTGATCATTCACTACTTTGACTTTACAATTAATCATCCGCCTCCTTTAGTCTAAAGAGCACAATCTTGGAACGTTATACCAAAAAAAAAAAAAAAAAAAAACTAATTTTCTGCTCACTGGTACCTTGCTTCCAGTTTTCTATTCGTCCTTTATATTGGTTATTTTTGTGATTAAATGAACAGGATTAATTTTGCTGCTTGTGAGTATATTACTAAACATGTTCTGCGCTATTAACTTGTAGGTAATATCTAAAGATAAATTACAAATTGTTTTGAACTTGCAGGAAACAAACTGAATGTTCAAAAAAGTGAAATAGCAATAACAGTATAGAAAGAAGGTTATATATATCTATATATATAAAAGAGAACGTACAAATCCTTTGTCCGCTCATCACGCTAATACGGCTGAACCAATTTCTTTTATTTTTGGGGGGTTATTAGGATTTGGACCCTAGATGGTTTTTATCATATCACTTTAATTTTCAATTACCAGTGTCTTGAGATAATTGACCATTCAGGTGTCCACAAATCCTTTGTTAGTTCATCATAGGTAAAAATAAACGTATTTATATGCAACCCGCATGACCGTGTCACTCGGCGGGTTAACATAAATGACAGGCGATATACAGCGGAAAATAGCTTGAATCTTCTGTTTAAAATTTTTTAATTGATTTGCTTATTTTTACAGACACTTTTACAATATGCCAGCACCGGGATGACCGCAGCGAAGCGGGGCGGGTTAACATAAATGACAGGCGATATAATGTTAAGATTTACTGCAATCTTCTATGGTTTTTATCATATCACTTGAAAGCGAAAAAGTAAAAATTATCTAAGTAACAAAGTTTATTGCGTTCCGGGGTGACCGCAGCGAAGCGGGGTGAACGCTGCTAGTATATATATATATATATATATATATATATATATATATATATATATATATATATATATATATAATGTGTGTGTGTATGTATATATGTATGTAATATAAGATCTCGGGTGTTCTAAACATGGCGCCAACGGACCACAGATCACTCTCCTACAGATCAAAATAAAGCGAAAATGTTGTATGATGAAATGCCCTGCGGGGCCTCCTTCAGCCGCTATGAGGATCAAAATTTCACAATGTGGCAACGTCGCAGATTAACTTGGAGCCATTAGCATTACACTATGAATACAAGCAGTTGAATCGATTACTACACTAAGTGATACTAGTGTCAATATCGACTTTAGCTGCCATCTGGAAAGAATCGATATAACTATTTGATAGATTGATAGATCCAGGGGCGGATCCAGGACCGACTTCTGAGGGGGGCGGTGGATTGTCATACTGCTACTTTTAAGGGCTCCAAACTTTGGGATGATTTTTATTTATATATATAAAATAAGAAATTTTCCTCTTCTGGGGGGGCGATCGCCCCCTGGATCCGCCCCTGGATAGATCTAATTAGTTTTTGTTTATTTGCGACGTTGGCACATAGTGCAATGTGTGACTCCAGACGATAACTCCAAAAGTATACAAATATATATATTTTGTGCTTTATTTTGACTTGTAGAATAATGCTCTGTGTTCCGTGGGCGCTATTTTTAGAACACCCGATATATATATATATATATATATATATATATATATATATATATATATATATATATATATATATATATATATATATATATAATATAAAAGATAAATAGATGTGTGTGTGTGTGTGTGTACTTTAGTTTGTTTTGATTGTATGTATGACTAAATGTAAATTTAATTTCATTTTTTTAAATAGAAAATCTCGTCGATGTACCCGCTTTGCGGCTGTTAACAGAAAGTGATTTGAATCAGTTGATACCCCTTGTTGGATTGAGAGCTAAGTTTCGGGAGAAGTGGAAGGCGTGGGTTAACCCATCGAATGCTACTGATAACTCTTCGGTGGGAAGTGTATGTATTTTGAATAAGTGATTGAAAAACGTTAGCAATTTTACTTGAAAAGAGGACCTAACACTTTAAATAACATAATTTCTTAACAGCCATTTAGACTTAGTTTAAGCTTTCTCAAACTTTTGCACAGTGGAGCCATTCAAATAGTTTAACAACCGGATCTATGGTCAGTATACTAAGTTGACGTAATATTAGTACTATATAATTATAATTTCAATGATACTAACAATAGTAATTAGGATTAAATCTTATACCATCTTTAGATTTATATTTTGTATATTGTAAGGTGCGTTGCAAAATGACACGATCCGTACAAGATATCGTCATATTATATGATCATAAAGGAAACTGAAAATGAGAGGTATAATAAGTGACACTGTTGTATTTGTTACACGAAAACAGGTATTGTAGGAATAGATACGTATAGACGACAGGGGGAAACGAAAATGAATAATAGCCCAAGAGAAATGTAAAATGATACGAACGCAGACATGTTTAGCATATCACGTAGTTTGGTCGCTGCTACGGAACATAGAGGGCGTTGGACGAGAATGCGAGATGTTTAGCAAACGAGTGATAGAAGTTAAGGTAGTGAGTGCTACGACGAGGACGCTTGTGTGAGGTGACGAGTAAGAAGCGTAATGGACCGTAACAAAGTATTGTCTGAGTGCGAAAAGGGGCAAATAGTGGCATATAAAGAAGGTATGTTAATGAAATTGCATGTCGAAGTGGACGGACTGCTTGTGTCGTGAACAATTTTCTTAAACTTGGGATGCGGTATGGAGTAAGGAACTCATCAGGAAGGCCGCATACACTAACTCCACAACAGGAAAGACAAGTTGTTTGAAAGCTAAGTTGTAGTGGAATATCTCTTACACAGTTGGCAAGAGACCCTAACATTCATGTACATAAATCTGCCCTATCAAGAGCTGTGAAATGCTGCAATCATCTCTGATATAAGAAACACAAGCGTCAGCCACGACCCACGGTGCATCACAAGGAGCGACTGCTGGTCTGGACCAAAACACATGTGACCTGGAAGCAGAATTGGCGTCGTGTCATCTTCAGTGACAAAAATAAATGTAATTTGGGTTGTTCCGATGGCTGACTGTACTACTGCGGAAGGAGGAACAAGTGTTCTCTAAGCGACAGTACGGATGAGTCTGTAATATGGGAGGACTTTGGTTATTATGGTACTACAAACTTCGCATATTCTAAAATTCTGACATCAACCACGTACCAAACAGTACTTGCAGACAATTTGTTGCCATTTGTCGCGCGAATTGCTGGTCCCGAGTGGATCTTCCAACAGGACAATGCTACTGCCCACGTTGCTGGAACCACCAGGGATTGGTTTCGTGAGAAAGACGTGATTGTCCTTGCTTGGCCTTCCAATTCCACAGACATAAAAGCGATGGATAACCTATGGGAAATGTGTCGCTCAGTATACGCCAACGGTACCCAGTACAACAGTGTTTGCGAATTGCAGGATGCCATCATCGCTGCATGAACTCAAATTGATGTAACGCTGCAGTAAACGCTGCTAGACAGCATGTTTGATCGGGTGTTCAAGATGGTGTTACGCAATTGCTCATAGAACTGGCATTTGTATTGCGTTCGTTTCATTTTGCTATAGTCATTATCGTATTTTGGCTGCTTTTTTCAGTTTGCCTAGCCGTGAAATGAGTGAACTATATGTGTATATATATTCTCCTTGTCCATCTCTACATATCATGTATTCCATCCATGACATAAGTTTTCTAAAGTTACATAACATGTTTGCATCTTCTGCATAATTTTGCAACATACCTTACATTTGTATAATTTCCTTAAACGGCATCTAGATTTTTCATATACGTCATTTACACTTCGCTCTGGGTGGACAGTTATTAACATCCCTATTATCCACCATCAGTAGGATTGTCCACACCGCCATGCAAGACAATAAAAGAAAAATATAGTCATTTGACTGCTATTTTCATCAATGAAAGCCGTAGGAAATAGTTTTGTTCTGTTTTTCTGTGCACACTGACGATGTAACGACAGGAGCGCATGTGGTTCAGATTCCATGTTAAGATGTAGGTCCACATCTCATATAACCTCGCTGCTGAAAGAGACGCTAAACTGGAAACAAAATCAAATTAAACTAAACCATACAAATTAATGGATAAGTAATCAGAGGCGATAGGTAACTGGGGCAGTCACAGCAGCTTCCCGGATCTCAGAAATAAAGGGGGCGCGGTGGCTCAGTGGTAGAGCGTTCACCTCCGGTGCTTGAGGACCCTGGTTCGATCCCAGCTCGCGCCGTGTGGACTTTGTCGTGGACAAACATCGTGCTCGTGTGTTTTCTCGGGGTTCTATAGTTTCCTCCCAACTTCTTCATTCCACCATTTCACTCATCTCTCATCACAGTCTCCTTTAGTCTAGCCGGCATAATCGAGGGACGTAAAACTTAATTTCATTTCATTTTCGGAAATAAAGGGAAACTTTAATTCCAGACGACACTAAGAGGTTTCTCGTCTGGTTACTGGTCACAGCAGCTTCAGGCAGCGTATTGTGAACTGAGGCCCACATCTAAGGGTTTTGTATAGGTAATGTTAGGTTGCTTGTATGATGTTAAGATCAGAGTTGAAGTTGTGTGTACCTGAAGTATAATCAATAATAAATGAAATCTTTTCATTAACGTAGATCTGTTATTGAACATGGAAATGTTTAATTTCCTTAAGGTTTCTGTTCATTCCTATAATGATGGAGACTGCTTAGTGGATATATCTGATGCTGTTCTAAGAGCTACAGGAGCTAAAAGTGCAACAGACAACGACCTTGTAGAAAGACGACAAATTGAAGATACTTACGAAGCAGAAGGACATAACGAGGGTGTAAATAAAGCCCCCTCCAATTTAGATGGAAGTCAATCCCAGATATGTGGAAATTGTTGAAAGCCTTTTGACCCTTTATATGTAAGTATCAATACCATCGATATTTCCCTTACTATTTTGCTTATTGTTGCTATATTTATCATAGTAAATAGGATTGGATAAACAAAAAATCTGTTACAAGTTTCAAAAGTAAATGGATATTGGGATACACATTTTAATTCATACTTTTACTAATGGTAATTAAATTCTTTAAGCTTTTCATTTATATTATGTAAGTTTATGGTGTGTCCCTCCACATTCTTCACTCATATTATGTTCACTTTAGTTACATTATCCTATCAAAGGTTTGTCTTTGTATACTATTATTTACCCTCACTCTACACTTATAAATTACACTTACCAATGCCGAGCATTTAACTTCTTTTATTTATTTTTTAAATGTACAGCTTTCATATCTAGGACATTTTCTGAGACTTGCTTCCTCCCTTCATATACATATTCTTGATATCTGGGGTTTGTTTCAGGTAACGTAATGAGTTTACAAGTGAATGTTACGACTCATAGTTCATTTCATTCATACTTCTCCCCAATGGCATCACTCAATTGGTGCCACATATGACCACGACAGTAGAAAAATTGAGAGTAGCAACCATGTAACTTAGCAGTGCACCATCTTGTCATGTTCTGTCGTCTTAAAATACAGAAAAAACAGAGGAAGGATGTCAAGACATTCCTTCTGTGCAAATGTTGCTTCACCATTTGAAGGGAAAAAGACGATACATTGCTAAAAACAAAATAATAATAATAATAATAATAATAATAATAATAATAATAATAATAATAAGTGCTAGAAAGGTCTGTGGTCTTGAGATTAGGAAGGAACAGGACGACCTTCCTATTCTCATACTGTATATGAAGAAATGAACATATTGTCTATTTAATCTCAAATACTTTGTTTCCTTAAGCACATCCAGTGAGTGCACACTGAAAATGTTTTCGGATCTTTTGTTTCAGGTCTTTAATGTTCTGAACGAAACACTTGATGGAAAGGCAATAATAAATTCATCAACACAAAACAATGGATTGTTGCGCGGTGTAGGGAAATATGCTTTATTAAAATTCAGCTCTAATCAGTGATTGATAAACTTGTAATAGGTCTAGCAATGTCAGGCGGATTTGGCATCTAACTTTGCATGTCACTCTACCTGAAAATATGACTAGATATGGATCACTCGATCAATAAATAGTTACTGGATTTCGCTTTACACTTTTAACTAATCACTACTAATCAATTACAGGAAAAACAATATTTTTCGAAAGTAAGAAATGGTGTTTTTTAGCATAACAGCACACAAAATAAACATTGTGTTAATGACTAAAATCATTTTTATAATTTAAATGGCAGGATTTAGAACGTAGTTAGTAGTATCGATTAGTTCTTCACTTGTGCTATAGGTTTTTCCCTGTTCAATGTTTAGAGGTACAACATAATATACCGCTGGGCTTTGCGGCATACCTGATAGAAAACATGTTAACTTCAGTACTTTTCTGTAAACTTGACATAACTGATATAAACGTCTGCTTAATTAGTAGTACTAAGATGTTTAATGAGGCTTTTCGGATGGTTGAGAGAATTCGTTGTTCAGCTCAGTTTTTGGCTGCAATCTTCAAAACAGAAATCTTTTTTTTACGTTCCACAGTTGTCATAGGCTAAGAGAGACTGCACTAATAAGAATGAATGAAATGAAGTGAAGAAAGTGGCAGGAAGCTGGAGAACTCTTCAGTGTTTGTTCAACACAAAGCCCACTAGGCGCGAGCTTGGTTGAACTTGGGACTCACGCACAGAAGATGAATGCTCTACCCCTGAGCCACTGCGGCCTCTTCAGTTTTCGAGCTATAGTATACAGGGTGTTAACTGATACTTGCAATACTGGAAAGCAACTGGAAATTTATATCGATAACGAAAATACTGAAAATATATTGAAAATTGTGTAATATTGGAAAATTCCTTTTGAGACGCTTCAAGATGGCAGCCCCTTCATCTGGGTGTAGGTAGTGATAGAGATAACTGGTAACCTAATCAGAAACCTAGCTAGTTCGAGAAAGCAAATAGTTATTTTATATATAGTTACGTTCATGTAATATGTTTGCAGTATCAAGACAGTAGCACACCTAAATGTGAACATTAAACACGTTACTCTGATATTTGTAATTAGTTGGTCTTGACTGTTTCTGTACAAATGTAATGAGACTGTAAAAATATGTAATACGGTGAACTAGCTGAGAAAAGTTTGCTGTGAGGAGTGGAGGACCAACACACCAAAAAAGTGGATTGAAAGGCATTCTGAGTGAAAAAAAGTTCCAGAAAACTCTTCTGGTTGTTGTTTTAGTCCACTAGTTTGATTTTTCTATTAGCATACAGAAGACTGCTTGTGTAACATTTTACAGGCCATTCAATACCATAGCATACAGTCGTATGTGGCACTCACGTTGTTTTGGTTCACCATAGTTTTCTAAACATTTTTCGGTCAGAATACTGGGAATATTTGAAATACCAAAGTCAACTCCAGTAGACCGTACAGTTCCTTATCTTTATATTTTAGTCATTTATACTGTGTATTTTCTTTTCTAGATGAGCCGATTGTGGATGAAAAAGTTCAGTGGCTTCAGAACAGTATCGATCCATGGGCACTAGTTGAAATAAATTGGAACGACACAGTCCTCAATCGCATGCGGGAAGTCGAAGATGGTGCAGGAACTGTCGTGGACTATTTTAACAAATATCCTGCTCTAAAACAACCTCAAGGATTTCAATTAGTAAGTGTTGTACGTTTATATATGAGAAATTAATCAATATTGGGTGTCCCCAACTCTCAGCATTTAAGATGTTTATCAAAATACGATTCTAAATTCTTCTAGAGCAGTGTTCAGCAACTAGTGTGTCGCGGCACACCAATGTGCCTTGTCAAGGTGAAAGCTGTCACGTAAACGTTTACCTATTGTAAGACATTATTGAACTCTTTATCCCTGTTTCTGCGTGCCGAGGGGGTGTCAAAGTTCTCAGGAGAACTGCAATCACCTAATCACCTAAAAGAAATCCACTTAGGAGAACTGCAACAAGGATGGTATTAGTACCTTTCTACATAGTCACTGTGCCTAGCGACACATTTTTGCCAGCGGTTCTGCACTTTCCGTAAGCCTGTTTTGTAAAAGTCTGCAGTTTGGCTTTGAAACCATAGTTCCTCAGAAATAACGTCTTTCCTACTGTCAAAATAACATTCTCTGAGTGGATGCTTCATTTGTGAGAAGAGAAAGGTCACTTTGGTGGGTCAACCTTTCATATCCTAATTCCACTGCCTTCATGGACACGAGCTGGTACATTGTCTGCCAACAGTAGAACCCCTTGTGTGGCCACTCCACGACGTTTCTTCAATTCCTCTCGTGACTTAGTCAGGAGATGGGAATAATAGGTAATAGTTAGTTCCTGTCGTAGGTAATCTTCGTGATGACCCCTTCAGTCTCAGAAAACTAAAAGCATCACTTTGGCGGCCGACTTCTGTGTTGTCTTTTTAAGGGTTGGAAGGAGGGGTGTTTCCATTGTTTGCTCATTTCCTTTGCTTGTGGATCATAAAGATAAACCTAGCGTTCGTCAGTTGTCATTAGTCTGCCTAGAAGGTCCTCTTCATCTCACAGCGATGCAACATTTCTTTGCAGCGTCGTCGCGATCCCTTCTGGAATGAGCAGTCGTGGCACTCATCGTATTGACACTTCCTGAAAATGCAGCTGGTTGTGAGTGTTATTTCAGGTAGACCCATATCCATATCTATGCACACAGAACATTTTCAATGGTAATCCTCCTGTCTTCCATTATCTCAACTTTCTCTATCAAGGCGACATCATTCATGAAAGATTGTCTTCCAGATCTACAGACGTCCGCGGTGGTCATTTGTAAGTTTGGAATTGGTTTCCACTTGGATCCTTTCATAGGATGGGGTTTCATCCTCAGACTTCTCTTCATGAATCTACTTTCGTGATTTCCCCTGCAGATGGAGGAATTTAATGACGCTTCATGCTTCAAGCTTGCCAATCATCGCACATTCAGAGGTTTATCTGGAAAAAGTTGTAACTAGTCCATGTTCATGGTTCACATACGTGGACCTAACTATAAAATGCATGTCCAAGGGGGGTTGTAGTTCGTCATTCTAGGTGATTGTACGAACTTGTTGATGCTTCCTCATATACTTGTACAGTATTTAATTTCCTGTAATTTTTTTTCGAAAGTTGTTGGATTAAAACAACTTGCATGACTGTAATACTATGTCTTTCGCAAAGTGTTCCGGAATTTAGTGATAAGGTAGTCAAATTATCACAGAGGCCAAGAACCCATTTACAATATCCGTAACGTTGCTAATGCTTCCTGCAAGGATATTATGAAAATAACCTCTCTCAGCTATTAGTGAAATTTGAAACATTCTTCTCTACTGAAATTAGAGTTCATTTCCAATTCCATTGTATTTGTGAGAGTTGTAGTTTTAGACGTAGCCTGAAATTAAAGCGTCAAAAAAGGAGACTTCAACCATTCAATGAAGAAATGACTTGCATTAACAACTATTCCTCCACGAACCAGTGAAACAGACACAAATGTCACATTGGAGGTATAACTAGAATTATTTATTAACTTATTATAACAAAAGTATATTTATTTTGTGTGTTCTGAAGTATAACTTCATACACACAGAACTAAAATCCATGTACTTGTGCCATAATATATTTTAATACATTTTAATTGACATAAATAATTTATAAATGTGTGACTCAATTTGTTTAATAATAATAATAATAATAATCTTTAATAACGTGCTTAGAACTAAAATCAATAATACAACTCTTGGTCGTGTAATTCAATGATACGAATATAAACCTATAGAATACAATAAAACCATAAAACGATAGAAAATATTATGCTAATTACATATGAAATAAGTGAATTAAACCATAGTCAGTGCATTAAGTCATTGCAAATCAAGGTAAATAAAATAGTTTTAAGATGTTCAATGATTGTAATGCTTTACAGGTCTTGAGACTAAAACTTGTTTTGTTGCTAGGTTAGGTGGCTCAGTAGTACTTAACTCTCGTGCATGGGTTCTTAGTTTGATCCCCGGGTAAGTTTGTGGCTTACAACATTGCACCTGTGGGTGGATTTCTTACAGTATTAATTTCTTGCAAAATATTACCTTCAATCTCATATTAATTAACAATAATAAACAAAAATATTTGTGAAATAGCTGCAAAAATTAATCGTAAGACTGTCCAACTGGTACGTGTATGTATCGCTGTTGGTTGAACATATGTACTTTTTTTTTGCTCCATTGGTGTTTTAATGTTTACAATTTTCTTTTCAGCTGTTACACGATTTTTCGTACCTCTATCCAGAGAAGGACAACTGTTTCTTCAGTACTATAGTGGCAGTACGAGATAGAATAATCAATATCGCTGAAGAACGCATAAAGACTTCCAGGGATCCAGAATTAAAGCATCAAATTTCAAATTACATAGGACAAATTAGAGGTAATGCAAATTCAATTTTAATTTGAATTTTGTAGTATCTCTGAAAGTTGCGTTTCGAGCATAGACAATCATGTTACCTTGACCCACTCTGTCCTAACACTACATATTTCTAATACAGCTTAAGTGGGTCATATCACAAGTAGGTAGTATTTTGTATTTTTTTATTTTTATTTATTTTTATTTATTTATTTATTTATTTTTGTTCAAAGGCTTCCATAAAAGGCTCCCTAAGCACGAAATATATTTGTTTCTGGGTACTTTACAAGAGTTTAAAAATTATTCCTCTCTTAGACAGAGTGGGTAAGGTACTGGTAGGCCCACAGCGGTATAAACTAGTTTTCCAACTAGACCAGTAACTATCATTCTTTGAAAAGGAATGAAGTTTCATCTTAAAACAAAATGCGAAAGTTATTATTCCTTATCATGTACACTTATTATGTTTCTGCTCCATATTTGTATGGCATTTGTTTAATCGTTCTGTTGTATTACGGAACTTATATTAAATTCGTTGTCACATTATTTCTATTCTAAGGAAGGCTTTGGATGCCAGATGAAATTTCGTTGATTGAAGCAGTACTGTTGATATTGGCTTCGACGTTATGCACCAAGGCTAAAGGAGACTGTGCTAATGGTGGTGAACAAAATGGTAAAATTGTTTGAGAAGTCGAGAAAACCCACGCACACTGTTTGTTCACCACAAAGCCATTTGGCGAGAGCCTCTCCGTTGATCTAGTGACTAGTGTGTGCGTCTTTGATGCACGTGGTCTCGAGTTCAATTCCCAGTGAGAGCACACAAAAAAGTTTAGTTTAACATTCACTTTAGTTTACCGTCGTTCTGTCTTTTACCCTAATGAACATTACCGTGTAACATTAAACAAAAATGTAAATAAAACATATATGAAAACTTACGATCATGATCAGCAGAGTAGAAAATAAGGACAATTATATATATTTAGAAAGTACTAACTTGGATATTGAATGGATTTTAGAAGCTAAAACTAGGGATGACATATGTTCATAATGAACTATTTAGCATGTGCTGAATTCGTAATGCAATCAAGAGACTGAGAACTGAAATTAAACAGAAAACTTAGTGAACCTTCACTTTTACAATAAAATAGCTTAGTTTCACATACATGTTCATAGACTAAGGAATATTGTCAAATAATACTAGGATTTAGTTCGACCTAAACAATACACTGGTATATATTTTGAAGCTAGTTGTTAATTAAGTGTTAAGATAACTCATTGGAACTCTTGGCTTGAAATCATTGAATAATAAAACCATATTAGTCATAGTAGGTAAAAAATAGAATGAGAAAATGTTTCGACATCCAACCATAATAGCGTGTAATTTTTCTTTACTATGACTGGTGTTATCAGTAAATATCAGCTGGTCGCTTATCTTCGTATTTCTGAAATTATTCTTCGCATCATTCAATAGTGATTTTATTTAATTCTTTCAATTTGTTCCCTCTTAGTTATCACCAATGTTTGTCAGTTACCGGTAACTGAAATACTCAGAAGTGTCGATTATAATTTTGCTCTAGTTTACTTTCACACTGAACGACCCGATTATAACTACTGTTGTTCTTTTCAGATCAAGATCCTGACTCAAGGAGTCTAGTGGCCCTTTTGTTAATTCCTTACATAATTGGAATTCCGCCCTGCAGACGGAAGAGAGGATTTACAACATGGAAACCATCGCGCTCAGAAATAAGAGATGGATTCATAACTCAAGTTGCATCAGGAGATGACGTACAGGTGTGCGTTGAATCCCGAAGGAACAAACTCCAACGTCTTGGACGGTCTTTCCAGCCCCTTGTGTTATTTGTTGGTGACAATCTTACGGAAGTGAAGGGAGTGTATGTTGTAGTGGATCACACATATTATTCCATGCACAGTGTAATCCAAGCTGTAGATGTTGCTTTCAAAATTTTTCAGTCCGTTGGTGCTCAATACCCAGAAGAAGCATCAGATATTTGGCTCGTCATACAGAGAGGATTTTACAACATAGAAACAAAATTCGATCGTATAAATCAAGCAGTGAGGAACTTACTAGCGGATCTTTGCCTCTTAACTATTACATAAAATGTATACGTGTTACGGATGTGCGAAGAAATTCCCTGTAGTATCTAACTTAATAAAGCACATGAGAATTTACTGCAGGAAGTTAACTACTGGTACGAGGGATTTCCGTTGCGGCGAAAGAAGGTGCTTTCGCCTCTTTTCATCGGGAGTTACTCTTAAAAGACACTTAGTTAGTCCATTCAACATGTACTTCGTCCCCATCAGTCATTGATTCCCAATCAAACCTAAATATTGTACTTTCTGATACCCTTTCTACACCCACGCAAGATTTTGTTCATGAAATAACCAAAGAAAACGCTATAGCACAATTTGTATCATCACTGCATGCAATGCCACTTATTCCTCGTTCTACAATTCAGTTCATTGTGGAAAACTTGAATAATTTTTTACATGCCTCAAAAAATATTCTTGAAACCGAATTTTATAATATGGTTGGTAGAGATAATGTTCCAAGATACATTCAAGAATGCTTCGAAAAAGTGTTGTCATCACATGCTGCATGTGTAACGGATCTTCGTTCAGAATATAAACGTCTTCAATTCTTTGAACGTTTGGAAACGTACATTGCTCCCATAGAAATTACAATTGGGCAACGTATGGAGTCCAAACGTTCAGGAGATGGTGTCGGTTTTGTATCTATACCTTGTACAATGCAGCTTATACCTATCAATGTTGTTCTTCAAATTTTTTTTTCAATTAATAAAGTCTTATTTGAAACCTTACAATACTTAAAGTATTTAGAAAATGATGCAATCTGTTTAGAAAACATTGTGCAGGCGAAAATTTGGAAAGATGTACTGAACACAAGTGAAGGAAATTACCTTCACCTTCCCATGATACTGTATTTCGACGATTTTGAGATTGGGAATCCTCTTGGTAGTCATGCTACTATTCATAAATTAGGTGCAATTTACTTGTCGTTGCCCTGTCTCCCCACTCACTACGCTTCCCTTTTGAATCACATTTTCCTTCTCGCATTGTTCCATTCATCTGACAGGAACAAATTTGGAAACAACATGGTTTTCCAAAAAATAATTGAAATACTCAATGAATTAAACCATACGGGTGTATCAGTGGCCACCGATGTTTTCAGCGGAGCTATTAAGTTTCATGTTGTGTGTTTATGTGGCGATAATTTAGCCTTAAATGGCATATTGGGTTTTGTGGAGAACTTTGTGGCAAATTATTACTGTAGAATCTGTACTTGTAGCAAACAGCAGATGCAAAGTATGTTGTATGAAGATAAAACGTCATTGAGGAGCATGGAAAATTATGAGCAACATTTACTCTTAAATGATACGTCGAGAACAGGTATCAAGGAGAAATGTGTTTTCCTTAATTTAAATGGATTTAAACTTTTTGATAATGTAGGAGTAGATATTTTACATGACTACTTAGAAGGTTGTTGTCGTTACGTAATGAATTTTGTTATTACTTATTTAGTTCAAGAGACGAAACTAGTTCCATTGAATATTGTACAAGCTCGATTGTTTAATTTTGATTACGGTCCGGATTCTTCGTCCAAACCTGTGAATGCATTAACAGTGGAAGGATCCAACTTGAAACTTAGAACGTCTGCTTCTGAAATGGTTACATTAGTTAGGTATTTTGGTTTACTTTTTGGCTATTATGTTCCAAGAAAAAATGAAGTGTGGAATTTGTATACAGCGTTACGTAGAATTTTGGATAGATTGTTAAATAAGAGGGTTTATAATGATACGTCTGAGCAACTGACATATTTAATAGCAGATCTTAATGAGACATATTGCAACCTTACTAAAAGTTCGCTAAAACCAAAATTCCATTTTCTTTTACACTATCCTAGTATGCTTCTTAAGTTTGGACCTTTGACCCAAGTATGGACAATGAGATTTGAGGCCAAACATAAAATTTCTAAAATTGCTGCCAGGGCGTCTTCGAGCCGTGTGAACATATGCAAAACAATTGCAATGAAAAACCAACTAATATTGAACGACATGATTTTAAAAAATAAACCTGTGTGCTCTTTCATTTGTGGAAAAAAGCGAAAAGTGGGAACTATCATCACTAGTTTGCTGAAACAAAAGTTTTTTCTGACATCGAATCCTGTGATATATTCTGTAGCCTGGGTAAGAATTAAAGGTGTTAAATTAGATGTTTCTTCTGTTGTTACTGTTGATCTGTGCACTGAAAACTGTTTACCTATATTTGCCCAAATAACGGATATATGGGTTACTGACGATGAAAGAATATTTTTATTATGTTCTTTGTTCGAAACTAATGATTTTGACCTACACTTCTTTGCATATAAAGTTTCAAAAAAGAATGAATCTGTTTGGCTTCGTTATAGTGATCTGATGACGTACATACCAAACACATTTACAGTTATGTCCGATCATAGTCTCTATGTAACTGTTAGATCGCCTATAAACTAGTTTACATACCATAATGAACAAAACGAATAAAGTTACCGTTCATTTTTAAGTAACTAATAGGAACGATGGTACTTGGAATAGACCGCACTTAAGATGGAATCCAAAACACACGATATTAGGAAAACTATTGAAAAAAGAAATAACAAGGTAGTGAAACATATCTACTTGTAGAAGTTATAGGGCACATATGTAAGAAAAGTGGCTTACCTTGTGTCTGCATATTACTTTAGTTAAATATATTCTTCCTCTAGATATGTAGTCAGCACCATTTTTATTACGGTTACCGAATTCTTACTTTAACATCTATTAAGTTTTGCATTATTTAGAGAACAATTGCTGCAAATTATTCAGTGATTTAATTTAGTTTTTTGATTCCTTTTAATCATTGTCCCTGTATTTGCTGCCTATTAAAAAAAGCTTTGTTCACCGTACTGATTATTGTGGAAATAAAAAAATTCTTTAATTTGTTCTTTACCTGGTTATCTTTTTTGGAAACTCTTTTGCAGGTATAATACTTGAATTTTAGGACAAGGATATTTGAAAATGTATTTTGGCTTGTGTAGTTTGTCAATGTCTAAGTTATTTTTGTTTTGTTGGCACCAGATGTGAATTATTTTCGAATTCCAGGTAGGGGCAATGTTCAGATCTAATTTTTGAAGTAATGTAAATGTCCCAAGGAAACGAGATTTTGTTAGATTCTTTGTAAAATTGGTAATAATCTTAACGGTAAAGTTGTGTAAACTGGAAAGATTTGTAACAAAATGTATAATGCAATATAAATAAATAATAAAGAATTATCGTTTACTTTCTGAACAAATCAACATCCAGAATTATCCTTTATCCAAGTCATGAGAATGGGGTACTTTGCACATCGCTATACTTTGTATCAGGTGTTCCATGTTCGTTTCATAACTTTGTAACTTTTCTAGTGCTGCCATCATCGCAGGTCAGTAGGAGCGTTTAAGGATTTCACTCATGCAGCCTGATGACTAACGTGCGTTCTGTTATGCATGGTACTTGGCATTAAACAAGTGCGAAAAACGACACGAAATGAGATACAATTGTCTGTCATAGGCAGTATCCACAACGAACAATGCTGAGTGTGCATGAGTTTTCTATTTATCATTTGGCTGAATTCAATGTTGCATTTACTGCTGAAATCTGTACTTTATTTCGTACTTTGAAGATGCAGTTTGATGTAAGTTTTAAATTCTTGCGTATATATGCTGTACACTTGTATCTTACACGTAACTTTAAGAATCACTCTTTAAGGATGTATGAGAAAGTTACTGTTCTCCATTAAAAGTGCAACACTAAGACGACATCGTTGGAAGTCCAAATTTACAGTGCGTGGAGCATGGAAGGTTACAGTTCATTAGTATAAGTGCCACGAAGAAGTGCCAGTTATGTCATATAGTGACAGCAAGTGAAAACCAGTCAGTCATATTTAAATGGTAAGCGAAAGGGGTGTGGCGTGAGTGATTACAGAGCGTAGGTATGGGATACTAGAATGGAGTTGATTATGAAGAGATTGGATATTTTCTTTCCAAAAGAATCCTGCTTCTGTATGCAGTATCACAATGGCCGCATTCACTTCTCTCGCCCGTGGCACTAAGCTGGACGACGCCTGTATTTTGCTTCGCCACGTTGAACAGGCGCACAGTATTAAGGTGTGGGATGTCGTTATGTGCCTGTTTATGGCTCCTACGTATTGTCGGACATTGGACAAGTCAACGGTACATTAACAAGGTGTTGGATTCTATTGTAGTCCCTTTATTTCAGGTCCTGCCGGATATTTCATTTCTGCAGGAAACTCCCTACACTACCTCACTGGATATACTACACTTGCTCTGCTTTCTTGTTCAGCGCGATCCTCCCACCTCTCGCCGCTTAAACATGTCAGATCGATGATTCCATAATGTTTCTCATACCTGCAAACTTCTCGAGCTACAGTTGATGAGTTGTGGCATCGGATCGAAGATGCATGGCTTACCATACTACAAGAGAAACTATTCTCGATGCCTTGCCGTGTTGCAGCCGTTCTGGCTATCAATGTTGGGCTCCAGTTCTGCTCCGCTGTCACCACGTTGCCACACAGCGAATACAGCGGTAAATTTAAGCATATTCTACACTTACTATTAGGTATCGGAATGGGAACTTTGGCGCGGCTACCCTGTATCCTTCTTGGTGTTGCATTTTTAATGGCGAGTACTGTGTAGGAATCATGTGAGCGAATAAGTTTTAGGCTCTCATATTTTTAATTATATCTATATTTAAACAAATAACTTATCTGTTAAAATGTACAGAGAAGTTTTCTGAAAAATTCTATTCAGGCCTCTTGTGGCAATAATTTCTGTATTTTGGAAGATACTATTATGGAAAAGAAGATATGGAAGTCGTCTCTATATAGTACAAGCAATGGATAACAGCAGCTTAATAAATGATTGTACGTAAATCTTGTTTGAGTTTGAATATAGAATTGTACAGCGGGGGACACTTCTAAATGGTACACCTTAGCCGTAAATCTCCATATGGCTGTACCATTTAGAAGTGTCCCCCGCTGTACATTGTTGTGAATTTTGCATTATTATTGAAGTGGTGCAACTAACTTACTGCAAAACGTATGATAATTTTTTACAGTAATATTGTCACATATTGATTTACTCTGTATGAAAACTAAAATAGTTTAACATGGTTAACCGCCTTTCTGCGAATATTTCTAAAATTAACGCTCGTCACTTTTCAACACTTGGCTTCGCAGTAGCTTTCCAACGAATTAGCAGGAAGTCCATACTTATAGGACACCCTGCAGGCAAATACATTTCTTTGGACAGTTTCACTGCTCCAAACTAAAATTTGAAAAGTGTAGTATTGTTAATTTTATTATTATTGGCACAAAGGAGATCAACCATATTTTAAGCTATTTTTGTTTTCATGCAGTGTAAAACAATATTTGACAACATTACAGTAAGAATGTATCACGCATTTTGCAGTATGTTGCAGCTCTTTAATAATGGTGCACTATACGCACAATCTAGATCCTAAAAATGTCCAATCCATATATTACAAGAAGGCAATACGTATGCGATACAGGTAAAATCCGTATATTTCATATAGACAACCAATTAGCTACATACATCCAATCCATACATAATATATGGCCAACCTGTACGCGACATAAGTATAATCTATATGCTGCATGCAAACAGTCTGTAAGCTACATATGTGCACTCTGTATGGTGCATACGGATAAGCTGTGTGCGACATAAGGAAAATCTGTATAATACATACGTACAATACGTATACTGTATCTAGTCATGCGTACGGGGCATAAGTACAATATAGATGCTGTCTCGGGGTTGAACGCAAGAAACATACGTATAATCTATATACTGCATACGTCCAATCCGTATATTACAAAAAGGCAATACGTATGCGACATACGTAAAATCCATATACTTCATACAAACAACCTATAAGCTACATACACCCAATCCATACATTACATATGGCCAACCTGTACGCGACGTACGTATCATTTATATGCTGCATGCAGACAGTCTGTAAGCTACATATGTGCACTCTGTATGGTGCATACGGATATTCTGTATGCTGTATCTGGACAAGCTGTGTGCGACATAAGGAAAATCTGTATAATACATACGTACAATACGTATACTGTATCTAGTCGTACGTATGGGGCATAAGTACAATATAGATGCTGTCTCGGGGTTGAACGCAAGAAACATAGGTACACAGCGTATAATACATACTTCTTGAAATTATGCTTCGTCCTGAGAGTCAGTGTGTGTCATCATTGTTAACTAATATGCTGTATATGGTCCTGACGTCACAAAGCTAGATATCACCTCCGTATATACTTGTTACTGCAGATGACGTCACACGAATGACGTCATTGCACTTATGCAGACAGTACGTATAATACATACTTTTTCAGCTATACGTTTGCTGCAGGATGTTATATACGGTTGTACGTTAAGTCCAGAAACTACAGGAATTACGAATGTAACCTACGTTTTTAAGTATGCCACCTACATTTTTTTTTCTCAGTGCAGTATGGCGCTAAATTTGTCGTACAAAAGCACAGGACTGTTTCCTGAGAGTAAAACAAACAAAAAAGTTCCAATAAACTTAGGGCGAAAAGCCCATCGTTCACGTGTTATAGGCTGCCGAAAACAAACAAAAAAATCAATTCTAAAGGTCCACAGCTCCAAAACTATGGGACCTACCAAAGTCGGGTCAAGACTTCACTTAGGAACTAGTATGTGCTCTATCTAAAAATACATGTTTTAGAATCCTAAGGAATCACCCCTCTGCTTTTGTACAACGAATTTAGCACGATACTGTATAAATTAATAAGGTAGAACTATATGTGGTCCTTCTCACTATGCTCACTTATATATATCTTAAAGGCTAGTGATAAATAACACCAGCCCTCTGCTCCTATATAACACCAGCCCTGTGATACCGGAGTAGGACGTTTGGACGCAAAGCCGTATATCTAAATAGGTTAATCTACTTAAACGGGTTATAATGCATTTCAAAAATAGAAACCGGATGATTACGTACTAAAAGCCTTAAAAATAGGCACTAATATCACTAAAACTCTATAAAAAAAAATAGCTGCACAACCTAAAATTAAGAAGTTCGGAAAGGTTAAAGTTCATGCAAATTTTCTTTAAAATGCCATCTTCAAAACTCTAAATTTTCGTTACGTTATAGTCCTATGGCAAACAGTCGCTAAAAGTCTCAGTTGCAACAAATACTTAATTTAGTTCTATTTTTGTATAATGCAGAAAAAAAGGGTCTAATTATTTTGTTTTTAGAATGATATATCCTAATTTCAGGGAAATCGGAGACAATGACCTGCAGAACTATTTTTTCAGCATGAATCTATATTGGAATAAAATAAAATTTGCTGTAGGCATCCTACAACACCTCAAAGTAAACTTCTGTGAAGTTATCTTTACAATATCTCTAACGTAAAGGATATTCATAACTTCATAGCAATTCATAACACTGCATTACTGCTTATTACTACGTATTTGCAACACAGATAATTGGAAAGGAAACAACAGTGAAACAAGAAGTAAACAGTGAAATTTAATATACCTATTGAATAATTTACTTTGTCTTATGTTACAATTACCATGACGGAATTATGGGCCAAATCCAGCATTATTCTGCAATGTCAACAGTTTCAAAATTCTGCACGGCGAATTCTTTCATCAGCTTGAATATATTTTCTTCTTTCAGTTCAGTTGATTTTGAGTTTAACGTCCCATAAACAGCGAGGCTATACAAAACGTGAACCTACTGATTAACGTGGAATCCGAACCACGACGTGAGCTCTCGTCGGGAATTTTCTCCTTTTCTTGGGCGGATCGTCTTCTCGAAGCATTGCCTCGTGTCCCGCTTCTCTTTTGTCCTTCGAAATGCATCAATAAAGCGCCAAACCAACCAATGTCGTTCCTTTACGTTCGATATATTATAAAGAACAAAAGTTTATTTTGGGGTGTCATTGGCTGCCTACAGTAAATTTTATTTGACCCATTCTTCCTATTTAAATGTATAGTTAGTGCCTATTTCTATGAAAGTTTATTAATATTATAGTCTCAACTTTCTATTAATACAATAGTCTCAACTATATGATTTAATGGGCATATCGAATAATAATAATAATACGAGGATCATTCAATAAGTAAAGAGACAAAGTCTAAATTTTTAACACTAATCAATTTTTTTTTTATTTTATTTATTTATTTATTTGTTTCAGGGGTGTTAGCTGGCAACCTTGGGATATGCTCTGATCTGCTGTTTCGTAATTTTATGTCAACATAACTTCAAAAATATCAATTCATTATGGCAAGTCCTCTAGAAGATTGCACCTTAGAAGAACAGCGCTCAGTCATTAGGATTTTAGTCGCAGAAGGTGTAAAGCCAAGTGAAATTTTTTCTCGAATGTTGAGACAGTACGGTAACAGTTGTATGAACCGTGCGAATGTGTACAAGTGGGTTGATCAGTTTAAAAGTGGCCGAACAAGTGTAGGTGATGAACCCCGATGTGAACGTCCAGTGGAAGTTTCTGGTTCTTCGATGGAATCGAGGATTGACGGACTTATTCGTGATAACAGAAGAATTACTGTTGAAATGGTAGCTGAGGAAGTTCAAGTAAGTGTTGGAACTGTTCACAATGTCATGAGGAAGTTAAGGAAGGAAAAAGTTGAGGAAGTTAACAATGAGGAAGTTAAGGCAGCGGTTCAAAGGTGGCTTCGGGGTAAATCGAAAGATTTCTTCGCCAAGGGAATTAGGAAGCTGCAAGAAAGATGGGACAAATGCATAACTGTAAAGGGTGATTATATTGAAAAATAGCCTTAGTTTTGAAAGATTGAAATAAATCTTTATTGAGCTATAGCAATTTGTCTCTTTACTTATTGAATGCCCCCTCGTAATAATAAAACATTCAATAAATACTCACTTCCTGAACTACCCAACACATAGCATAAAGAACACCATTTTCATTCCAAAACCAGCTCGTATTCATTTTTCTGATCTCTTGGAACAGGTCAATACTTAATAAACATTTCTTATGTTTTGTACCATGTGTTTTAATAATCTATTATAGAAAAAGAAAATGCAAAAAATTAAAATATGTACAGTATTTTACAAATTTTAAGTCACATCTTTATAGTAACTAAAAATTGATGAGAAACTTAAGTTGTTTATAACTTAAATTAGATGTCCTTATTAGATATCTGGTGCCTTCCATTTCAATTCAGGCAAAAAATAAATAAATAAACATGTTTTAATTTTGGGACATTTTTTTTGTCGGAAAAAAATCCCGCCAAGTAATGGGCCATCAAGGACGGGAAGTACAATTCATGAATTGTAGAAAACATGGAAAATGGTCAAATTCGGAGCCTCACAATTCAGCTATGGAGACATGTAGAGTTATAATTCTTGTTGTGGTATGCACATAGGGATATGAATAAACTATATTTTATTACAGTTTGGTTTGCGCATGCGTATCTTTTTGTACATAAATTAACAAATGAACGTAAGTTTATGTGAAAAGTCGAAGTTTGTGCTTCTTTTTTTTTGAGCACTTCCGGTTCGAATTTTAAATTCCGTTTTCACGGTTGGTAAGACCTAGTTACCCGCTTTCCAATATATATATATATATATATATATATATATATATATATATATATATATATATATATATATATATATATATCGCTTCTGTGTGCAACCGTTTTATCGCAAAAAATTCGAGAAATCGTCAAATTTTCAAAAATCGCCATTTTCTCAAAAACATCATAATTTAAAATTCTTAAATTTTGTCAGATGGTTCAACTGTACATGAATAATAAACACACCAAACAGCATTCTCGACCAATGCTTCATGAACGAACTACAGCCTTTTGAAGTTAGCAAACTTTCGTTAACTTTGAAGTCACAGTTGGCAACAGTGAAAACAATGAAAGTGCAACAAAGAAAGTGTAAAAAAATGCTACCGCAAAGCATCGTGTAAAATTTCCAGATACAAATTCTATTTTACTGCATGTGGACTTCGCTTAAACTCGACTGTTATTCTGCAAAGGGAAGTTCAGAGTGATCACTGCAGAAACGAGCAAATCTCCTACTTTACGGGAGTGATATATTATTATCAGTGGCGTATTTACGATTTTCTTTCGGGGGGGGGCTTTGCTAACTTTCGGGGAGGGCTTTGCCTGAAAATGTGAAAATTCTGCAAGATATTTCATATACTTTACTATAGTAAGTAAGATTTCGGGGGGGGCTTAAGCCCGGAAGCCCCCCCCCTAAATACGCCACTGATTATTATGAAACAACTGAGAGTTTTGCTGTAATAAGCGACAACAAAACACACGATCCGGCTCGTACTCATAGCCATGAATAAGATTCTAAAAATACTCGAAGAAAAGCGAAAATATAAGTTATAGAAAAAGGTTCGAATACGTGAAAATAAGTGTCTACAATTTACCAAACCGTTTCAGTGATTTCTGATGGTGCTGCATTCCACTTTAAAAATTGCTTTCAGATGTCCAAAACGCAGACAGGTCCGATAAAGCAGTGGCTTTTCAGTGAAACCGGCCGTGGTAAGGGTCTCTGCGACGTATTGAGGAGAGGGGGGGATAAGAATATGGCAACATGGCAAAACGAAAAACAGATTCACAGTATTAAACCTGCAGAAGAAAAATGAAAATGAAATGAAATCTTTGTTTTACGTCCCACGTTTATGCCGGTTAGGCTAAAGGAGACGGTGATGATGACTAATGAATGAAATGGTGGAATGAAGAAAGTGAGAGGAAACGGAAGAACCCCTAGAAAACCCACGCACACGGTGTTTGTCCACCAGAAAGTTCACTTGGCGGTGGCTGGGATCGAACCCAGGACCCCAAGCACCAGAGGTGAACGCTCTACCACTGAGCCACCGCGGCCCCTAAACCTGCAGAAGAATTCGTGAGTATAGTGGAAGTACCAACTCCGGGTATTACTCTCGTCTTGTCGCCAAGAACCGAATTCGGCAATTAAACAACAAAAAAAAAAAAAAAAAAAAAAAAAAAAAAAAGGTGGGAAAGTGTGCGGTATTTACCGAAGTCATCTTTGGCTTTTATTGCAGTAACGGGTCATTATGGACTAACTTCACGCTTTTCCCAAAATCGAGCTTCTGCAATTCAAAGTGTAGATTTAAGAAATCTGCAAAAATGAACTTTTGTTACATACATATATGACAACCAGTGATGGATAGCAGAAATATTATCAACAAATCATAAATTACATGAAATTGAAGTGTTCTTTGTGTTTCCAGGAGGCGCGATGGCTCAGTGGTAGAGCGTTCACCTCCGATGCTTGAAGTCCTTGATTCGATCCCAGCTCGCGCCGTGTGGACTTTGTGGTGGACAAACACCGTGCTCGTGGGTTTTCTAGGGGTTCTCCCGTTTCCTCCCACTTTCTTCATTCCACCATTTCACTCATTTCTCATAATCACCGTCTCCTTTAGCCTAATCGGCATAAACGTGGGACGTAAAACTCCAATATTTCATTTCATTTTTTTTCTTTGTTTCCACATGGTTCTTCAACAGGGTACAGGTTTCCAGAAGAGAATAAGAGAAGTGAATATAAGTGTTTTGTGACTATCGACAACGTGCTACGAGTTGTGAGTGCACCAACACCTATTGGAGCATCTGAAATGGTTGCATGCTATTAGCGAAGAAGACACTAAGCAAACAAATAATTACTGCAGTGTGGAAAAAATCAGTGAAACTTTGTTTCCGAAAACCATTTTAAGTAAGTTTAAAATTTGTTTCGTAATCGTAATTTTCATTAAGGTTACACCGGTTTAAGAAAACGGAGGAGGAGTATGGGAGGCTCATCATATTTCAGAGAGCCTTTTTGATCCAAACAATAAAAAGGAGCCAGGAAAAACTTTTATCCTTTATTTAATGAATGTGAACCACAAACATCATCAAATTGTAGCACTTTCATTGTTTTCAGTGTTGCCAACGGTGATATTAAAGTTAATGAAACTTCGCTAACTTCAAGAGGCTGTAGTTCATTCATGAAGCATTGGTCGAGAATGCTATTTGGTGTGTTTATTATTCATGTAAAGTTGAACAATTTGACAACATTTCAGGATTTTAAATTATGGTGATTTCAAAAAAGGTAATTTTTGAAAATTTGACGGTTTCTTGAATTTTTTGCGACAAAACGGTTGCACACAGAAGCAATACAATTTTTTTTCGAGAAGCGGGTAACTAGATCTTACCAACCGTAAAATAGAATTTTAAAATTCGAACCGCAAGTGCTCGAAAAAAATCGCAAACTTCGACTTTTCAGATAAACTGACGTTCATTTGTTAATTTATGTACCAACAGATATGCATGCGCAAACCAAACTATAATAAAATATATTTTATTTACATCCCTATGTACACTCATGTCTAAAATGATTGTCGCATATTTATAACTGTCTCCTTGTAAGAATATAATTTGATAATGATTTTGCAGGGTACTATTGATACTGATACTACATGTATAATCGGGAAATGTATAGTCTAGTAAATTTCAGAGGAAAAGTATTACAAACACGAAAATTAGAATGAGTAAAACAAAATGTTGCTAAATGGACAAGAAAGTTTCATTGTTCTTATTTACTGCTCCTTTGACACACATGTCTTTCCCGATTATACACATACTAACATTATAAGAAACACCGGAAGAATTCGTTATCAAATTATATTCCTAAAACAACATATTTATAGACATGCGACAATAATTTTGGTCACGAGTGTTGTAACGGACCGTTTCTACCGACCCGTTTACAGACTAATATGTGTTGAATTATTTTCTTAGTATTCATTTTCATTTCAGCTTTTCAATATTGGCTGATTTAATTTTATTATTTATTTGCCGACTTTATGTCAATCTGTACTTGTTTATTTTCATTTATTATTTGTTAATTATCTTATGTGTAGTGAAGTTCATATTCCATTTTTATTAATGTATCTTATAATAGGCTATGATATTCTTTATCTGCGCCTAGAATACAGCAGAATGGACTTTCTAGCAGATATAAATTACTTTTGAAAGTTATTTTCTGTAACCAAGAATGAAACAGAAGGTAAACATGAAAATGGCGGCGGATGGATAGCAACTTATGTCGCTTAATATTACATTTATTAAATAATCATTGTGTTCAAGATATTATAAACTCAATCTTATATCGAGTGTAATAACTAGTGCTGAAAATCATAAACAGTGATAAAATAACAGAAGAAAAACCATCGAAACTAACTCACAGACAATTAAAACATTACGTGTTTAGTGAGGTCGGTGGATTTCTCTAGACTGTTCCAGATCAATCCAGTATTGGTGAGAACGTTCTTATATTTTATGTAATAAGTGTTTGAATTAATTAACATTAATAATTTTTATTTGTGTATATAGGTTTTTTATCTTAAAGTGATTACATTATGTTATGTTGTATATATAAAACTTAAAACAGAAATAGAAAATGATTAATGAAACGGAAGTTGAATGCGAAGAAGCTACAATACAATCAGATAATAATATTATGGACATGGAACAAAGTTCCAATACAGAAACAAATACTAACATTGAACAAACGAAAAGTTTGATGTCATCTTCCGTACATGGCATCCAAACTATAGGTAGCAAAGTAGAAAAACCTATAAAAACTCAAAATAATTTTACGGAAATTAGTAAGACAAAATATAAACCGCATCACCTTGCGCCATATTTTCTTTTCGTGAAGTCAACCATTGAGGAACTAGGCAAAAAACACATCATGTCTATAAGTAGAAAACTATTCCTTGCGGAAATTCCAGGAATCGAAACAGTAGATAAAATAGGTAGAAACCTATTAAAAATTAAGTTCAGGTCAGGTGAGGAAGCTAATAAATTCCTAGAGCATCCCATTCTTGATCAAAATAAATGGGAAGCATATATACCCCACCATTTAATATACACCACTGGTGTAGTACATGGAATAGAAACGGAAATAGAAATGAACGATCTCCTAAATGATATTAAAAGTGACTTTCCTGTCACTTCTGCCAGAAGAATATACAAAAAAATCGCAAAAAGTGAAATTCAACCAACCGCTACTGTTATATTAACGTTTGACTCACAACAATTACCAACAGATATTAAGTTATATTACATTAAACGCACTGTACATACATATATACCAGTTGTAAGACAATGCATCATGGGATGCAATAAATATGGTCATCGAAAAAACAATTGCCGCTTAAATAAAGTGCTATGTATTAAATGTGGATTACCACATTCAGCTGATCAATGTACTAACCCCCTTCATTGTATAAATTGCGGAGGAAAACACGCAGCTGACTATTCACAATGTCCAGAACGAATTAGACAAAATAAATTGATGGAACTCATGGCTAGGGAGAAGATATCATTTAATGAAGCTAATGCTCTTCTGAAAAATTCTAATAACGTGACAAGTAATTCAAGTCAAGATAACGACAAACATAATAACAATTATAGGCTGACATCTGAAAATAATTCAGTGTTTCAACAAAAAACGTTCGCGTCAGCCCTCAATTATGATAATATGCCACCTTTAGTAACTCCCCTATCTCCTCCAATAAATCGTATGTCTACTTGGGTTCAATCCATGAAAGATATTTCAGGCTCACCACCTGAAAAACGACGCAGAGGACATGTGGAAAGTAATGCATGGAAAACACACAATACAGCTACATACCGAGAATATACAAAAATTGGTAACAAAAATAACAAACATGCCCAAGCTTCTACATCTTTTGACTTTAATAATAAAATCCTACAATCACAAAGGGAAACTGGATTAGTTAAAAACATTAGTGAGAAACAAAATACAGAAAACACATGTCCAGTTAAAAATAAATCCTTATTATTGCAACAAAATACTCAGAATAAAAAGGAATTACAAAACGCATACTTAAAGGGACCAATTAACAACGACAATTCAACTTTCACTAATCAGTCAGGATGGAATCACTCATCACAGAATCAGGATCAATGGATGGGTATAAATTCATCATCAAACGTGACCTTAAATATTCAAGACCAACAAAAAATACGAGAAGGCATTAAAAAAATTTTATATACGTATGCCATATCTAGAGAGGATACTTTTTCGCAAAATCAATTTGATGCAGCTTTAAATAATGTATTTACATTATTAAAATTGTAGAGTAGCATCTTGTATGGCCATTTGCAAAAAAGAAAGACTAACCATAATACAATGGAATGCACAGAGTATATATGGCAAGTTACAATATTTAAAAATATTAGTGTCTATTTTTTTTCCTGATATTATTTTATTACAAGAAACTTGGTGCACACCAAGAATTCCTCTAAAACTCAAAGGATATCAATGTATTAATCAGATTCGGCATGATGCTCACGGAGGAATTGCTATTTGTGTTAAAAATCATTTAAGTTTTAAAAATTTAAATTTTAGTTTACAAAATATACATTCACATATTCAACTGCTTGGTATAATGATTGATATAACATGTGACCACGAATATATCATGGACAGACTATCAACATATAATTCAAAATCAAATCAATCAAGACCAGAATACTTCAGAAATATTTAAATTGATAAAAACTACAATTTCTATTTTGAATAAAGAAACAAAAAAATTCAGAACGAAAATTTAGACAATCATCTGAGAAGAAACATCAAAAACCCATCTGGTGGAATACACTATGTCAAAAACATGTGAATCAAACTATTCAAACCTTCAAAATTTTCATATCGACACGCACACCAAAAGCTTTCTTCAAATATCAACAACAAAGAGCTCAAACAAAAAGAATCATTAATCAAACTAAACGCTCAAAATGGCAAGAATTCTGTAATACTTTATCTGATCGTACTCCACCTTATAAAATATGGAATTTCTGGAAAAAACTTCAACAATATCACTCCAAACATGATAATCAAATTTATCTGCATGATTTAGAATGGATACCTAATTTTCATTTAAAATTAACACCATGCACCGTCAATAATGATCGGCGTTTACTATCCAAATTTTTATTTTCTAATACGAATTCCGAACTGGATAAGAACTTCACCATGGCTGAATTAGAAACTGTATTAAAAAATATACGTAAAAATACTACACCGGGAATTGATGGCATTAGTTATTTGCATTATAAAAATCTACCAACTAATGGATTACAGATGTTATTAAATTACTACAACCACATTTGGAATACAGGACAAATACCATTAAACTGGAAAAAAGTGTTAATATTACCTATCCCAAAAAATGGTACAGATCCAAATGCAGCAAATAACTTCCGACCAATTTCTTTATGATCTTGTTCATACAAAATTTTCGAAAATTTAGTATTAAACAGATTAAATTGGTTTTTAGAAAACTCACAAACTTTCTCCTTCAATATAACTGGTTTTAGAAAAAATTTTTCAACATATGATGCATTAACGATATTAATACTTGATATTTATAAAGCTTTTATTTCAAGAGGAGCTCTATTGGTTACATCATTTGATATAAAAGGAGCATATGATCATGTGATAATAGATATCCTAGTGGAAAAAATGTATAAACTTCATATTCCCGGAAAGATGATTAGAATCATACATAATACTTTGATTAACAGACAGGTTTTTATAAAAGTGAAGAATTCATATTCAGCACCGAGGATTACTTCATTAGGCTTATTACAAGGGAGTAAATTAAGTCCGATTTTATTTAATATTTATATTGCTGATTTAATAAATTTAACATTGGATAATACCAGCATTACTTGTTTTGCTGACGATATCCAGATAAGATCTTATACAACACAAGTGGAACATTCAATACCAAACATGGAGAAAAATTTAGACAAAATTAATAAATGGATGAATAATAATGGACTAGAACTAAACTGGAATAAAACAAAATTCATTATTTTCTCCAGGAAAAGGAATTTACAACAACATCAATTGACCTACCATGATAATAAATTGAAATCAGAAAATCATATAAAATATTTGGGTATATTATTAGATCGGAAATTAAATTGGAAATTACAACTACAATCACTGAGTAAAGAACATATGAAATATTTAAGTTTAATTAAATGTCTATCATCAAAGCGATGGGGAATCAATCCATTCACGCTATTACCAATACTATATCAAGGATATATTTCGAAAATTTCATATGGTAGTATATTTTATAACAAGTCTGGTTTATATTATAAATGCTTAGAACAATCAATATATAATTTAACAAAAATAATATTTTCACAACCGTCATTCTGCCCAAAAATGGCACTATTAAAGGAATCAGAATATACTCCATTACCAATATTATTTTCTATGTTGGCATCAAAATTTCTATTAAAAGCATTTGGCAAAACAAAATCACCTATTATTACCAAACTTCAACAGTTAGAAATATTACTTAAGAAACGAAATCTTCCTTACACTCGTAATTATCCATGGATAATTCAGGCTTATCTAAATTTTAAAATATTAAACACGAGGGTACATAAAGTTCCATCTCTTCCATGCTTTTTCTGGAAATATAAGGTTAATACAACACAAATAGCAGTGATGAAACCGACTTATATCTCGGTATCAAACGAAGATCTAAAAGAAAAAATTTATCAACATCTATAGAAAGAATTTAAACAAAAATTTGATGAAGATGCAACATTCATATATACAGACGCATCAAAATACAATAATATCAATGTAGGAGCAGCAATATATATACCATCCAGTACAACAACACTCAAGTATAAGTTACCCATTAATACAACAATATTTGAAGGAGAAGCATTTGCCATCCGGCAAGCATTATTATACATCAAAAAATATAAAATAGAAAAATCTGTTATCTGCTCAGATTCGTTAAGTGTGCTGACAGCATTAAACTCTATTCACTGGAACAACTCTACAACCTGGAGCATCCTGAATATTAAATATTTATATCGTAACATGACTGAAAATAATTATAAAATTTATTTCACTTTTATTAAGGCTCATGTTAATATTGAAGTAAATAGTAATATTATAGATAAAGCGGCGAAAACAGCATGTATAGAAGGACAACCAACGGATATAAAACTATCATCCAGAAATTATTTTAATCTCATCAAAGAATATCATAAGGACGAGTTAAACAAATGGTATGACAAACAACAACCACTACCTGGTGAATTTTATTGGTTAATTACTACTCCTCTTCAAAATTCAATGAAACAAAATATTAAAACATGGACTCGCCGAGAAATTATAATTTACTACCGCCTTATTTTTGGAACAGCGCTATCACCTTTAAAATTATATCAAATAAGAAAAAAACCCACATATCATTGTTGGTGTGATAAAGGAATAGGAACTATTAATCATATTATTTTTGAATGTGAATTGTTTCAATCTCTACGACCCCAGCTATTAAAGCAGTTATATTTTTATCTCGGATATGCACCTTTCTCCTATAAATACATATTAGCAACTAACAACTGGCTACCAATCAAAGCACTAGTAACTTTTTTTGTAAAATCTGATATAAATATTTAAAAAAAAAATCACTACATAATATTACTAATGGATCATATGAAATACAGCGAAGTAATATGCAACAACAAAAATACTAGAAAATATTTTTATTCATCTTTCTACTAACCCAGATATAAATTACGACACAGGAAAACCTGACAAACATTGCATTCATAGTGGAAATAGATCAATAGAAACAGCAAATCAAAATGGGAAATATATTGCTTTATTGAAAGTTTATACTATTTGTTGTTTATAAATTATTTTTGGAAAATGAATAACGAATTTATTCCACATTTATAGCATATATTGGTGAAAAACCTGGTGCGCCCATAGAACACTGATAATAGTGAACAAGACAAGACAAGACAAGAATGAAACAAAATGTAGCGTGATGTACATTGTGTAGTCGTCGTAAAAGAAACGGTAACGACAAATTATTCTCAAACTAATTTTCATGAAAATGATGAATCTGTAAAATATATTTATCTCGGAATCCTAAAATTGACATTAGCTGTACAAAACAGATCGGATGTACTTTTCTTTTGATGTCATTAAACCAAGTAAGTTGTTCATAATATTTATTGCACAAAATGAGTCCTGAAGATACCATGATCATCTTACGTTCTTTAACATTGAGTTTGAGCAAAAATAATAATCACAATTAATTGATATTCAGTTTATTGATCATAATACAACACCTAACCTGCAATTTTATTTAGTAAAATGGAACTGGAATTTGACTGGTACAACATAGGTGCATGAGTATATTCTTCGATATTTATTATAAATGTTTTTAATAATATTATATTGAGTTACTACTGTGACAAATAATGGAAGAAGTTATTTCATCGTGCATTTTGAAGTGTTGTCAAATGTCCAATAAGCAAGTAACTGTCACTAATTGCAGAGCTGAGATAATGTGGTTTGCAACTCGAAATAAGAAATGTATTTGTAATTCATTATTAATTGTATTAATGGCCAGGTCTCATTGAATATTTTAAGGGTGCTATGTATCTACAACTTACTTGAGATAAATGGGCGATGAAGCTACTATTTACATCTGGAGATTTAAGTTGTTCTTTTATTTGTATTTATTACAACTTATCTAATTGTACAGTATACAACCGATTTATCGACTACATCCGATTATATTCACCTTCTTTCGAGGGCCACACCGTCGTGTTTCCGAACTTGCAATCTGGATAAAGTTCTAAATAGATCAGAACAAAATAACTAAGCTAGTTACCCCTTTCAGAGTGCGTCTACATGGGGAACAGAAGGGTGTTTCACAACAGTGTACATACCACAACAAGAATTATAACTATCTGTTTCCATAGCTGAATGGTGAGGCTACGAAGTTTACGATTTTCCATGTTCTCTAAAATTCGTAAATTGTACTTACCGTTTTGATGGCCCATTACTGGGCGGGAAAATCTTTTCCGACAACACAAAAAATACGGGTCATTGAAAAAACATGTCTAGTTGCTATAAAAAAAGTTTCAAGAATATCTGAGATGGTGATGGTACTTTTTTTGGGGGCTGATTTGAAATGGAAGGTATCAAACACATAATATTTATATGTTGATTCAGTTTGCAATAGCAATCTACATGTAACTATATATCGGAACTTTACATCTAATATAATATTTATCATAGGTAGAAATACGTAATACGTAATGCATAGTACTCCGTAACGAAGGTATTATGAACTCAAGGCATTATGTAAAGTGATTATGCAGAACCACAGGAGTGAAGTAAAGCTATATTAGATGTAAGGCATAGTTGTATGGGATATAAAATTTTTGCACTACCCTCGGTTACGTGCATATCCACCGTCGCTGACATGCCCGCTCCATACGGAATGACAGTGTGAATATAAGTAATTACTGTCAGTGCACACTGCACAGCATATTGAAATGAATCTTGAGTAACAATGAAAGCATTGTATGTGTTAGTGGGGTTAAGTTCCAAAGTTGGTCGTCCGTATCTAGTAAAATTTTGAAAATTTACCGGCAAGAAATAAATTTGCTTGTTCGTGTGCTTTATAATGTATAAGGAAAGCGAAAGTTGTGTTTATTTTCTTATATAAACGGTTTTAAACATGGAACTATTTGGCAAGCGGAGGGAACTACTTGGCGCGAGGTTACTTCATGGTAGGATTATGGGAATGTAATGAGCATTTGTTTTTGAAAACATTGCTGGTGCTAATCAGGAAAAGCCATTAAAAGTAAGTAAAAGTCATGGCTTAATAAACCTAAAAATAAATTGTAGAGAATGTGGTAAGCAAATAACTATAAAGAAACGTGGAGAAAGTTATATTGTTTACTGTAACGGTAAGTGACATAACGAACAAGGCAGCAATTTTCTAGAACACAGGCCCCTCTTCCCATTTAGCTGTAATAAAAACAGAAAACAACGTGCCCTGCGGGGCACTAACCCGTCTCCACTCGCTAACGGTCACTCGGCATTATTAGGTGAATTAAATGTAAAACTTTGGTAAAGAAAGGAACCAATTATTACACTTTTAGCCAAAACCTAGGTGGACGACCAACTTCGGAATAACTGCCTGTTAGTGTGCTATTCCACTATCATCGTTTATGCGCATAACCCCTGTCGCTGACGCGCCTGCTCCCAACGGACGCACCCTTGTCACTCGGGTTTTCGTGCTGCACTCCTGCCCTGTCTCAGTTAGATAGCACTTGTGCTTTTTAGTGGCCACCTAGCACAAACTAGTTTGTGTTTTATGCACGAGATAATTTACAACGCTTGCTCCAGCAGGTATACTCACTCAGAAAGGAGAAATTACACATTAATAATTTTATGAAAATGGATCAAAACTTACCTAACCTTAAGCTAACCCCTACCCTACCCTACTTATTTATATCTTACTCTACTTTACCTTACCCTACTCTACTATATTTTTTTCAAAGGGCCCTACTTATCGATGCGCAGTTGGAGCGTGTCTTGTAGTGCTTTCGTGGTAACCGCTACTATTTTCACTTTAAAATAAATTAACTAAATAAAAATAGAGATTACAGAATCAATCTACTTTCTAAGAAACTTTTCTCCATGAGTAAAAGAAACCGTTATTGCTATTTCAAACATATTTGTCAATAATTACGTATATTCCTAAAATCATCACTTGAGGAAAAAAAAGGAAATATAAATTGAATAAAAAGTTGGGGTTCATGTATTAATTAAATCTTCATATTTTAAACACAAAACAAAGAAAAGTATACATACCTTCCACGCCAAGTTCCTTGCGTCGTCTGCTTTCACGCAAAACAAAATTTATTTCTCTCGTAGCGCTCGATTCCTCTACCAGCGTTGCCAGACTCACAGCTCGGAATTATTCCAAAACCTGATCGAAATTATGCTAGATTCGGTCAAATTATGCTAGATCCTCATAATTACTAATTCAGGAGTTTAAAAAAAAACGAAGCTGAGATACGATAACGTAACTTAAAATATGCAGAGCGCAAGAATGCATGGATAGAACTCAATACTTTACGCACCAAAGCTTTAACTCAACTAAACTAGTGCAGTCGTTGCCAGACTCAATGGCGTATATATCGTATAAATGAATGCAAAGTGTTTGTTTACATATATTGAAAGAAAATTACCTCGCAGCATAAGCGGAGTTGGAAATTGTCTGCCCGGGGGACGCAGATTTTTGGTCGGTCTCGGACCTTTAATTTCAGGAATAAAGATGGTAATGAAGTCAGAAATAAATATGGTGAATTTGTCAAAAAATTGAGGGGAGAATGGCCCCCATAGCTC
The DNA here is from genome assembly GCF_964235325.1 of Thermobia domestica. Lineage (NCBI taxonomy): Eukaryota > Metazoa > Arthropoda > Insecta > Zygentoma > Lepismatidae > Thermobia > Thermobia domestica. Next base: position 254,387,164 of record NC_137454.1, read on the forward strand.
CGCCCATGCCTCGCAGTTAAAGGATTAGAAAACCCTGGGGGGAGCCACAAAAAAAAAAAAAAAAGCAGTTTCTAACTTACTTCGGAAAATAAGACTGCCTGTATGGTTTACCGACTATATGAATCAATGGAAGAGGATGCATTTCTACCGTTCTTTTTCTTCCCATGACCAACTTCTTTCTCATCTCCAGGTTTTACGGCTTTTTGATAAACTTGCTGAAATTATGCTAGATTTGGGCAGGATCCTAAAAGCAAGATGCTAGATGCTAAAGACATACAAATTATGCTAGATCTAGCATCATTATGCTAGATCTGGCAACGCTACCTCTACAGACAACTCTCCTTCGCACGTATTCGGACGAACAATCCCAAGGTTGGGATCATTCGCATCTTTTCATCGGTTTTCGCAATTTGCTGGTCGGAACTATTCGAGGCCTCTCTAATTTATTTACACGTGCTGGGAAATTCGCATTCGCAATCGCATTCGGAAGTAATAGAGGCACGGCTTAAAAGACGTCCACACGTCGTATCTCCGTTATATTTGTTACCATTATTTAACGTAACAAATGACGCCATATTTCTTCGCTTGACGTCTTTTGGAATTTAAGGACCAACATTTCACGTTGTTATGACATAAGTGTGCTACTTGGGCCGGGTTCTATTCCCAGCGGGAGCTCATTTAGTTCGGATTCCACGTTAATCAGTAGGTCCACGCCTCGCTGCTAAAAGGGACGATAAACTCAATATCAACTCAACAATATATATATATATATATATATATATATATATATATATATATATATATATATATATATATATATATATATATATATATATATATGTGTGTGTGTGTGTGTGTGTGTGTGTGTGTGTGTGAGTGTTTGTGAATTTGTTCGCGTTTGTATGGTTAGCATATACGCCTTGAGCACGGGAGACCATGGTTTGATTTCCGCTGGGAGCTCATGTAGTTGTTATACCACTTTAAACTGTAGACCCATGTCTCAAATGCGCACACATATAAAGGTTTTTCAGGCTATGCCTTTGGTACACTTATGTTCTTACTTGGGAGCCGTCGAAAATTTCGGAATACAGAGTCCCGTAGACCGAAAAGTAAGAAGCATGGGTACAGTATAAAACTGCCATGGATAAAGCTTTTTAGGCTATGTTAATCCTTATATATAATGTACCTAGCTTGGCCAAGTTAGAATGGAGGAAATGCAATCACCTTCAATACTCTCTGATAATAGAAAATATTCTCCAGGTATTATTATCCTCCTCTCCTGCAGAATGAAAGCCCTGACGAAAACGCAATATCATTTACGTATCACCACAACCATATTTTGTGTAATATAACAAACAGTGGCAGTTAGAATCCAGTGTTTTTCTTTTTTTTTTTTTTAGAAATCCTTCCGAGGGTTAGATTTCATCTCCCCCTCCCCCCAAGGACTAAAATAAATAAACATTGGGATTACTTGTTATTTTTGTACAAGGGACGCAATTAAAGTCCCAGTCCAGCACATTCACACTTACTTAGACTTTGATCCTGGAAGAAAACCTGTTAGTACTGTCTCTTGGTTTCTCATGTGGCCTCACATACATAAAGTACAAGAGTGTAGAACTTCATATGACATCGTTAACGGAATTTTTCCTGAAATCAGGAATTGTTATACGGATAAAATTAAAGGATGGAACATGTTTAGAGGACTTGCACGTGACATCCAACTATAGTTCTCAACAAATGTGTTACAGATGAAAATGTCTGTATTGACTCTATTTTCTGGTACTTACGTTTTATTTATTTATGTTCCTCAAATTCATTGGGAAGCAAGTAAAGACTGTGCCTGTGTGCGTGATAAAACGTAAATGTACCGTATAATTAAGGGATTTTTTTTACTTTCTTAAAATAAAAACTACAATTTTAGCCCATCTCATATCTGCTAAGGAAGTAGCGGACCAAAAATAGATACTGTTTATTAAAGGTCGTTAACAGCAGGGGTTTCATTCAGTCAGAGGAAAAAAAAAAAAGAATAATTGGAAGTTTCTATATTCGTTCGAACTGTGATATACTTCTTCCTATTATTTTAAGAACCATTTCCTTGCCATTTGTCTGCATCAGAAAGGAAACGCCAACAATCACTAGAATGTGCAGATTTACCCGAAGTAGGTACTAGATCACTAGTTCAATAGCAAATCACTAAATCTAATACGAAATTACTAAATGTGGCATCCCTGCTTTTGACCACATGTTCATAAACAGTTTTTCATGTTTCGATGAGTAGATTCACCTCCCAAACGCTGTAAACAGTGCACCCTGGATATATATATATATATATATATATATATATATATATATATATATATATATATATATATATATATATATATATATATATATATATATATATATAGGCCTACATTAGAGATCTGCAAGAGCCGAATTTTTCGCCCCGAGCCTAATCCGGCTCGAATGTAGCTAGGCCCGACCCCAGCCCCATGCAGGCTCGGAAAATTTTGGAAATTTTTGTCCCAAGCCCGGCCCGGCCCGGCCCAAATTAATAGTGGAACCAACTCGCCCAAGCCCGGCCGGTCACTAGGGTGAACAATTAATTCTCTATATAGAAAAAGTTGAGCCGCTAAGTAATACAAACTGTAAACGTTGCATTGTTTGTAATACCTTTCACTCCTCGTTAGTTTTATTGCAATTATCATTTAACTAGAGTCAATAATTATTAAAGAACTACAAATAATCGCCCGAACCCAGCCCTACTTGAAGCGCCGGCCCGCCCTAGCCCAGCCTGGGCTAAGGAAACAGCAGAGCTGGACCGCCTGAGCCCGAACCGTGCAGTGCACTAATATATATAGAATAAAGTAGCCAAATCCGGCACCCCAGTTTGTTTTTCAGTCCTATAATTGATAGCATTAGAATTTGTCATTTTTAAGTATTCAATATAAGAAGTTAAACAAGTTTCTTATGTTCAGTTGGCAGTAGAAAGTTGATAAGCCTAACGTGGTTGAAGCTATAAAGGTTTTTCTGAAACCTATCAAATTCATGAGTCTGAAAAATGATAGCCTAAATCAGCATCCTCGTATATTACTAGCAGTGAGTTACCTAAAAATTACCAAATAAACTGAAGAAAATTAAATATGAACAGATAATGACGTACCATGACTTTATTTCAGAAAATATAAATAATTTGACTGATAAAACACATAAAAATGTTGAAGAAATATAAACATTTTTATTTTCATTGTATGTATGCGCTTCTTGCGTAAACGTTCAATATAATTATGAAAACTGTTCAATAAACAAACAAACAAAAAGCACCAATCACAACCATCGGGAAACGTCACATATGTAATAGTCTTTGTCAGTTCCAATACATTCAACATGTGCCCAGTCTGAACACATAAGACGCATAACTCACATTTTATCATTGTCTGAACAGAACATACATGAAACATCATTTTCTGATGAAGCAGTGTATTCAATGAGAATTTCAAGTGTTGAAAAGAGAGCTGAATTATGAGATACTGAGCGTTCTTTCATCACATTTCCTTCGATTTCACAGCAGTTATGGCCTCAGTCATATTCTCTTTTGGCCAATTGTGATTATAGTGCGTGGTTTTCTTTCCGTTTCCCTAATTAAGCCTTCTTTTCGGCGCTGCAACAATGAAAAACTCCCTCAGAACTCGAACAACTCTATTTCATTTCATATAGGACTATAGCCTATAAAGATTAGAAGCTATAGGGTCTACTAATGACATATATGCCATTAAAGAGGGTGCCGGTTTAGGACTCCAAAAGGGGTGCCGGATTAGGATTTCAGCACATGGCGGAAACAAACGTAATAGTTTCGCAATTAAAGCTTATAATGCATTACTAAACACGTATTTACTAACTTTGTAGTTCCTTAATTAGCTACTATAATGAAAATTTTGCCTACTCATACTCATTTATCGTGAAACTTCAGATTTCTCTGACACTACCAAAACTTGCAAGTCACTCAAATCACAATCCCTACTGATTCTCAGCCCCCAAACTGTGTAGAATTACTTTCTAATATCAGCGCCTTTTCTTAATTGAAGTAAGTAATGTGCCCAGCACAACACTTGGCTGTTTACGCTTCACAGAGACGCTAGAGACTGGGGCGCTGGATTAGGGATAGGGGGCTGATATTGGTAACTTTTCTCTCTCTCTCTCTCTCTCTCTCTCTCTCTCTCTCTCTCTCTCTGTATGTACGTATGCATGTATAATCTCCAACATATTTAAATTAGAAAAATGTTTCAGAAACATTTCCGGTAAAATTCATTTTAGGTATAACAAGGAATATGTACTTTTATTGTAACTGAATCATATATTATGAGAATAATGTAAAAGTATTTCTTTGATATATAATAAAATACTATCAGCTAAAAGCACAAACTATATTTCATAAACATGATAGTAAACAGTTTCTATTCATTTTTAATATCTGTTTTAACTTTTTTAAATTAAACATTAGATAAAACATTCTGAAAATAATTCTAAAATACTGTATGAAAATATTTTATTTAACCCTAGGAAGTCCAAGGGAGGGGGCTTCTCGAGCCCACTCGTTTGTATTTCTTGAAAACACCCCGTCGTAAGTCTTGATTAAAATATTGAGAATTTTATTTGTTGTCTATTATTACTTCTTTGATAAATCCACATCATTAATGTGCGTTATTATTTAGTAACTTGTAAATTAAAAATTATTTCTAAGTAGTGGGCTCATCGAACCCCCTCCTTGGACTTCCATGTGACATATTTTCTACAAGTATATTTCCTGAACTTAGATTTTTTCGTTTGTATTTAACAAGGATTGTGTTCTTCTGTTGGGAAACAACATATCAGCCACGAGTAAGTTCTGAATGCATATTCTATATTCATTTGTTGTTAGATGGCATTATGTGAATTATAGTATGTTATACTGGGGGTTCGAGGAGCCTCCCCTTGGACCTACTTGAGAGAAAAAACATTCTTGGACTTCCTAGGGTTAAGTTACAGGAGAAGGTAACAAAAACATTTCCATACAAAATTAATAGGCGTTTTAAAAATATTTCTGGAAAATATTTCTCATATTACGAACAAATTTATTTTTAAAATATTCGAAACATTTTTAAAATTATATTTCATACGTTTTCTCGTAACAATAGAAAAGATTGCAAGTAACACGTTGGACAACATTTGTAAAATCTATGGAATATATTTCCTATTTTTTTTTATATCATGTATGTAAAACATTTTCAGTATTACTTTGAAAACATTTTCTCTCTCAACATTGAAAACATATTGCATTACATTCAACACAATAGTAGAATTTGTGAAAATTTTCGTTAGATTATTTTCCTTGTAACGTTCTAAAAATATACTTATTGTACTTCATAAAATGTTTTCCAAACATTTTTAAAAAATATTTCCGGTAAATATTTGGGATATTTCTCAGATATAACAAGGAATATATTTTTTCCAGTAACGGAAGAGTATATTCTGAAAACAATGTAAAAATATTTCTATAATATATCAGAAAATGTTGTTCACTAAGAACACAAAATATTTTCTAAAACATAACAGAAAACATTTTCTATTCATTTTTAATATGTTTTCTTTTCCCTGTTTTAAAGTTTTATATTCAAAATTCGATAAAATATTCTGGAAATAAGACTAAAATATTGTACGAAAATATTCCGTTTAAGTTATAACAGAAGGTTACCAAAATACTTTTGTTAAAATTAAGTAAACCTTTTTAAACATTTCTGAAAAATATTTCTTATATTACGAAAGAATTTATTTTTAAAACATTCTAAACGTTTTAAAAATATATGTTTAATATGTTTTCTTGTAAAAATAGAAAATATTGCAAATAACCTATTAGAAAACGTTTTTCAAATATATGGAATATATTTCCTTTCATTGTTTCCCATATCATTTATTAAAAACATTTTTATTATCATTTCGAAAATATTTTCCTTCTCAACAGTGAAAACATATTAGATTACATCCAATAAAATATTTCTAATACATTTTGTGAATATTTTCCTAGATATACTTTCCGGCTAACATTCTCAAAATGTACTTTCGGTAATTTCTAAAATGTTTTCTAAACATTTTTGGGAAAATATTTTCCGGAAATATTCGGAATACATTAGGGAAACCAGCATGGAAATCTCCAGAGAAGGAAAACCTTTTGGAAACCAAGGAAAATATTTTCTTTTGGTTGAGAAAATATTCCTTGCTGTGTGGGAATTGACGAAGACTGGATTCAGTGCATTAATTGTAAACGATGGTGACATGAGCAGTGTTCGTCTTACGAAGGGGTTTAGGTTTCAAGTATGATAGGTGTTGAGTACGCCCTCTTAGGGACCGCAAAACGCACTCTTTGGGACACTGGTCCTTAAGAGTACGCATTTGAGTTTTTTTAACTTTTTAACGTATATTCCATTTCTACATCTAGTAGTAAACTTTTCTATTTCTTACAATGTAGCCTAAACTTCAATTAAAATTTTGTACAAATTATATAATTTTTGCTTCATTACTTTCGGAGCTATTTGAAAATGAATATTAAGTGCGTGCTCTTTGGTAACCTTCCTCTACATGTCTCGGTGATCTTCTGGCCCAAGTTCTTTAGCTGATGGGGACTAAATGTGAAAGTAAACGCTATCTTGAGTTCCACCATTGAGTTCAGTGACCCCGAAAGCTATGGATTTGACATTAATATCGGTCATTTTCGATTATTTTTACATGTCTCGAAATTCCTCCCATCCCCGCTCTGGTGACCCCCGGCCCGCATACAAATGGTGGCTGAAGTCATCGCTAATGGTAGTGTTACCATTGATCTCAGCGACCGCGAAAACTATGGATTTGACACTAATATCGGTCATTTTCTACTACTTTTACATGTCCTGGTAAGCGCCCCCCTGAGACCTCCTGGTTCGAATTTTGAAAAAAGAAACGCATCGGCTTGATCTGGAGCCTGGCCCAAGGTACCCGTGACCAAATTTTGGTAACTTTCGGTCCACTCGTATGGTCTCCAGGCCGCACAAAGACAGACAGACGGACACATAAACTCTTTATTTTATTTATATTAGATTATTATTATTATTATTATTATTATTATTATTATTATTATTATTATTATTATTATTATTATACTATTTCGGGTTTATTCTTTTGTTTTAAGCGTTCCGACTATTGACTCAAGTCTCTTTAAAGCACTGCTCTAGTCCCTGAATTCAGAGGACTATTTAAGAAATTACAGCCAGATAATTATAAAATATATAAAGTACGGTATATTTGTCAAATATCACATCATGAATTCTCTCTTGCTTGCGTAGCAAAATAGTACATAAATATATAGCAAAAGACTGTTGCTGAAATATTTGATAGTGTATATTTCAATTTTGGGTCACCACAAATTTATAGAAGTTCATTTGTCCAGTGCTACCCGGACATCTCCCAATCTTCTATTACATAGAAAAATAATAATTTATACTGATTTCGACACTTCGGTAGTATTGGTCGTTTTCAATTAATTTTACATGTCATCTTTCCTCATATATTGTATGTACAGGTTTTGTTAATTACTCCAGATGTACTGGGCTAGAACATAACCACGTACACAAGCACACTCCACACACACACAAAACACACGCTCCCATATTATAGCAGCCACTTTCTGCTCTTTTCTGGCAACACTTGTTTCCTCCCCCAACACCCATCCGGTAGTTTGCCGCGTATATGTGAAGAGCTTCATTGCTTGTAATGTCCCGCTTGGCTATGCATGGCGATTTGCCGCGCCGGATTCTAGCAGGGAGATCCGGCTGTTTTTGCTCGCCGGATAAATGTCCGGCAACCGCCGCACATATGTGAAGAGCTTCATTGCTTGCAATGTCATTCTACCTCGTCCGGCAATTCGCCGGAAACGGATCGCCGGATAATGTGAAAGGGACATAAGGTCCGTTACATAGCCAAGCGGAGCACCGCGCATCGGCGTTCCCCCTCCGCGCTACGCGTGTGTGCTTACACTGTCATCCGTAGCTACGCCCTACGCATCACAGATTATATACATTATTCTTCTCAGTCAGTGTTGCGAGTCAACATGAACAAAACCGAAATGACAATACTGGCATCTTAATATCTCTGTAAGAATGGAAAACGAAGAACACAGAGAAATAAGTGTCTTAAGATTCATCCTTTAGTTTCTCAAAGAAGTCTGAAGGGAGCTTTTGTGTCTGTGTATATAGATTTGCGAGAAGAGAGAAGTACTTCAATTATTTCCGTACGTCAATTCAGTCATTCGATGACCTAATTGAAAAAAAATCATCGAAATTATAAAAATGTAGTTTAAATAGGATCCATACAGGGGTGTCATTTAGGGAGGCAGGAGGGGGCAATTGCCCCCCCCCAAAGAGTTTGAGGAATACATATACTTTAGTCGATTGTTTACGAATATATTAGTACAAAATGTGAAATTCTTATGTCGGTAGTATTCTTGCCCCCCTCAAGCAAAGTCTGAAATGACGCCCCTGGATCTATATGCACGCTCTTAAAATACAGCACTTTCCTTTAAAAAATATCATGATACTGTTTTTTAACAAATGAAAATAACGAATGTATAAACATTTGGTTAGAACTTCACATCCAATCACTTTTCATCCAATCAACTATTTAATAATCGAGGTAAATTATTTGCCTCAATTTATCTTTTTTTCATTGTCCATACCTTCATTTTTACAAAAAATATCTTTTACATATCTCGTTCCATGCCTGTTCACGAATCTTACGCTTTTTGTATTACTCACAAGAGGAATCCCATTAACCTGGTATTAATTAACCTCCGTGATAATTGAAACTGAAACTGAAATTTGAAATTTGTTGAAAGAAAGACGAAAAATTACAATAGTCACGTACTGTTAACAGTGGTACATTAGAGGCACCACATGTACATTCCAATTAAGCAAAGGCATTAATTGGAAGTTCCAATTAAACGAAGACATTATAGCTAAATTAAAAATAACACTATAAAAATATGAAAATAGGATTATAGAACAGCATAAAATATTATTTAGCAACTCATTATCAAAAACAAGAAAAGAAATCTGGATGAATTTTCATTTTGCTTTTGCTACCATGCACGTTTCTTTTTAGATTTTAAAGAAAAGTGGCTGCTCCGCGCGCGGAGTTCCGCTTGTCTATGTAAACACACTCAATGGCCCTATCCTCCTCGCGTAGCACGGAGCTCGGATAGGGCCACGTGGAGGCCTCCGTGTGACTATGTATGCACCCGTAAAACCAATGTAACAATCTTGCCACGCAGGACTCCGCGCGCGGAGCTCCGCTTGACAATGTAACGGGGCTAAACAAAAATTCAACCTCTTGAATTTTGCTCTAGATCAATAAATAAATAAAAAAAAAAAAAAAAACTGCGTTCTTCTCCCTTTTTCTTTCTCTTTGCTTTATTTATTACAGACTAGAATTTTTAAATATTATATGCGCGTGCTTGAGAGATAGATAAATGATTTTATTTTGCACTGTTAAGGACAACGAAGGAACTGTTGAAATTTAGAGTTCTATGTAGATACGTATTTTCTTCACGATCCTCATTCTCAACCGCACTTTTTCTCAGCAATATGAAAGACCAAATCTAATAAGTATTATTGTAAGTTAATGAAAAAACTACAAATTTATACTTGATTGGCGAGGCATCAGCGTCCTACCTTCAAACAAAAATGAACTCGAAAATCAATGATGATTTCACAGAGGTGAATTTCCCTCTGGACATGCAACATTTTCCCAGGGCAAATCTCACTCAATGGCCCAGGGCAAATCTCACTCAGGGTAACCGATCGTGCTCCAGAATGGTTACCAGTATTAATCCCTGTATATTAACGCCTCCGTATCCCGATGGAAATCATCTGAAATCCTCATCACTGCTTAAAATTGTGAATCTAATTAAAATATGATATATGAATATATGATCGTGTGAATGATCGTGTAAAATATGAATGTGAATATATGATCGTCACGCATTTCATCGACATGGGATACCAGGGTTCGATTCCCGGTAGAGGTATATGTAATTCAGAGTTTACGTTAAACAGTAGGTATACGTCTTCGTGCTAAAAACAAATGGTCAAATGAATCACTACTTTGCTTTATTACTAATTTGCTAAAGTTACGAGTATATATTAAACTACTACTACATTTATCGTATATGTTTGTGCCAATTTCTTTCTACAATGAGATCTCAGAATCCACAAGCTTTTAAAATGTGCCATTTACGCTGGTCGATTCCAAATTTTGTGAAGATTTGCCAATTATCATTCAATTTTTTTAAAGTGTGCCAATATTTTTCTATTCAAGGTTTTGGAGGGCAGATTAAGAAAAAAAAAAAACTTGTGCTGTAATGCTAGGCAACCAAAATTACTACATTGATGAATGGATTGCATAACATCTAAAGAAAACTTAAAAAGCTATTCCAATCAACAATATGTAAAGTTACGTGCAGTTACTGACTCACTTTCGTAAAATCACGGTGCTTCTGTTTACAAGTTTCACATAATACATTTTCAGGTATAGTTTTAACAATACGAGTAGATAGTAGTCGTTAACAACAAGAAAAGATAATCTCTTTTGTAGACACTCTGTGATTTGGCGTGCTTTTTTATTTGTTAGTTAAAACTCGATTACAACACCTTGGTATCGCTTCGCTCATTATGACTTAGAGCAATGAAACCTAGAAAGTAGTCAGATTGATTGGTGCTTTCTGTCAACGATTCTTTTGGTATGAAACAGGTGTTTCTTGTTGTAGATTACGTCATTAAGGTTTTTTTTTGTCATACCATCAACCGTTAATATCCTACTCCTCTATCATCGCTTTTCAACAAAAACAAAAAAAAACAAAAAAAAAAAACCTTTTGCAGGTTATTGGGAGAGTTCGAAATACAAACCGTTCTTGACCTTGGTTTTTATCATTTTTGTATTTTCCACGTAGCTTACCATTCAACTATTTTATTGGTGAGCTTTTCTCTTTGCTTGCTAGTTCGTATAGAAAGACCAGAGTGAAGTGTGCAATTCGCGTTTTCTAAGCTATGTTCAAAGATTTATTAAATAGTGACTTCTTAATCGTTCACATTCGTCTATACTCGATTTACTAAGTTTATTTGACCAATCCAGATGTTATTAACATAGAACGATAACAATTCTAGAATATATTAATATCGATTCATGGTCGGAAACAAGAAATATTAAATCAGAAATAATTATGTAATTATAACGTCAAAAGAAAAACTATTGTCCAGGAACTGTTATATATAAAACAATTCTTCTCAGAGTATAAACATCTCATCCAGTTCCTTGCCAGGTGGTAAAGTGCCAAGAACCGACGAGACGTTACCACGTTGGATAGAAACGGATATGCGCTGTATTAGATAAGATGTGGAGCGAACTTCGCCGGAAACACAAGAAATGCGTCTTCCTACCTCCCTAATGAATACAAGACTTCTTACACCCCAAGCACCACTTTTTTCAATAGCGATTGGAGTGAAAACAAACTTTTCGAGAAGGTGGTTGTATTTTCTTTGCTTTTCAGCTTCTCTGCGATTAGCAACAGCTCCAGGGTTCATTACTGACAGAGGGAGACTTGAATGAGCGTATGTATCAGCGCATGTGAAGTCCCACAATAAACATTTACCTCTCATCCATGGAACCAGTGTCATCCCATCTGGTCGCTTTCCATCCGAACAACAGCAACCAGAAGGTTCCCGTATTGAAGGAAATCCAGCTGTGTTGAGGGCTCGTAGTATTATATATCATTTATAGAGGAATGTCGGGCGAATCCACCAGCGCTCTTCATGCATGAAAGGCCATGCAGGCCAAGTTGGTTAACCTCATCCCCACAAGCTGGACAGCGATGAGGCTCACAAACTGCTGAGCCTAAACGTAAGGCTGCAGCAATTCGAAAGCTTTCATTTGACAAATGAAGGCCTAAAGGCGGAGAAGGTATCGCCATCAACCATGCACCCGCTTCGGGAGACGAGGCAGCAAGAAGCCTGGCTTTATCTTCCGGAACAACAACAGATTGTAACAAATGATTATGTAATTGACATGCAATTGGTGTATACCAAGATGACTGATAACACTTTTTGTTAATCTCCGGAAGGCTTGTATCTGCTAAGTTTGCCCACTTATTAGAGCCTTCTTGAACTGAACCATCTGGGTCCAAACAATAACCCTGTGGAAGGAGAGCTTCGATTAAACGCAGAGATCCTTGGTATGACGCTAAGAATGTAGGAATCGCCATATCCACAGTTCGCCCAAACCAACCGCCCAAGACCGCCCAAAACCAACAGGTAAACATGCTTGTCCAAGCGTCGTCATTTAAGGAGCAGTTCAGAATTGATTCAAGGCCAGTTTTCAGGACAGTATCATATTTTTCCAGCAAAGAACTCTCATGCCAAGATGGAAAACATCGTTAAAAAATAGGTTAAGCGAGGGATTGATAAAGATGCTCGTAAAAGGAAAAAGGCTGAATGGGCTGAAATTGAGGGAAGTCGAGACAAGAACAATTTTAAAGTAGATATTTTATTCAATAGCACGTTAGTGAGTGCTTCCGACGTAAGAGCATATAACGACTCACCAAGGGTAGTCGTCAACCTGGTTCGATCGATGATATATGAATCTCGAGTGGTAGTAATAGTTTGCATGTAAAAATATCTTTAATAATTATACATATTATTATTCTCACCTTTTCTATCAAAATTATAAAGTCGACGAACGGTATCAAATGGTTTATTAGTTGATATACTTTTATGTATTTTCATTCAAATTGTCATGCGCACATACAAGATGATTAGGTATCCATAAACAACAACTACATAGCAACTAATTACATAACACTATCTATATCTCTTACAGATATTAAAAACATTCTTCTTTTGTTAATATTAAATTAACATTCTATTAAGTACTAGCAGCGTTCACCCCGCTTCGCTGCGGTCACCCCGGAACGCAATAAACTTTGTTACTTAGATAATTTTTACTTTTTCGCTTTCAAGTGATATGATAAAAACCATAGAAGATTGCAGTAAATGTTAACATTATATCGCCTGTCATTTATGTTAACCCGCCCCGCTTCGCTGCGGTCACCCCGGAACGCAATAAACTTTGTTACTTAGATAATTTTTACTTTTTCGCTTTCAATTGATATGATAAAAACCATAGAAGATTGCATTAATGTTAACATTATAGCGCCTGTCATTTATGTTAACCCGCCGAGTAACATTATAGCGCCTGTCATTTATGTTAACCCGCCGAGTAACACGGTCATGCGGGTTGCATATAAATACGTTTATTTTTATACCTATGATGAACTAACAAAGGATTTGTACGTTATGGACACTTGAATGGTCAATTATCTCAAGACACTGGTAATTAAAAATTAAAGTGATATGATAAAAACCATCTAGGGTCCAAATCCTAATAACCCCCCAAAAATAAAAGAAATTGGTTCAGCCGTATTAGCGTGATGAGCTAACAAAGGATTTGTGCGTTCTCTTTTATATAATAGATAGTGCACATGTATGAGCACTTTCTGCCCAAGGTACAGGTAATTAATAATCTATCCAAAGTATTTCGTTCTATAAAATGTCGCCCGACAATTGGACTGAATATAAAAGTCATAAGCAAGCTTGGCTTTTATCTTCAAGAACCACTGGTCCGTTTACAATAATGGTCTTACATTACATATGTTCATCACATTTTGATCGCCCCTCGTATGTATCTTCATTACATATCATAGATATAGATACATTTATAACAAATATTTCACTTCATTAATACTTATTTTTGACAATACAGTTTCAACACAAATTAATATAATGAAAACAATTTTTGTGTTTAATCAATCATGAATTAAATTATAATCCTTCACGTTAATAAGAAAGAATTAAAATTATTGGAAACTTATCGTTAGTTAATGAAAATCAAAGAAAATTAAATTGAATAAAAATCAAAAATTAAACATAACCTACGTTCGAAGGACCAAAAGGAAGAAAATAAATCTATTTTTACACAAACAGAAGACACCCTTTTGTTATATATATATATATATATATATATTTTTTAGTCTTCTTCATTAATATTTATTTGAGCAAGAATGTCAGGCGCAACTAATTCTTTCACTAGATGCATCCATTTTTCTTTTGTATACTGAGTAGGTTTCCAAACCTTCAACTCATCTATATTACGAAGTCCAATTGACATACCCGTTTTAGCGTTCAACAATTCAAAAACTTTAGGATTTATTTCCTTAAAACATAACTAAGGACCTGAGAAAATGTCACAAAATTTATAAATCTTCTTTAACAACATATTACTTTGTGGATGTTGTTTAACAAAAACTAAGTCATTGACCTTGATCCGATATTTTCCTTCTTGCAAAGACTCTACTTGAGAATTACGTTTCAAAAATTTGTTATGTCTTCGGATTTTTACCATATTCACTAAACTGGAAGAATCTATAATTGTTGAATCTTCTAACTTGACATCAAAATGTTGTTCCACAGGGAAAAGCAAATCAGAACCATTATGTACATTAGCAGGAGACACGCCTAAAGTATCTGATATAGAATGATTCAAAAGGTACGTGATTTGATTGACATGCTTGATCCATTCGGCATGTTTGTCTTTACAAAAGTGTCGAAACAACATACCAAAATTGCGATGTACATTTTCTACAACAGAGCTACTAGGATGGTACGGAGTTACAAAATGAATTTTAATGTTAGCCTTGTTCATGGCTTTGATGAACACATCGCTTTTGAACTGTGAACCATTATCGCATAATATGTGTTCGATAGGGCCACAATGTGGAATATATACATTCAAGATTTTATTTATGATAGCAGCGGAAGTTGCTCTACGCAGAGGATAAGCTACTACATAACGTGAAAAGATATCCATGGTTGTTAGTAAATAAGTTTCTCCAGTAGCTGCTCTTGGTAAAGGTCCATATAGATCGATTGACAGAAACGAATGTGGTCTTTCAGGTGTTATTGAGAGCATTGGTTTTTGTACAGCCTGGTAATTATGTTTAATTCGCATGCACTCAATACAGTCCTTGATATAATTTTTGATTTGAGCTCTCATTCCCCTCCAGTAAAAGGATTTATTAATCAAGGCACATACCTTTACATAACCAAAATGACCAAAATCGTCATGATAGGCCTTTAATATGCGTGTTGTTAGCGTAGGTGGAATACAAATTTTGTTTCTAGATTTGAATTTAAAATCTTTAATAAGTAGAATTCCGTTAGATAATTTAAATCTGGAATTCCAATGCTTGGGACAATTACATCCCTCACTACATGAAGACAAATGTTCCATGATTTGTTTACATTCATGATACTTCATTTGATGTTCTCGCAAATCTTCTATTGAAATGGTAGCTATTTCATCCTGTAAGATCTTAAATTCGTTGATGGACAAGATATGTTGTTCTTCTCCAGGAAACAGACGTGATAATGTATCTACGGGTCCATTATCTACCCCTTTAATGTGTCGTACTTCGAAATCATAAGCTTGAAGATCTAACGACCAGCGAAGTAGTCTGTTATTATATCCCTGTACGCTGTTAAGGTATCGCAATGAATTATGATCGGTAAGTACTATGAAATGACATCCGCTAAGATATGGAGAAAATTTTTGTATCGCAAAACGTACAGCCAAAAGTTCGATTTCTGTCGTGGTGTACCCCTTTTCAGCTTTCTTTAAAGTACGGCTAGCGCAATGAATAACAGCCGGTTCCTGAATAGTTGGATTAGGTTGCCAGAGTAGTGCAGAAATTCCAAGTTGCGAACCGTCACACTGAACATAGAAAGGAACGTCATATCGGGGGTAATTCAAATGGTGTTTCGTTTTACGCACTCCTTCAACTTATTAAAACTGTGTTCTTGAATCGGACCCCATTGCCATGGTCCTCCTTTCTTTATAATCATAAATAAAGGCTGGGCTATCTCGGCAAATCGCGGGATGGCTTTGCGAAACCAATTGAAGAGCCCTAATATTTGCCGTGTCTGTTTCACATTTAATGGGGCAGGCAGATATTCTATGGCTTGTACTTTAGATTGACTGAATTGTAAACCAGAGGCATCAATTTGGTATCCAAGAAATTCTATGGAATTCTGCAAAAATTTTGATTTCTGTAGATTGATAGTAAGGCCCGAACTTTCCAATCTGTCTAAAACTATATCTAAGTATTTCAAATATTCATGTGGATTTTTTCCCATTATTAAGATGTCATCAGCGTAAGTTATCACGTTGCTACGTAAGTCTTGACCCAAGACTTTATTCAAGCAGGATGCTAACGCCGCACTACCATTGATAAGCCCAAAGACTACACGGTTGTATTCGTATAAGTGACCTTCAAAACTAAATGCTGTGTACGGTTTCGAATCTTCATGTAGTTCGACCTGGTTATATGCCATTACTAGATCTAAATTTCCGAAGACAGCATTCCCTTGTAAAGAAGCTAGTATTTCTTCCACTGGAGGATACCTCACTTGTTCCAGATCAATGTGACAATTCGTGCGTCTCAAATCTAATACCACACGTAGAGAACCATTTTTCTTTGGAACAACATGTAATGGATTAAGATGCACGCTTCGTGAAGGCCTAATGATCCCATCTCTTAACATATCTGTAATTTGCTGACGTACATTTTCCCTGTATCTATATGGAATTATATAAGGCTTGGTTACTATGGGTTTGTCTGTTTTAACTTTAAAAGAATAAACAAAATCCTTGCAACGCCCAGGACGTTCTGAAAATACATTTTTATGTTTATATAGGATATTCTTAAAGTCAGCTTTTACTGTATTATCAGTAAAATCAAGACTGCTTTCGAGTGATTTAACACGTTCAGAAAACAATACATCGTCTTTTAAATCCACCAAATTTTGTGAATCTTCCATTCGTTGATCATTTAATTTACCACTTCCTGCACTAACAGAAACATTATTCACTACATGAGAAATATTATTATATTGACAAGCAATATTATCTAATTTTGGAAGCAGTTTCTGAACGATTTCCTGAGGTATACCAGGTATAGTCAACGTTTGGTTTTTAAAATCAAGCATGACACGTAATTGAGATAATAAATCTAAACCCATAATTAATTTCTCGTTAAGTTCCTTTATTACCAGAATAGGGATTGATATTTCAAAATCTTGAATAGTTATTGTCACACGAGTAATTCCAGCTACTCTCTTTTTATGTTTACCGGTAAAATCAACTATAATAAGGTTCTCAGCCTTTTGTAGCTTAGGATTCGAATAATTACTAGTAATTGCTTTCCACAATGAATACGATAATAGAGAGGCATTTGCTCCTGTATCAAGTAAAGCTTCAGTACTTAACCCATTGACTTTAGTAGGTATTTTAGCTGTACTATATGATTTTAAAAATACAAAATTTTCTTCAATATTAAAACCATCATTGACGGTATCATCTTCGAACCAACAACGATTTACAACAGGTATAAATTGGTACTGACATCTATTAATTGCTATTTCCGAATAATTATTTACAGAGACGTCATGTGAAAGATCATTTTCATCATTAACATGAACATGTAAATTGGAAGATAAATGTTCATAAGAATTATCGCTTAAATTTGTAGATAAATGCTCATGAGAATCTACAGCTGATATGGGTTTAACCCCTACCACATCAGCCGCAATTAGTTTAAATTCATACTCGTGTATGGTTCCAATAAAGTACATTGTACAGCACAATCATGATTATGTCCCGTATTACTGTTCTGTACAGGAATTACTTCAATACCTGGATCTTGATGCGAAGTGCCATCTCTTGACCTCCAATTACGTCTATCCACGTAGTTTGCTGTATTCCTGGAATTTCGCCATACATTCCGTCTATTTTTAAACCTATTTTGATTATATGGTCTAACATAAGGATTGCTACGATTAATTAGGTTAGGCGGATTCCCTACATAACTTTGCCTATTTCGCTCGTTTTGATTGCTAGAATTTACTCGGCTTAGGTTGTGTTCCGTATCGTTCACACTTCTGATATTTAGATTCCGAATAGGTACAAAATGATCTGAATTATTCTTATTTTTACCCACTCCTACTTGTTGATTCAAAGCATGGTATTGAGTTTCATAGCATTGGACAAGCATTAATAAATGGTTGAAACTCATACACTGTGTAGAAAACAAGATCTGTTGTAACTTAAATGGGAGCAAATTTCGAATCGATGCTATTATTCTAGATTCCGATTGCAATGGATTAACGACTTTTAATTCGTTGTATGTATTTACAACAAATTCAACAACAGATTTATGCAAACGAGGATTGAAATGTTGATTTCTAATGGTGGCATCTCGATTTGCAAGCAAAAAGTCATTTTCATAATTGGCGATCAGTGCCGCCTTAAATTCCTCATATGTATTGATGTGATCACGTACTGCTTTAAACCATAAAGAACATGGTGGGAGTAATACATGAGGGATTAATTTCATATATTGTGATCTATCTATACACATTATATTGCATTCGTCCTGAAATTTTTCCAGGAAAGAAGTAGCGTTTTCATTACATTTACCACTGAATTTACTCATAGCCCGTATTTCACTCATCTTAACACTCAACTTTACCTTCCTTTTATCATTCCGTGTACTTATTGGCTGACAATTCCTATCCATGACGTGATGTGTCGTTGCACCATCCCTTTTCCGCCCATCTGTCCTCTTCGGATGAATTTCTTCCAAAATAATATCCTCATCAGACACAGGTGAAGGCGAAGTCATCTCTGGTGAGTGGGGAAACTCCAAGCGATCACTACCCATATTATTGTGGTATGTGTTGTCCTTAACCCGTAGCGTTCTAATTTCTTCCTGTAGAGTAGCTATCAATTGCGTATTTGCACGTATGTTGTTAGAATTATTGATGACCTGAATCTTTTGCTGTTGAACAGAAGATTCTATTACTTCTAAATCCTTTTTTACATCACTGATTTCTTGGCTCAGGTGATTGTGATTATCCTGGCATTCCTCAGATATTCCTTTTAACTTTTCCTCGAACTGCGAGGTGATATCGTTCATCGTCTGGATAATTAATTGTTTCGTTTCATCTGACTTCTGTTCCATTCGTCTGCTTAATTCTTCGCATTGCTTGTTGGATTCTTCGGACTTCTGTTCTATCGTCTGCTTTAATTCCTCGTATTGCTGGTTGGATTCTTCGGACTTCTGCTCTATCGTCTGCTTCAATTCGGTAGACATCTGAATCAATTGTCGCTGTAAGGCTAGCAAGATTCGGTCTTCTGATGTCATTCCTGGTGCTACACTATGTTCACCGTCGTCACTATTATTGGATTCTTTCTCAATTGCCTCACCGTTCATTTTTCTTATAATTATTCTACCACTTCTTAGTCTGGTGAAATTTGTATTCATTAACTTTATTACAAAAGTAAATTCACCCTTACTTTGCTTCGGGATATGAATTTACAGCAAGTCCCGGGTGAGGTAAACCAAAATTTTTATAACGACTCACCAAGGGTAGTCGTCAACCTGGTTCGATCGATGATATATGAATCTCGAGTGGTAGTAATAGTTTGCATGTAAAAATATCTTTAATAATTATACATATTATTATTCTCACCTTTTCTATCAAAATTATAAAGTCGACGAACGGTGTCAAATGGTTTATTAGTTGATACACTTTTATGTATTTTCATTCAAATTGTCATGCGCACATACAAGATGATTAGGTATCCATAAACAACAACTACATAGCAACTAATTACATAACACTATCTATATCTCTTACAGATATTAAAAACATTCTTCTTTTGTTAATATTAAATTAACATTCTATTAAGTATAGTGCACATGTATGAGCACTTTCTGCCCAAGGTACAGGTAATTAATAATCTATCCAAAGTATTTCGTTCTAAGCAGCACCTAGAAGACAAGCATTCTGAATTGTTAGAAGGCGTATGACTGGTGCAGCCTCATTAAATCTTCTAAAGATTTCGTCGAATGCGGTTTCATCTGTTCCAAGACAACCCACCTCGCATTTAGAAAATTTAAGACGCAAGCCAAGAAGTGATGCCTTCTTATTTATTTCTATTAAAGATGAAAGAACTATCTCGGGTTCACCAGCAATTGTTCCATCGTCTAAGTACTAAATGTTTAATTCGGTATCCAGTGATTTAACTAAAGAGTGAATGGTTATAGCGAAAAGTGCTGGGCCCAGGGGATCACCTTGTTGTACACCTCCCTGAGAAGAAATAGTGTTTCCGTTGAAAAACAGATCACTTGGTTGAGCATAACATTGATAAACATGTGGATAAATTGAAGGAAAATTATTCATCACTGCGGCAAGCATAGTATCCCGGTGAAGCTCATTAAATGTGTTACGAAAATCCAATTTTACAATCGCCTTAGTATCACTGTGAGTAGAAGAGAAATAAACTCGGGCTGCGTGAACAGCTGCCTCGGCACCATTAGGAACACAAACACCAAACTGGTGGGGGGATAAAAAGTTCTTAACTGGCTCACGTATTCTAAAGCATACAATTTTTGCCGATATTCTGCGCCAAACATTCCCAACCGCTATAGGCCGAATACCACCATCCTTTTTTTCTTAGCGCTGTAAGTTTGGCACCGAAGAACAGTGGGCGAACTTTTAAAGATTCTTCTCATCATGATTGTATGTTTATTTTGAATACTAATTACAGAGTTACTTGCTGAAGGACTTAACAGAAAAGACATTACAAAAGTCTTTATCTGTTTTTGTAATAAAAGTATCGTTTTAAGAGTCCAGCTTAAAAAGAAAAAAAAAGAAAGAAAGAAATGTAAACTCGTATTGTGCATAGCAATATTCATTCAAGTTTTCGTTTATTTTCTGCTAGAGTGTAATACTGGCATTACAAGGTGATTTTGCTTTGTTTCTTGAAATATAGTTCATTCTCAACATCTTATGCAGAAGATGGATCGGATGAATTACATGTTACACCAGAAAACAGCAGAATATTTTCTAATATTTTTACTTTTACCCTGCTGACTTCAATGGGTTTTTCATAAATTACTGCTTAGTTTAGGAGGTAGCTGAACAAAGGTATGTTTCGAAGACCTCGAATTGGGAGTGAAACAATTAGCAAATCGCATGAAGCAGATGGTTGAACATTGTAATCTCTTTGTAGTTACGATATTTTTCCTACTTCTATCACTTAATGTAATCATTCTAAATTAAAAATATAAATGATGTATCACATTTGCGACTTAAAATCACCATAATTTTCTATATTGTGGGTATTTTGTTTGTCTACAATGACATTATCACAGCCTTACTACAATGTTATCGTTCAATTTCCACACCTGACTGTGGCAAAAATGTAGAAAAAAGAGCCAAACCTAAATTGAATTCGTAAGGATCTAGGCAGTGGCGGCTCGTGGAATATAAGGTAAGGTGGGCCAAACCTCAAGACAAATACTTTATGGTTACTACTACTACTACTATTACTATTGCTATTAAGTGAATTGTTTAAAAAACTCGAAATTGCAGTCAGAAAAACTTATCATAGTAACACATTAAGTATAATCATAGAGCAACAACACTATGTCCACCAGTTTTGACACCTCAGAAAATGTATCTGTTAAGTCATTGTGACACAGAAATAGTAATAAATCACTTTTGTTATTAATTGCGCAAAGAATATCATTGCTCTATGCGGCCGGTAGTTCAGATTTGAGCTTTTCTCTGTTCAGCATCGGATAGGAACAGGATACAACTGTTAAGTCATTTTCCTGGACGGAAAGGTCTGAGGGTTCACCTATTGGAAACACGAGTAATTTTTTTTAACGCGCGTACTTTCTTCATTTTCGCACAACCATACGAAAACACAAGGGGAAAAATAGCACAAAAGACACTAAGAAGATGCACGTCTAAACTGAGGAGTGGACACGCGGTTGATTTTGGATCCCTTCAGCAGAAGTAACACAAGAGAGCAAGGTCAAGGACAAAACAACAGAAAGCGCGGAATCAACAGTCTCTACAGAAAAAAAGAATTTTGGCAACAAGCAAGCTTCAAACCTTTTTGTTCGGAAGAAGACGGGTGGAATCGTGTAATGAGGGCCTACGATTCTTGGCCCATGACACCTATATTCAAGCTGGGTTTTCACGTTGTTCGCCACACGAGTCAATGCGAGATGATACTAAGTCCACATTTAAACATCTCAGGCCCTTTTTGCCTTTATTTTGTACT
Organism: Thermobia domestica; assembly: GCF_964235325.1. NCBI lineage: Eukaryota > Metazoa > Arthropoda > Insecta > Zygentoma > Lepismatidae > Thermobia > Thermobia domestica. Next base: position 254,409,472 of record NC_137454.1, read on the forward strand.
GACCGCACGAATAGCGGGAACCCGGGACCCCCATGCACCAGAGGTAAACGCTCTACCACTGAGCCACTGCGGCCCCAAGGAATTGTACAATATCGTCTTCAGTCTTTTTTTCCTTCCGATGTAGAAGTTAGGCTGCAGTAGGAAGTTTGAATCATATTCTCAACTCGAGGAACGTTTCGAGATATTTTCTTCATTGAGAAAGGAATATGTAACCTGTTTCTGAGTTCAAGAAGGAAATGATGAACTATTCAACTAAGGAACATATCGGCCTTAGTATTTCGCTTAGTCTTAAATGAAAAGCATTTAACCAGTAACAGTTTTTGTGCAACAGAAAGTGACTGAAGTGTAAGTGGTAACCGCATTGAGCTTCGACCAAAAAGGCCCGAATTCGAATCTCTCAGTATCAAAATTTTTAAATGCTTCAATTTCAATATCAATCCATTTCAGTGTGATAAAAATGTTCTTCTTCTGTAGGGAAGGAAAGAGACGAGAATGAATTGGAACTTGAGTAGGTTAATGAATGAAGAGGAAGATTTAAACATTTACCTCCTTCAATCGCTGTAGATTTAATATTATAATTTTATTTCGACCATTTTTAACTCATATATGATGAGTGTTTTCCTTTCTTCTCATATGCAGTATGTAATAAAGTAATACATTATATGCACAAACAACGAGTTATAGTATGCGTAATTGATATATGGTGTTGATTAGACAATAAAAATTCTGTATCGTAACAGAAGAAAGCCTATTTCAGTCTTCCCAGTCGTAGAACTGTCTGGTTAGGTTGCATATATGTTCAGAAGTTTGAAAGCAAAACAGAAAGAGATGTACCTCACCTAATGGAATTATAAAGCTCATGGGTCTAGATACTTGGGTGGGTGACGATACAATGTATAAATTTATAATGGTATAGAGTTCGGATTTCTATATGTTCCTGAGAGGGAAAGGCCAGTTATAATGGTATTGGGTTCGAAAAAGATATGTCTCTATTCGGGACGTCAGATATGATGGGAGTTTGGATTGGAATCCTGTGTATCCCAGATTGAGAAAGCCAGATATAAGAGTACGGGTTCGAACCTTGGACCTTTCAAATGAGAAAACCACTTTACGAGATTATTCGGTTCCACAGTCTAGTGGGATCACTAGATAAAAATTAATGAACTGAAATACTGGCCAAATAACAGAAATTCTCTCCCACGGTCTCAGGATCCGGGCGTTATAATAAACTAGGCGTTGGCCGTGTGCCCACCATCACTGTCGTGTCAAGCTGTGGACAACATCATCAAAACCTGTAACAAAGTACATAAAATGGGATCCATATGCTAGTTCCACACCAGATGTGCAGCGGGATACAAAATAAATGTTTTGTTTGCTTCACTTCAAAGATACTATAGCTTATTCAAATCCTGGATCAAGTTGAGTACCGATTTAAGATGATATCTTTCAGCCTCTAAGAAGAGAGCACAAGGTTATTAAATACTTATTGTTATTAATATTAGATATTCTTACTTTTCAAGAAAATAACAAGAACTTGTAAATAAGAAATATGTATTAACTTTAACTTTCACTCAAGAAATCACATATTAATATGAAACAACACAGCAATATTTTGAATATATGCAATTTTCACTTATCAAGAACTTGGCCCATAATATAAATGATTACGCGACGATACCGTTGACGCGCACGATATTCGCGATCGGCGGATGCGTTGATTCGAATGACGATAAAAGTTCACTACAGGTATTTATTTCACTTCCATTAGGATGCGTAAAGATGAGTTTATTTGACATCTCATTATCTGGATTGTAGTAGCGCTCTTCTATAAGTTTCTGTATTCATTTTAAATTCAAAAAAAGTTAACTGAGGGTGTATGATGAAAACACATTGAAGATCACAACATTTTAGAAGTATACGAATTTATCGTTGCACTATTAAAAAATACTTAGTTAAATTTGAACTAATTTTATGAATACTTCCATTTTTGTGAGTTCTCTGGTGCGTTTTACTTCTATGAGAGCGAGACTCCTTTAGGTCTTAGTTTTTCGGAGTTTTGAAATTGCTCTGACACATCGCTTGATGCGTCACATCGTTGCCAGTTAAGCAGCGTAAGAATACACTACCAAACTGAAATATAGTGCAGATAAAACATTAAGTTTTTGCTTCATTGTTTTACTAATAATACATAATGGATAATTCATAGGTTAATTAAAAACATATTGAAGACACTGATACTCCCAATAAAATATGAAATCAATGACTATAGGTAAATTTTACGTTATCACGTAAAATCGGTTCTCACTGCATGAGTCTATACTGCGTGGGCGTTCAGCATGAGAGTAGCAAAATTCCTCGCCTAATTTGGTCTGACGGGAGGAAGTAGGGCTGTCTGGAAAAGTGAGGCACCTTTTGGGTGACAAAATTCCTGTGCTTCTTTCTCCTCCAAATGTTAGCTGGTTGCGTTTTACTTCTAAAATATTAGCGTTGAAAAATACGAGGGTTGATTTAAAAGTTTATGTCTATTCATATCGTTATAAATTAACTGTCAATAAAACAGAAAAGTTAAAAAATGTCAATGTTTATTGATTCATGAACTTAGCTTTTAGTTCAAGACATTTTATATATTCCAATTCTGTAATTTTTGTCGATCCTAACGAGGCTGCTCCCTTGTTCAACTCTTTCAGTAATTGCTGATAATGCACAACGTTCTAGACATCGAGCTAAAAGACACATACAATGTCTGAGTGATATTTAGTGACGAGTACGACGTATTATCGAGTTTGTATTGACCTCCTCTGCTTTCGTCCAAGAACTTTCTTCGATTTATTTGCTCTCAAAACAACCTAAGCTGAAGAAATTGTTTTGACTATGGAATACAAACTACATTGATTGACCAATTACTTACCATCCACTAATGTTACTCAGTTAATTTTCCTTCCAATATTTCGAATACTACACTCGGGTACTCCTCCTCATGAACAAACACAAGCTTATGTCCTTTCTTGCAACAAAATCTTAACTTTTTTTTGTATCAACCATGAAAATTTAAGAACAATTACATATATTATTATCAGTACTAGTAGTCACTTGCTGTTTCTAGTAAATTGGGCATTCATAAATTTTGAACACAAGTAGATTAGTATTTTTGTCAAATAAGTTTTCAAGTGGAAATATGTTTTTAGTGAAATTTTGATAGGTATGTATAGACAATTAAAAAGTAAAACAAAATTAAAATAATTACTGCTGATGAAGTTTATTTTCCAACTTATGTGGTCATCAAATGATTTTATACAATTTATACTGTAAAATATCTGTAGTTCAATTAATGTAAAGAAACACTTAAATGCATAATGTTGTGGAAGTAATAACGTAATTTTTGCTTACAGCTTTTGTAATTTTAAAATAACCCACTAAAATTTGTTGTCGGGTCTCTTTTGTATCCAAGTGTTGATTGCTGGTAGGTTACGAACTTTCTCAATTAAGCCTTTGAAGTTGGGATACTTGTCAAGAATTTTCTGGTCCAATGTAGCTTCAAACATTTCGATAATTGCTGCGAAATACAAATCCACCCATGTAAGCTGAAAATAAGTAACAGTGCGAAAATTTATTTTAAAGACAGAGAAAGTATTTTAAACCTTTTAAACCTTATAGTGAAGTAGATTATAAAGAAACTTACTTAGTAGGATAAACTTGGGTTATATTAACAATTAATCCAACTGAATTCTTTTAATTAAGATTTTAATGACGCTCATAGTTATGAAGCCACATGCTGTAAATACTATATCGCACTCCTTGTTATGCCGTGCTGCTATTATACCAAACTAATATCTAGGAGCTTTCCATATTGGACCAGAATATATATAGACCAATTACGCTTCAAACCTTTAATTAGACTTACTCAATATATCCACAAGGGATCCCTTAAATCACATAGACTATTCTCACAACGGAGTGCTCTCAAACATCTAATAAGGACCATATACAGAGTGGTCCATTTTAATCTTTCCACGGAAATATCTCGAAAATGGTTGAACATAAATAAACTGAACAAAAGCTCAAATAGGAAATACCATGAGGCAAATCGAATATTCTTGCCCTGAAGACGATTCGAACCTGTCACAGACATATATTGCGCTAACCAGTCTAACTCTCATACAATATAAGTAGACCTAGAGCAGGGATCTCCCGGCTGAAATTAAAAAAAAAAAATCTACGTTCTCCTGTAGAACTACAGCAAAGGGTTTAACAGTGAGCATTTATCTGTTTGCTCCTATTAAAATGTCAGCTGACGTGGGTTACTTCCAAAGGTCAAAACAACAAAAATTACAATACTTGGTTATGCAGTATAAAGTAGTGTCCGGTTGCAGCCACACACCATAACATTGCACAGCCGAAAATTGGATACCATGACGATAATAGACTGATGCGTTTTATATGAAGAATTCCTCAACCGTTTATTGGACTGCCTGTTCAGCAGGGAAGCTTTGCCACGAAGTAATCGAGATGCTGCAGGAAGTTGTAGTCGATGGAAGAAATGTCAGGAGAATACAGTCAGCAGGAAAGAATTTAATACTGAAACTCATAGAGAACCTGTACCAGTCTTTGAGCATACAATTTCTTACCACATGAGGATGTCATATCTGTTGATCATTATTAAATGTGCTTTCAGATAAGTTTGCTGTGCATTTTATGGAGATCAGCACTCTAATGATCCGCAATGATGGTTTCACTTCGACAGAAAAAGATATGATAGATCATCCTCACCACAGACATAACAGTGATACGACACACACACACACACACACACACACACACACACACCATACACCAGTAACAACAACTTCTGGAGAAAATATGATTCTGGACGTTCATCACGATTGAACTACTGTCCTGGCAGTTTACAACTGTTGTAGCAGACCATTTTTTTAAAATCAGAAATGACAATATGATACAGAAAACTAGTTGGTGTGTGTCGACTCGTGTGAAAATCTTAAGTACAACTTTTTATAATACCAATTACGTGGAAGTCCGAACAGTGATTCGGTACTCTTTTACAATTTTTTCGAGGATCCACTTCCACAGTGATTTTGAGAACAAGTTATTGGTCGGTGACCAAGGAATTCATTATTAATATTGTGTTACTGGCACAAACTTTCACAAACCCAAGGTGTATGGTGCGTACAATCATCATTCCTGGTAAATTGAACTTGTGTGTTCGTAAGTAGATGTGGAGAATGTCCCAGTTTGAACTCATAATGAAAAACTCTCAATTGTGTGTTCTGTATGGCACACTTTTACATGAACTCTTTAGCAACACATTGGTTTCTGTCGTACGGCTTGATCTTAGTCCATTAAATCGTTGTATTACAGAGGATGGTTTCCAACCAGACTTTCAATCGTAATCAATCGTAACAACCTAATATAGCGTTTTATTAGATACAATTCGTAACACATCGAGTGACATATCATTTAAGTGTAGATCAACGATATACTCATACATATTATGTACTGTCAATTCGTATTGTTTCTCAATTTCTAAAATATTTTAAAGAAAACTTCAAAAATGAGACCTACAGACTAGAGATGCAAGGGCTCGGAAAAAAACCGGCTTTTTTGGAAAAAAACTCGTTTTTTTCTGCTTCGCTTTTTTGCTTGGGAAATTTTGGGCTTTTTTCAAAATTCTGCTTTAAATTGATAAACCAGATTTTGTTTAACTTCTCTATAAGACAAAAAGTCATTTAATTAGTGGCTGATGTCGATAATAATATAAAACCTCGAAAATAAACCATGAATTTCGAAAAGATATTTCAAACAGTTTTACTTCTCAACATATTTACATTATGAATTCCAAAGGATTAACCAATGTATATAATAAGATTTTTTTAACCTCCTACATACAAAAGTAAGCAGGGTTGGCAAGAACCGTGGTTGTTTTTGAAAATGCCAAAACCCCGTTTTGGGGGGGGGAGTTTAAACTAGGTTTTTTTGGTTTAAACCAGGCTTTTTTGGGTTTAGATATTTTGCTTTATGTATTTATATTACATATCGACCGAAATAAGTTTGTTTCGCCTTGGTGCTATTATGCAACAATGGGGTTATGCTGGAAGAGGTCACATAAGCTTAAAGAAGTCCTGTCAGTAAATTTCTTAAATTGAGAAACACCCGCCCTAGCCATCGGGAAAACCCCGTCATTACTCTAAATGTAAAACAATAACGGAAAAATCCTGTTATTGCTTTGCATGTAAAATTTAAAGGCCAACATATCATAATCAGTACGCTAAAACTGAGGTATTAAATTACAAATTTAGTACGTACATATCATTGAAAGTCCAATCTAAGCTAATGTTGGAAGCTACGTAGGCAATCGATAAATTTTGCCAATTTCTATCAATATATTTAAGTAACCTTGGCTTCTTTATAAAACAACAGGCATTCAGGCATGCAGAAATATAGGATTTGGTTTCGTTTCGTATGTTCAGGTTTAACATCCTTACGTAATACCGAGGTTATCAAGAAGAAGACTTTCGCTTAAAGTGACAGCCGAACCGTTACTTTGTTTACGCATGGAAAAAGGGTTGTGGTTCGACCGAGAATTTAACATGGGACACCTTGATTAAAAGGTGAAAAGGAAATAAAACTAATGCAGATGGTTTAATGTGGGGAAACGTCACCATGAAGTTCACACGATTCGCATTTTTCGTTCTTTTTTTTTTTTTTTGTTTAAACCAGTTGTTTATTTTAAAAAAGAAAAAAAACCAGCTGGTGTAAACCAGCCAACCCTAAAAGTAAATACTTATTTTTTTAAAAAAATACACAAATAACTAGCAAAATTCTATGTGGTATTTTTCAAAATATTCCATACCCTCTTTTTGGAACAAAATAATTTAAAATAAAACAAAAAAATACTTAGATTTATATGATACACTTAAAGGCTGCACATCTAGAGCTCTTGGTTTTATATATTATTGAAATTCTACAGTTTTATATAACCACCATCACGGTTTACTCAGTTCTCAAGTTTTCTGAATTTTTAACAAGAGGAATTCAACATATGAAGGGTATGAGGTAAGAACATGGTAACCCACAATTTTACTATTTTAAGAAATTAGAGATTTTCTGCTGCACAATCCGTTTTGAAAGTCGGAAAGCTAAGTTTTCACATAAGACTATACATGAAGGATTAAACGAAGCGGTATGCGTTGCTGTCTATCTGGTGCCGCATAACTCAGCAATTAAAAATTTGTTAGTTATCATGTTCTTGGCTCACACACTTCATATCATTATGGAACCCTCCTCACCCCACCACCACCCGAAAGAAAAGGACTACGGAATATATTTAACTTAAGATAAATACAAAACAAACATGACTGAGTGGAGCTTTTGCGCTTCTATCGGGAAGTCCGGGATTCAACTCAGCATTCGACCATTCTGACAAAGCTTTTCTTCATTCCATCTGTGAAGTAGAAATAGTGCGTGTACTGTGAGAAATAGTGTTGGCCGACTTCCTTTCTTATTGTTTTTAAATCGTTATTATTACTAATTACCAGCAGTGACGGTTTTGCGAAGGTTAGGGGGGCGGTCTTTCGGACTGAAGCCTGTTTCCCAAAATTACTTAATGTCTAAAACAAACGAAATATCTATTAGTCATGCCTTTACTCATAAACTTTAAGCTCCCGTCAAGTAAAAATTACGAATGTTTAGAAAAACTAAACATTAGTAAGACAAAAAACTCTCAAAATACTTTTCTAAATCCGCCACTGATTCTCAGTATAAAATGATCTTCAATGAGGTTGTATCCGGAAGATTATCGCTAAATATATAAACGAAACGAAATATTAGCTATGCCTGTACTCATAGACTTCAAGCTCCTCCCAAATAAAATTAGGATATTTTAGAAAACGAAACAGAGAAATCCCTCCCAAAGTACTTTTCTAAATCCGCTACTGATTACTTGTATAAATTAGTATTCAAGGTTGTATCCGGAAAATTGCTAAGTCGTTGCACAGCTACAGTATAACAGAAATGTGGAAGTACGGTTTGACGGATATATTGAAAAACGTACGGTTTGACGGAAATATTGAAAAACGTACGCTTTGACGGATATATAGAAAAACGTAAGTTTAACTTTTGCGCTAGAAGTTAGGGTACTAAGCTCTTAGAAATGAAACACGGATGACAAACTGAAATGATCCCGAGAAGAAAAAAATGTCGGTAACTCAAAAGTTAAAATAAAACTAAATAGCCTCTAAAATTACCCTCAAATACTACATTCTTCATGTTAGCTTTAATTCGTAAAACATGTGCTCCATCCATCTTGCTGGTGAATTTTAGAGCGAAATATGGCATTTAGGTCATGGAATTCTTATCTAACTATAGAATATACTATAAGAAAGCTATTTAGATAGAAAAATCATGAAAATGAAAAAAGCCAAAATTTCCAAAATTCTCGTTTTTTCCCCAAAAAAAGCCGGCTTTTTATGTGAAAAAAACCATCGATTCAAAAAAGCCGGCTTTTTTGCATCTCTACTACAGACTGACGTCGAACTCTAACTACTAGATATGCCTTGAGATGTTCCAGTCATATTCTCATCCGTGCGGCTTTCTGTTCGTCGGCGAAGCGTTGGGGTATCTTTTGAGCGCAGATTTTCAGGTACAGAAGCTCTCGACTACTGTGTTTTACCATCATGTTTACAGTGTCATTTTTTTTTCATAATTGACCATAGATACCTGCCCAGGCTGTGGAAGATCCGCCATACATATCCGTTTACCACAAAACTTGGCAAACTACATGAACAGTGTTTTTTTTTTTTTTTTTCCGAATAAGTGTCTCCATATACCGCTTGCATTCAACGAAATATTGCACTTGTCAAAGATTTTTGCTCAGGAATTGAACCACGCTACGATGTATCTACTACACATCACACTTTCTTAAAGTTTTTCTAATACCATAGAGTAAATAATGAATAATAATGAATTGTATTCATTATTTAGTACAATGTTTATATCTAGACATGTTAGGAAGGAAAGTTCCTCCCCTCAAACCTCTAGAATTCTCCTTAAAACTTAGGTGATGAATGTGGCCTACCCTTTAGAACTTTAGCTTCCACTCCAAAATCGGGATTCAGATAAAGCACTATTTACTCTATGCTTCTACTCAGCATATTTCAGCACCTTTCCGGTTTACCTATTCTGGTTATTACTGCACATAAAACCATACAATGCGGCCTCCTCTTGGCGACTCCATCAATTATTTTCAGTAGCGCCAGTTTTGTTTCAATTGAGAAACTAACATATCACACGAATGTGCTGTTTAGTAATTGATTTTCCTAAATTTGAGTTAAGTGTTTGAAATTTGCTCACGAGTGTCAACACAGTTGACTCAATGGCTCTAGAGCTCGATAAAAAATGTGATTCTTCACTGCTAGTACCTTTACCAATAATGCATGTAATCAGTTCATCTTTTGATTGTACGAGCATCTGGTGCACAACTTTGTATGTGAAAAAATTCGTAACATAGCGGCCTTAGCTGAATTGCCAAGGTAATATGACAATTCAGGTACAATAAAATCCCTCAGCAAAGTTGCACTTCCATAAATATTCTAGCAGGCAATGGAAAGTCCAGTTATACTGAGAAAAAGTTTACTCTTGACTGCCTGGACAGAACCATTGCACCCAGACACCGTTGGATTTTCCCTGAAACTGCGATGAATCCTCGTCCGTATCCAACATCAGTTATGAGTTAAGTCACAACATTCAGCGGTAGTAATACGAGTTGTTGCCTGAGTAGTATTGGTGCAGACTATAAACGTATGGAAAGAGAGTTTGGACAGAGAGTGCATTTGTACAACTGTACTGTACAGAAAGTGAAACATCCGAACAGATTAACAGGGGACGCGAAAACGTGATTGGACAGAAAAAAATGTAGACAACACCCGTATTTTATTTAACCGTCAGGTAAAATGCCCTTGATAGCAGTAGACTATAAACAATTGTCTTCCATCCCTTTCCCAGCTTTAATTGTGAGATCGCCCTAGACATAGGTCACCATTTGGCAATTGTCTGTTGTCGAATGTCTATTTCCCGTACACTGTTCTGTGACAAGTAATATAAAAATGGGACATTCTATTTCCAGTACCAGTACGCATTTCCTTAGATAGTGATCCTCAATGTATATCTCTACCCGTAACATGGTAGCCTTTAACAACTCATTTCTTTACTTCTTTCATTGTGATCTGTGGTGGCACCAGTGGCGTATTTTATGGGCAACCGAAGCTACCGGCGGTAGGCCTGCAACAATAATAAATAAAGTTATATAACACGTATAAATTAATTAAAAATAATACTTTACAGTTTATTATCTTCTTTTCATGGTACTTTCTTTCATTCTCTATATTTTCGCAAACATAAATACGTACTAAGGCAGCCCTTAACGCTTAGAACGCAATCTCTCTCGCTTTCGTAAACACTGATGATTTGACAACTCCTGGGAAACCGCAGACGTCTGCAAGCAGAGAGAAACGTGTAACTGATTGCGCGCCTACGTAGGTTCCCCTGTAACAGTATACTAGCAAGGCACGGGATGGCAACCAAGCAGGTTATCTCTCTGTTGATCGGTTTCTGTAAGCGAAGTGAGTGAATTGAAGTTAAGAACAATGACATAGCAGCCATTTTGAGGCTATCTGAGAATTTCGGGGCGTATTTCGTAGCGCTTTGCGTCAACGCAATGTAAATTTGCGTTTTACATTGCGATTCTTGTTAGCTGAGTCCGCTGAAATGAGGCCCATAGACAGTATTGTAGATTGGAGAATGTGTTAATTTCTATTACTCTGGTGAGGATTGTGAGTAATATCTAGCGGGAAAATGAAATACTATGAAGAAAATTATCAATTTTTATTTTTGTTACCAAGTAAATTGATTATAGAACGTTTTTTGTAAGGTTAAAATCAATACACTAATTGAGTTAAGACCAAATAGCAAAATCACTATGCATATTTCGTGATGCAAATTTATGAACGAAAAATATTGCATGGGATAACCGAGCATATTCCGTAACTGTTTGCATTAACAACGCAAAATTTGCAATTTAGGTAGCGATAATGGACATAACAATGTTCCCAGCTGGCCGAATCCAGGAAATATGAAGAGCAAATGCACGAAATTCACTGTTGATATAAAGACAGACTGATACATGAAAGATGGAGGCCATAGGCCGAGCAAACGCGGTGGTCTGAGGGCGGAGTGCTCAGCTAGCCAAAGTTTCAATATAAAATTATATATGTAAATCTACAACTAGCAAGATTAGTATATGCATCATAATCATAATACTATTTGTTTTAGTGATACCTCCGAAATTTTGAAAAGTTGTTCAAATAAAACTTAAAATTGCGTTTTCAGTCTCCACATTACCAAACACTACCCCAAACACTGAGGGCCTCCGGACCTCCCGAAAAGTTTAGTTGTTAAAAGAAACACTAAAATTGCGTTTTAGTTTCCCCACTGCCGAAAACTTTTCGGGGGAGGACCCCCGGCCCCACCCCGAAATGAAATACTCGCTACTCCACTATGCGTGTATTAAATGTAGTAAATATCTACAGTACTATATAATTTCATACTAGCAAGCCAATCTAACAAGTTTTGACATGTACTTCGAAGAACTGAACACTTTTCGAAAATATAGGTGATGTAACTGACCCGCTTGCCCCACCCTGCAGGCAGCCATGCATACAAGAATAATTATACTTTAAGATGTGTTTTAAAAATTTAGCAAAAGCTACTAACAATCCTTATATTGTGAATAATATTAGAGAATGACGCCTTAAATGCGTCATAACAACCATAAATAGACTTTTTTTTTGTTCAATTTGGAATACACGAATTGACTTTCGAAAGTTATTTTGCAATTTAAGGTTAAAATAATAGGCTCTACTTGCACTATGTGTTAATATGACTGAATAAAACAACACCTGCGTATAATTTCTTATAAAAAGTCCCCCGTTACTAAAGGCATGCTTGAAAATGAACGAATTCATCTTAGGGGAATGTGAGAGGTGTTGGGGTGTGCAGAATATTCTGTGGACATAATATATATGTTTACAACAGAAGTTGTAAACGTAAAAAATAAAGAAACTACTGAAGCATTACATTCAGAAAATATCTCCTTATGTCCGGAAACTTAATACAAACTATCCATTTACTATTTATGGAGAGGCCATCCCTCCCTTGGAGTCCATGGATGTACCTGTATTGCAATAGACTATGTTGTTAGGCATAGGGACCACAACACACTTGTTTGCTCTGAAGCCTAATGTGCTATTAAAACGGCACCGGGGAGTAGATTAGACTGAAGAGTAGAGTAGACGGCACTAGCGCGGGGCCCCCTCAGGCGCGGGGCTCGATTGGGAGCAATCGGTCCAATCGGCTTAAGGCCGGCCCTGTATGATGGGATTTCATTTACGGTGGAAAACATTAATGGTCTCAAAGCAAAAGTTCAAATAAAACACACCAACCACTTTCTGTTCATTGTTATGCATATTTATTATTATTACACTCGTGCTCATAAATTAAGGATAATGCGGATACATGGTGAAACAACGCTCTGGTGGGCGGTTTTCGGTTGGAAATCACCTCGGGGTATTACCATGCGGTGCATTTGACGATTCGGTGCGGTGCAGTCGTCGCACGGTGGCGCTGTCAGCAGTCCTAATACGCAGAAGTGTGTTGGTGCATGTCAGAGTACGGTGCAGTGTGTAAGTGTGCAGATGTTATCAGACGTGCTAATGGTGACTGTGTGTTGAAAATGGCTCAAAGAACACATATTGATGATGTTATGAGGGGTAGAATAAAAGGGCGACTGGAGGCTGGTCAAACACAGCAGGTCGTAGCATGGGCCCTCCGTGTACCACAAAGTGTGATCTCTAGATTATGGCAACGATTCCAGCAGACAGGAAACGTGTCCAGGCGCTACAGTACGGGACGTCCACAGTGTACAACACCACAAGAAGACCGATATCTCACCATCAGTGCCCGCAGACGGCTACGGAATACAGCAGGTAGCCTTGCTCGGGAACTTGCCACAGCCACTGGAACAGTTGTCTCCCGACACACAGTCTACAGACGACTGAACAGACATGGTTTATTCGCCCGGAGACCTGCAAGGTGCATTCCACTGACCCCTGTTCACAGGAGAGCCCTAAAGCCTGGTGTCAAGAACACAGTACATGGTCAATGGAAGAGTGGCCCCAGGTTATGTTCACGGACGAGTCCAGGTATAGTCTGAACAGTGATTCTGGCCGGGTTATCATCTGGCGTGAACCAGGAACCAGATATCAACCCCATAATGTCCTTGAAAGGGACCTGTATGGAGGTAGTGGTTTGATGGTGTGGGGTGGGATTATGATTGGTTCACGTACACCCCTGCATGTCTTCGACAGAGGAACTGTAACAGGTCAGGTGTATCGGGATGTCATTTTGCATTAGTATGTTCGCCTTTTCAGGGGTACAGTAGGTCCCACCTTCCTCCTGATGGATGATAACGCACGGCCCCACCGAGCTGCCATCGTGGAGGAGTACCGTGAAACAGAAGATATCAGGCGAATAGAGTGGCCTGCCTGTTCTCCAGACCTAAACCCCATCGAAAATGCCTGGGATGCTCTCGGTCGACGTATCGCTGCACATCTTCAAACCCCTATGACACTTCAGGAACTCCGACACGTACTGGTGCAAGAATGGGGGGCTATACCCCGGCAGCTCCTCGACCACCTGATCCAGAGTATGCCAACCCGTTGTGCGGCCTGTGTACGTGTGTATGGTGATCATATCCCATATTGATGTCGGGGTACATGCGCAGGAAACAGTGGCGTTGTGTAGCACATGTGTTTCTCAACTTATCACCAATACCGTGGATACCGTGGAAACCGTGGATATCACCAATACCGTGGTGCCGATGTGTTTCGTTTGTTCGTATGTTGTGTTCACTATGTGCCTATGCTATTAGCACCAGTTTTGTGTAGTGCTACGTTGTGTAGTACCACAATCAGCAATTATCCTTAATTTTTGAGCATGAGTGTATTATTATTATTATTATTATTATTATTATTATTATTATTATTATTATTATTATTATTATTATTATTATTATTAATAATAATAATAATAATAATAATACACAAGGTCAGTGGTAGCTCATGCTTTCAAACTAGTGTACATCACTGGGTGGCATCATTGTAGAGCGCGAATTTCTCGCGCTTGGAGTCCCTGATTCGATCCCAGCTCCCACAAATTTTTTCCTTAAATTTAGTGTCCTATTGTACAGGTTTTACGCCGTGCAGCAGCCAAACTCTCCGGTTGACTACTTATTTCACATAGACGTGGTTACAAACGTGTCCTATAGCTGATTTTCTATGTTCGCTGTATGCTGTCTTCTACCTAGGTACTTTCACCCGCTTGGTCCGGAAGTTACCAGATTAACGCAGAGCATTCCAGATTGCAAGATATATTTTTTTTTTCATCCGTATAGAATGGAAGGTTTGATCGGAATTTGAACTTTTTCTACGATACTTCTATCAGGTACATTCTCTGTGTGTATGTTCTTTTCAGAGCTATATCAGCTTCAACAAAATGTCTATTGAATTACCGTACTAATCATGAGCGCCACTTATGTCATGGGTGTGATGAAGAGAGTCAACGTTGTGAATGTAATTGGCAAATCATTCTTCCATTCTTGTAACAATTAACATTAACAACTCTTTTTAACAGTTTTTAATTAATGAAACTGTATAATTGATTACAGTTTAGGGTTTCTTTAATTCCATTTTAGAAGGAAAGCCTAAGAGTTTCCGAAGTGGCGGCTCTTGAGGGAACCTAATATCGATAAAAATTTAAACTTTTACCACTACAAGCTAAAGAAAGAATATTTACTTAATGTACTAATTGTATACGTCAATTAAGATATTAGATTGTCTTCGTTTAACTTATAGTGATCAGTGACAGAGTGGATCATGGGTCACGACTTTTGACCAGGTCATCTAGATCTAGGCCATACAAACATAGACAGACCTGGTAAGCCAGAAGCAGCCAAAAGAAGCATTACTGCAAAATTTTATAGTTGATAATTGATGTCCAGAATTCGAGCTCGATCTCTTTTATTTGATTTGCGCTCCTGTTGTGACATTTCTCAACCAAGATACCATATTTTCAATAATAGGTCTATAAATATAGTTTCATGCTTATTTGTTTTTCCTTACTGAAAAATAATACAGTGGTTTATAAACACAGACTATACAAGAAAAGATTTAACAAAACACTGGCTCAGCAGCATTGTTTGTATTTTAATCAATAAGTTTTACAGTTTCACTGAATTAAACTTGGACAATCTCACGTAAGAAAATATGTAATTTCTATGTAAAATATGTGTTTTCTGTGATTTTCAGAAGTTTATACTCTGATAAACCTTGTACTTATTTTTCAGTAGAATATTTTGACAGACGCACACAAAAATCGATAAAGAAAAATATAGATTTAGTGAGAAGATAAAGGCACAGGGAGGAGAGAATCGTGTTTATTAGAATTACATTAGCAGCCTCACACACTTTCCAGGTGCAGTAGCGGATCCAGGGGGGGGGGGAAATCGTCCCCCCAGAAGAGGTAACTTTTTTATTTTATATATAAATAAAACCCATTTCAGAGTTTGGAGCTCTTAAAAAGCTCCAAAGTAGCAGTATTTCAACCCACCGTCCCCCCTAGAAGTCCGTTCTGGATCCGCCCCTGTCCAGGTGTATGACAATGTTTCGTCGTTTCCCGTTTATATCGGGTTACTCTGGGTCAGACCGGGTCAAGGATCTAGTGGGTCATGGATTTGACTCCTCCTGTGTCTTACGGGTCACAAACTTCAGTGATTCGTTTCATCTCCTGCTGTCTCATTTCTTTTTAGTCACTCTTGTGCATCTCCTGCCCCGCATCTCTTTCGTTGCTAATGGAATCTATGGCCAAGAATAATCAATGTGTTCTTTATTCGAGCATGACAAAATATTTCGTTCTTGAGTTATGACCATTTTCGCAATATTTTGACAAATCTTTGGAATGACTACGCCAAAACTAAGCACTTATGTACTTAATATTGTCTATATTTCACATGGTTCCTCTGAAAAAATATGGATGATAAAAGACAAATTTTCAAGAACATGAAACTCACGAGTTAGATATAACTATAGTTTTAATTTTTTACTTCCTTTTTAAGCAATTCTAATTCTGGTTACTGTGGAGGATTCTGAGAAGACAAAGAAGTTCTATTGAAGTCATGAACTGTTTCTTTTTGCGTTTTTGAAAAACGTTAAGAGCCAAATGTAACATCTTTGAGTCATTCCTACACCCTGCGATAAACATGGGTTCTTGGCTTACAACAATGGGACAAACGGATGAAGTCCCTATTACAAAGGAAACGATCACTTACCACAATTGAGAGATGCATTTTCTCGTCATAACATTATAATTAATTTTCTCTTCAGCGTTTGCCGAAGCCATTGTACAGTTACTACAAATTACAGCTGTGATGAGATAAATTGAAAAATCATAATAGTTGTTTCAGTTTTCCTACTAAAGTAGACTGTATTTTCCGTATTATCAATCTTAGGCTGAGTCTGACTTATGAACTATCCAGAGAGATGCAACTCAACAAGAAGCATTGTGCTGAAGCAATATGTTAGATACCATCATTTTATTTATTTATTTAGACGTTATATGAAATCGTCTTAACTCCTCCATATAAATTCAACATTGCTCTTAGGTATTCCAAGTAACCGGAGGTAATAAAATTTCTTCCTTTGTCTAAGTAACTTTAGTCCTAAGCATGGGCGCCCGCAGGATATTTTCTAAGGGAGGGGGGGGGGGCAAGACACACATACACACACACACACAATTACTAGAATGAAACCCAACAAAACAAAACTTCATTGCTATTAGCACCACGTCAGCAAAAGAAACAACAAAGAGCGAAATTATCTTTTCAACTCAACTGACGGATACCATCATTCAAAATACTTAGCATTGCATGCAGCATCAGGCTGGATATAATTATTACTAAAAAAAAAAAAAAAAAAAAAAAAAAAATACATGGGACAGAGAAGTAGATTAAAATCTTAGGGATGTATTTGACTAAATTTTGTTACTCTAAATCATTTATTGAATGTTGATTTTAAAAGTATAGTATTGTCACCAGAAAAGCCTATAAATGTTAATCTTTTTCGAAAATCCAGGGAGGGGCAATTGTCCCCTTTTGCCCCCTTCTGTTGGTGCCCATGGTCCTAAGTCTTCTAAACTTAGTACTTTCATTTTTTTTTCCTTTGAGTACTATACTTGGTAAATAAACATAAGGAATAAATTAGCTTATTCGGCAAAATATCATTGGCGGATGACTGGGATCGACACAATCGACATTATTGCCCAATCACAGTGTCTACATATGATACTTGAATATATAATGATACAACTAGTACCTGAATACAAAATATTAAATTATAATGATACTGATACGTGAATATAAAATATTAAATTAAGCTAATACATTTTTCCTTGAATTTTTTTTTAAATACTTAATATTAGTTTTTTGAACGACTTTACAGAACAATTAAATATATATCTACATCTTTATAACCTTACTGATTTTATTGTATGTAGCACTAATTCTTCATGTAGGTGACATATGCAGTGCATTTGCACGTGCCTTTCTGAAGTAGAACAGGCTAGTATTTCTTTTGCGTGTTTTGAGGGATGAAACTTGGATCATTATCTTTGCAAATGTTCTGTACAGTCTATTTTGTTGTACAGAAGTCTGTATAAGAAAAGGAGGCTGTTCAACGTCCGTCTTTGTTCAAATATCTGAAGTGTAAAGTTACCAAGTAAATTACCATTCGGTTCATATTTTGGGTAAAATCCTGTCCTTTTCTATGTGAGGAAAGGTAATAACTTGCTTTGTATCTGCTTGACTTTTTGACTACGTGTTTTCACAAAATGTTCCAAATAACTGAAGCATATCCAAATTTGGATCTAACATAGAAAAAGTAGAAAGCACTTTTAAAGTGTTATCATTCATAAATTCTTTGGTTGTTTTGATAAGAAACCCAAGGTTGCTATATGCATCCTTGGTGATATTTGCCATATGATACGAAAAGATTCTCTTTTTGTTAAGTAACATATTTAGATATTTAATTGTATCATTTTTTTCTAAACTTATTCCATTCGAGTAAATGAAGTAATACGTTTTTTCACGTCTACAATATGTCAAAGTTTCACCATTTACTTCAAGTCTATTGCTAATACACCATTTCATTGTATTGACCAGATCCTGTTGCAAGAGTAGACAGTCGTCTATAGATTTCACATTTACGAATATTTTCAAACCATTTGCAAAGTGCATTTTATGAAACTTATGAATATAAAGTGGGGGATCATTAATAAATATTATAAACAAAAGAGGACCTAGATTAGATCCCTGAAGGTCTCCGGAATTTGCACGAAAATTTTTGGTTTTACATTCTTTACACGTTCACGTAAGATAAAAAAAAATCATAGGGAGCCTATTAAATTAGTACAATATTAAATGTTTTATTAACATATCCATATATATAACATGTACCTGCCCATTATTATCCAAGGAGAAAGTTCTGAAATCTGAAATGATAGTCAAGTTACTCATCGTGGATTTCTTCTGTAGGATGTCATGATTATATATTGAAATTGCAGGCTAGATCATAAATAACACTTTCAGATACCTTTGTAATTGTTGGTAATATAGCTACTGGGCGATAGTTTTCTATACTACTTTTATTTCCAGGTTTCGGAACCGGGCATATTATTGACTCTTTCCAAATATCAGGAAAAACATTTGACCTTATTGAGAGGTTAAATAAAGTATATAGCGGATATTTCAAAATACTACAAGAATCTTTCATAACATAAGATGGTATATTATCAGACCTAATTGCTTCAATACTACTCATTTTAGCTTTGGAACTTCTTGTATAGGCCTATACGCAATCAAAAACAAATTCTGACAAAAGTATATTATTTATTATTATATAATATATGCTTTGGTCAGAATTTGTCTTTTATTCTAATTGCTTTATTCGGTTTCAGTTTCTTTATTGCATTCTCTTGTACTAATCTTCATGATATGGAATAAGTTCTGATATTCCCATGTAGTTTTTCTTTTCATGTGACTTAATAGTGTTTTTAGTTAAGGAGGAAGATTTATTGTAAATGGACTGGAAGTGTTCAGCAAAAGCTTTCGCAATTTCATCATTTTTTTATCATATCGATATAATATTATAGGTATTCTATAAATATACAGAAAATGTTCTTACATTTCCTCCAACGAGATATCCTCCGTTATTTTTGACTGTTTCATCAAATCTTGAAAAGTAAAGTGGTACCAAATCGTTTCTTAGAGTTTGTTCAAGCTTCTTCTTCTCAGCGTCATTAGCCCATATGTATTGAATTAACTCTGAAACGAAGAGGTAAAGTATATAAAGCCACATGTAATTGTGATGGATAATCTAAACCCATATACTTTTTTCCATAATTCGTCACAAGTACTATTACCATACTCATTATGAATATTTTCTGAATGTATTTTCAAACATGGCATTTAATGTACACTTCAAGAAAGTAAAACATCGTACAATTCATGTACTGTACAATATCTTTAGAATAAACGGCAAACGTCTTGTGCGTCACAGTAATTCCTAATAATAAATCGCGCTAATAGATGTCATTAGCTGCGCTATTGCTTGCATCCCCCAACGCTAATAGATGTCGCTAGTGTGCAGATAATTAGTCAATTTAAAACTATTGTTACGATTTAATTGTAACTTATAAAAGGGTATTGTTCCAATTTAATTATTTCAAAACAGGAGAACAACAGTATAACCATATTGAAATTTGAGCATTGATATATATTTGTGCAACAGCACATTAATATGTGGGTAAACTAATAATAATAATAATAATAATAATAATAATAATAATAATAATAATAATAATAATAATAAAATTCTACAATATTATTGGTGTTTAACGAAAAAATGTCCAGGGATGTGATATATACCAATGTATAAATCTCATCGATTTGAACAAAAGGTACAGTAAATCCTTATCTGTAGTCTTCCAGAAAAATCCTAAAAAATGTATGTCTGTATAGTAAATACGCCACTATCTATTATGACTGAACTGGTACTACACACTAATGAAGCTTTCCATTATGACAGTATATTGTATAGTTAAAAAATGAGATATAGCTCAAAATTATGTTTAACTCTTAGGCTTAGTTTTTATTTAACTATAATATTGTTAATATAAGACACCTCATCGGTAGGTCAGATCGAACTGAATAAAATGATAAGTAAGTTGATAATGAACTTGAAGGTAAGTTCTAATGCGTAGTTCTTGAAAAATCGAGAAAAATGAATTTTATAGGGCGCTAAAACGTACGCCATTTATTGCCAATAATAATTGATAATTTCTATACAGCTGGAAAAAATGTTTGTTTATTTACTATATGAGTATAAAAATACCCCGTTAAATAGTAGATAATATATTTTGTTGGATCAAAAGATGCAATATATTTGAATCAAAAAGTTTCTTGTACGCCTTATATCTGAAAAACTACATATAGTGTAGCCAAACCCAAACTATCATTTAACTCAGTATGATGTGCTTATTCCGTAGAAAATACGAAAACTCAATTTAGAAGCCATTCAAAAATTTTGTGGCCCTTGTGATCCTAAAACTAATTATTGGTCAAGATCTTTTGATGCATTTTTTGGAATCATTCCTAAAATACTTGTTATTTTTCTTCTGTGGTGATAGATACATGTTCGTAATATTTATACATTTACTCATAACACTGACTCACGTTCTAGTTGAAAGTAAAATAAATTTGTTAAGTGTATACACTTAAAGCTTTTGACTCACAACTTTAATCTCTAGTACAAAAGTGACCTGAAGGCCCCGGCGCAATAACTAGTAGCGTTGAATATGCCATACACACACATAACATGCAAATCAATTCAAGAACTTATACATCCGCCAGAAAAAGTAGGCACTCCACTACATTCTTTTAATTTTTGTTTCCTCAAAAATCTTAGGAGCTTGGGTACAGTTTTCTGTAAGTTGAAGAAAACAATGCTCTCCTTAAAAACTACGGAAACAAGATGATTTGATTTTGAGGTTTTTGAGAAAACGAGGACATTGATTTTTCTTGGCTGCTACATAAGGTATGTTTAATTGAACTAAGCTTGCAGAAAAGGCCAAAAAAAGTTTCGGATGCGATTCCAATTTATTTTTACACTTATTTGACAAGAAAAAATTGTCTTAGCGGTATTGTGAAACACAATATTTCTAATTGCATTGAAATACTGCAGTACAATAATACGAATAATTTAATGGCCCACATTTTCCTCTTTAAACTAAAGGAGATACATGATTAAAGAAATCGAATGAATATGAATGGATTGGTGGAATGAGAATGTAAGAGGAAACAGGAGAACCTCGAGAAAACCCACGGATATGATGTTGTCTACCACAATTTCAGATGACCTGCGTGCACAACTACAAATTCTAGATATTGTCAGAATACAAATAAATCTATAAAGTAGTGATAGAGAATATTGCTAGTGTAAGAAAATAGCAAAAATGATTTGGGATCTGAATTAGCTATCCGTGTTTTGGCCATATAAGGGGATTTATCTTTCTAACTCATGAGATGAATACATCTATTGAAAAGGAACTAGTTTAATGCTATTTATGTTCAGAAAAACTGAATAGTCTATGGAAAGCTTAATAGACAATGTACAGTGAAAAATCCCAAGCGTAATTTACCTATCTATTTGTGAATAAGTCCCAATTCCAATCATTAATACGTAGGCTTGCAGCTACTAGCAATTTTTAAAAAGAAAGGAGAATGTAATATTTAGGGACGCACTATATATTTTTTGATCAGAGTCCGTCACTAATTTGAAAATCAGAGAGCACATACAGTAGTCTCTAGAGCTATCTTTAGAATGTGTTTTATAGCAGATAAATGATATCTGAAAACGAAGTATTCGGCAGTACTTACGCTGTCGAATATCGTTGAGAGTATCAACAAGAGCATCACATTGCAACTGTTGAAAATCATCGTTTGGAGATAAATTGTATCTCTTGGCTAGAAATCGGCAAATAGCAGTGGATTGGTTTATTTTCTTGCCTTCAAATTCCAAGATCGGAAGCTTTCCGAATGGAAATGCTACAAAAGAAATAAAATAAATTAAAAATAAATAAATAAATAAAGATTTCAGTTGAAACACATCAGAAATGTTACATTTAAGGATCTTGTATCTCGAGAGTTACTAATATCGTCGCAATAGCTCAGTGCTGTTTCTGTATAATAATAATAATAATAATAATAATAATAATAATAATAATAATAATAATAATAATAATAATAATAATAATAATAATAATAATAATAATAATAATAATAATAATAACAATAATAATAACAATAATAATAATAATAATAATAATAATAATAAAGAAACGCATAATGGGATACTGAGTACTATAATCAATTATGAGATGATGACATTGCTGAAGTACGGTTCAACAGTGAAGAGTTTGTTGAAAACGGTATTTTATTTCTCATTTGTTATTACAAAAATATTACATCATTAATAATTAAATATTTTCTTAGTGTAATCGTAAAAATGTACATTTTACCTGTAGATTTCATAAAATCAAAAAAAGAATGGAAACAGGGGAGCGCAAGGGCAGCTCCACAGAAAAGTAGGATATTCCGTTTACCTTGTAAAAAGTACGAGGAGAAACCATACACAGTAGTGACTGTATTATTTCAAGTAGGAACATGTACAATATCGCGATCAAACTTCATCTCTCAGCAGTATAGAAGTATGAAACTGAAGATCTGCCAGAAAGAGCTACGTTAAACATTCGTTTTCCAACTTTGCAACACAATGCAATGGACTGTAGCTCTGGTTTTGAACAATAGTATAATAGACGAAAGTGTCCTAAGCTGCTGTTACTTTTCTCTCTTCGTTCCCTAATTAATTGTACGGAGCGAAGATATTAGCAATACAACTACAAAAGAATCGCCTTAAAATTTCAGGATGACATCTTATAAAAATGTTTTACGGGAAAACAATATTCAGATAATCTCGTTTTATTTAAATCAGTGATACAACCTACCTTCAATATTCTTCGCGTGTTTAGCAATATTTATTTATATGGTTATATTTGCCAAAATTATTTTTGTCTGTTTATTCTGATGAAAATTTAGCTGATTTTTCTGTTTGCGTCGTGTGTTATTGTCAGGATCGGATTCATATTTCTAAGCACTAGACCAAAGAGCACTAGACCCCTAGCCTCTCAATATGATTATTTATAACCTTTTTAACCCCTTACCGCATTCCGTGCCATATATGGCACATCATCTTTTTTCACTTTAGCTTTTGTGTAATTTATCCAAAGCGCCAAATGACTGTTTCGTCTGCTTTGTGAGATATTGACGTGTATGAATAAGAGATTTTGGTGTCATCTGGCATGCAGTGTTGCCAGGTCTCCTGATATTCCAGGAGATTTCCTGGTTTTTCAAGTTATCTCCTGGTCTACTGATTTTTCTTTAAAAAATATTGAAAACTCCTGGTTTTGCGCATGATCCGAAAGCTCTTAGAAAATGTAGAGTTCAGAAACCAAAAGGAATTCTTATCTGCAGATGAAATGTACTTTGCAGCAAAAGTTTCCCTATCCATGGCATCAGGAAATCTCCCAAATTGTGGACTGCAAGATTTTTAACTCAGGTGTCTTGAATTATGTATTGAAGCAGTACATCAAATTCGAAAGAGATATGAGCTCCTCCGTGGCTAAGCGGTTAGCGTACACGATTTTGGCGTGGAATAACCGGGTTCAATTCCCGGTGGGACCTTATGTGGTTCGGATTCAACGTTAATTAGTAGGTCCACGTCTCACATAGCCTTGCTATTGAAAAAAACGTTAAACTCAACTCAACTCAACTCGAGAGAGAGATACGCTTCATGATACCGTCATGAAACATTTGGAGATGATTAGCCCATAAAATGAGATAAACAAATAGTCACAATCAATTGCTCCTCTCATAGCTGACTTTCCTAATGATATAGAATAGAGTAAATTGCAACAAGTAGACACAGAATGGCGATTATTGCGAAACACAGATTTGTAAACTGAAAATGATGTTTCTGTTCAAGATTTTTGGATGCTTGTCAGGAGCGTCATTTCAGATTTTGCTTAGGGGAATTAGACCCTTTGATATAAGTAAAATTTCGCACATTTCATTGATTCATTGCTATTCTATTGATAAAATCAATAAAAATCTCCAACTCAGGGAGGGCAATTGCCCCTCCCCGCCCTCCCTAAATGACGTCTCTGATGTTTGTTAGTAAAAAAAAGTAGATAGTCTAACCAGTTAATATTTCTGAATTTATCCACATTCGTTATGTCTTTGCTCTGCCTTCCTCAAGTATCACTGTAAAAAAAAAAAAAAAAAAAAAAAAAGTGTCTTCGAACGTAAATTTGATGAAAGCAAAACAGACAGACTTGATACCCAAACTACGCAAGGATTGCTGCACACAAGAAGTCTCACTTCTAACAACTCATGCTAGGATCCCCTGTGAATTGCTCTCTGACCAGCAGAGTCAATGTTGACATGTACGCAGATAAAGATGATTAGCCTTTTATTGATAAGTATAATCATTGATGGGTTCACTGTTTGTCTTGTAAAAAAAAAATAATCATCCTAATTAACATTTTTAGATATTAAGTTGTATCTCCTGGATTTTTCCTGGATTTTGGATAAGAATTTTCCTGATTTTTCGAAAAATTGGTTGGCAACACTGCTGGCATGTTCTTTGTGAGTTGTATTAGGCGGGGAAACGTTGACATGTGTTTTTTATGAAGCAGTGGATTTTTATCAGTGAATATATATATATATATATATTCATATATATATATATATATATATATATATATATATATATATATATATATATATATATATATATATATATATATATATATATATATATATATATATATATATATATTGGCGAAACATTGTACGCACTTTTCCAAACAAAAAAATATTAAATTCAAGATAACTACTTTGAGATGTATTTCCAACAATACAATCTTCACTTTGTATGTTCGTATTGGAGGAACGTGAAAAAAAAAAAAAAAAACAACGTATATGCCATATATGTCACACCATGCGTTTACAGGCACTTTTATGTTCTTGAAGTGCGGAAGTGACAACTACCATAGTCGTTCTGCAATTCTTTTACAGCAATTGATCCAGGGCTTTCTTATGATGGACGTTCGTCAGTAGTTGTTAGAGAACTTCCAAATGGTGAAGACAGTGAATTATCATATTTATCCGAAGAATAATCAGCACTAGATCCAAGAAATACCAATATTTTGTTATCGGACTTGGATGAAGATTCTGTTGCTCCTTCCTCTGAGAAGATCGTCATATTCAATTCTGATAATGCAATGAGTTCAGATGTTGATGATGTCCCTCTCTGTCTCATAAATAATTCTCCGGATAGGAGGTCTACGTCATGGAGCGATTTAGAAAAACATCAAGCGGAGACCTAGAAACATGGAAAAGTCCCAAGAAGATGTAAAATTTCAAGGACCCCAGGACTTACCTGAAGAAATAAAACAGCTATAAACGCCTATTGAATATTTCAAGTATTTTTTCATTGATGAGATTCTTCATTACGCAGTTGAACAGTCAAAGCTATATTCAACGCAAGTTCGGTCAACAAATGACTATAAACTTAAACAGCTTATTGTGTGGTTTTCTACATGTCAATTATTCAACTCGCAGCTACTAGACATTACTGGAACGGAAGGCTTGGTCCAAATGCGGTAGATCAGGTGATGAGTTGTGATCGGTTTGAACAGATCAAACGATTTATTCACTTCAATGCCAATTCAATTTTTATACCTGCAGGAGAACTTGCCTATGGCATACTTCATAAGTTTAGGCCTTTTCTTGAACAGATACGAGAACATCTGAGAGAAGTCTCCAAAGAAGAATTCTTGGCAATGGATGAACAAATCACTCTCATAAAGTGTAGATCATCGATAAAACAACATAAAACAAAGAAACCTCAAAAATGGGGTTATAAAGCTTTGTTCTGAGTGGAGGTTTAGGTTCTAGTTGTTTTCGAAATATTTACTAGGGCTCAAAGTTATGTTTCTACTGCAGCTCCAGACTTAGGCGATAGTAGTAACGTTGATGTTTGGTTGACTCAGTCTGTACCTCGAAATATAATCCACAAAATATTCTTCGAAATTGGTTTATCAGTGTACCCTTAGAATTGTATTCCTGCGCACTTCTAGGAAAGTTTACCTTACTGCATAGTGTGCCATATATGGCACTTACTTATTTCTCGTCGGAATTAAGTGAAAAATCTAAACTTCAAATTTTAATTCATTTTTCAAGTTCCCATATGAGAATTTTTAATACTGATTTTTTTTCGCTAACAGAAAAAAAATCATGCGGAAAGGAGTTAACTTATCTAATGTCTTTTCTGGAGAAAAAATCACTCATCTCCCTTGTGCTTGTAGATGTAGAAGCACTTGAAGCCACTTTTGTGTGTGTGTGTGTTGCAGAGTGGCCGAGTTTCCACCAAGTGCAATGGGAAAGTAGCACTATAGATTTTGCAGTTAATTTCATAGTTCAACTTCGGTGCTTTCAGGAATGGGTATTTCTCCTTCAAATTGGAAGAAACCGTGCCTTCAGTTTAGGCATTCTTGTCTTGATAGAAAATTAAAATATCGCTTGTATTATCAACGATAGCTCAGCTCGTGTACTTTATCAAAGATTAGAGATCCTCTTGACTGCTAAGGGACAATTGCAACTCAGCACTACGAGTCTATTGGCTTGATCGCTATCAAATCGGAGAGGGTGCTGTGATAATTTGTTCGAAGCTTTTACATGTTACAGCTTATTATTTATTCACTAATTTCAGGATTCCCAGCCAACGTTAGATTTTTTATTTTTCACTGTTCGATAAGCTGATATTAATAGATTGATAAAAGAAATGAGGCGGAATTAAAATACGGAACATTTGCCTGTCCCGACTAAGTTTACGGGGACGCGGGACACTCGGGCCCAAAATCGGGACTGTCCCGTGTTTTACGGGACTTATGGGGGCTTAAGTAATTGCTTCTCATGTAGAAGGCCCTACTTTCCAAACAGTACAGTATTATTTTCATATACTAAATTCCAAGCATATACTAAGTTCTTATAGCTTGTTTTGGCACATGATAAAGCACCAGTTTTTCAAAGTTGGGAGTTCTGGTGGTTCGTTTCCGCTCTTGGTCTTGAAACTCTGGTTGCAAGTACCCCGCTTCCAGTAAATGCTACGTAAGTCTGGAGAGCATAGAGTAATCAGAATATCTTCCTTGTGGATACTTATTTCAATACAATCTAGCAGCTGCATTACTGTTTCTATTAGTCAGTCTATACATATCTCGTACAAGTTCTTCAAACGTAAACTCAATATCAATGTTGAACTTGTCACTAAACCAAATACTATACACAAAAGTATTTATAAAGCACAAATATTTCAGGACTAACCACTGGATTACAAACATACTTTCTCTAATTTGGTGAATAAAATACCTCACAACATAATTGACAGGAGATGCATTACGTTAACTCTTAATATTATACTGCTGAAATTTTTGTTATAGTTAGTTCGTAGGTATGTGTTCAATGGCAGTGTGTGTGTTTGCCATGTTGTAAACTGTATTCGTGATCAGGGCAACGTATAAGGCAGTTATGCATAGCTCTTTTCTCAGTAGTGCATAGCTGTTCTCAGTTCATTTCTACTGTATGATCGAATTCATAAACGAACTTTAAGTTTAACGTACCACGTTATATATAGTAGGATATTCTAATAGTGATGAAAATATTAGTTTATATAATACCTTCAATAGTTTTAAAAAATACTTATAAAGGTTGTTGAATTATTAGATATTGTTTCGGAGAGAGTTATACCGGGTATTTATGTAACTTTTGGTAAAACTTGGAGGAATGATGGACAATACCAAAAGAAACAATTTGAGATACAGAATTACTGTCTGAAAGTGTGTCGATTCTGAGCCATTGCTTGCCAAACATTTGTGGGAATGATATAAGAATAGTTTACTTTTAATTTAATTGCAATTAGTACAGTTTCGAGATTTAAAACTCCTGTATATTTTAGATTTCAATAGTAAAAGTATTAAATTACTCTCTTCAACTTACGCGTATTATAATATTTCATTATTAGATAATAATGAGATTATGACTGAAAAGCTTATTTTATTTGCTATTGGCTTAGAACATCTGCAAATTCAATACACTTACTTGATTTCAGTTCGGGCCACTTATCGAGTTCAATTCTTACATCCTCAAACTCAACGCCTCCATAGGAAAGAATGAATCTGATTGGTTCTGCTAAGGCTCTGAAGTCGAAATATGTCAATTTGTACTGAGGAGCCATATTCGTTTCAGTTAGCCTGAGAAAATAAAATTTTGTAAGAAATTAGGATTATAATAGTAATATTTATGCATTAAGAAAGAAGTAACTTTGTATAATAAACATACAAATTTGGGAACTTTTTACATTTTTTAAAAAGTTTCCATTAGGATATAGGATGTTAGCAGAGGAAGAGATACAATTTTGACTTAGGAATATGTATTTTCCAATATCTTCCAAGTAAGATAAACATCAGCAACTTCACCTTACCTCCGTATCAGTGATGTAGCTAGGCAGATGCATCCATCCCGACATTTGTCCGGAGACTCCGGTTATGTGGGATCTTACGCAGGCCAATTAGTCTTACTTTGAACTTCATTGTGCATTTCGTGGTGCTTTAGTATAATACAGTAATTCAAGTAAAAGTAATTCAAGCTTACTCGTACCGTAAGAGGAGTACTTTGCACCAGGTTTAAGGAATTTTAAAGAAAATATCACTTAACTTACAAACTCAATGATTTAGAACACTGTATTTTAAACAAATAATAGCTACATATATAAGGAAAACATGCGTCATTCGTACAAGTACATTAGTAAACTTTCAGTATGACCATAGTTATTGAAATATAAAGTTTGGTGCAAAGTTGCCCCATAGGTGGGGGTATTTCGCACAATTTATATAAAAAAGCACGTTCAACATACGAACATAATGTCTCTGTGCAATGTTTTCCCTTCAGTATTTGAAGGGTGTGAGGCAAGAACATGGTAACTCACAATGTTACTATTTTAAGAAATGAGAAGTTTTGTGCAGAACAATTCATTTTCAAAGTTGGAGAGCTGATTTTTCACATACGACAATACATGAAGGATTAAAATAATTGTATCAAATCAACATAACAAATTTATAATTCTGTATGTGGTTTACCATGTTTTAACATTTAAGCCATAATTGATACAAACATTATTTTCTGAAGCATGTGTATTTACTTTGCGTCATAGTTCATATTTTGTATTAGTTTTTCATATTTTTTAACAATATTTGTTGACTCGTTAATACAAAACATGAATATTACAGATATGTACTTAAGACATAAAGGAAACTTGAACAAGTGCAGTTTTAGTTTAGCTAATGCAAATATTACAAACTTAGTGAAAAACCTTATTAACTAAAGAAATCGATTCTAAATTAAGAAGAAAATCTAATATAAAAACGAATTGTTTTGAAAATATCCAAACAGAAGTTTACACAAAAATGAATCTTGAAGTATATTGCTTTTACTCTATTACGTGTTGGTCCTCCTCTGTATCATAAGTTCTCCTATGTCAATTTGACACACGTGTTAGAATATTAAAATTAGTGCTATTTCCGTTTTTCACCCGTCACAATTAGGTTTGTTTTCTATATAAAACGAAAACTATAGTTACTTAGTGTGAACAACCCTGAGGGTGTGTGTCACTTTTTGTAGATAGATCCCGTCAGGGCAGATACAAATTGTAAATAATATATGGGTGACTCCGTCTGATGCAAGGTTATTTGTGTAAACATGGGAGCCTGAGTGAGCACTGACAGATCAGCAATGAAAATTGTCGTGATAATGGCCTTCTGGTTATCAATCAAAGGATCATTATCTCGTGGGTCCACAAGAGGAAGATAATATAATATATATAAACTTCGAGACTCTTGAATTTCAATTTCAAATGATTACATAATAAACCAATTAATTTCCGTATGCAGATCTGACTAATAACCAAAATACAACAAACACGCCCGATTTGTAGATCTGCATCGGCTTTCCTTCTTGTTTTACCTGCCTTGTGAGCACGCAACAACTTACTCATTAGTTACCATAACGATAACCTGTTCCCTGTAACCATGGAAACGAGTAAATTAACCAACAGATCACAAAATATTACAGGATCTATACTAATTACAGGACGCTGCTCCGTCGCCACAAGCCGCCGACCACCTGCAAAGAATTTACATACACAAAAATACATAAGGTATTTTAGTGTACTTACACCATCCAGTTACAGTATCCTTGAAGTGGGAATTGAACTTGTAGAAAAAGTGCAGCACATTGCTTTCCGTTGATAAACCATTTTATTTAATAATAAGAACTTTTAACTTCACTTCAGACACACATTACACTAATAGGATGCTGACTACGAAAAAAAAAAAATAGAATATAACTCTTGTTAAGTTTTTCTTTCTTTTAAATTTTATTGCAATATTTTATTTTACGTTGGCGCGCTTTCTCTCCTGGTTGTCTTGAATCTTCCCCACTCTCTTTCTTCATCTAAGAGAGGTCCTGAATTCGGTATCCGGAGCTTTTCCCTGCTGCTGCTATTCTGTTGTAGTTAGTCTCTAATGACGTACCGCTGGCAGTTTCATGTCATAGTATTTGTACTAGTAAACTAGTTTGACCATAGTCAAGAGTTACTACCAAAGAATTCTTAGGCAGTCTTCTTTCATGTTCATTATATACATTGGAGTGTCGCTGTTATCACTAACAAGTGAGAACTTGTAATACTTAATGTAAATACCTCCAAATTGAATTGTTTGATAAAGGGCAATTACATTCTGACACTTTTGATATATTCACTAACACTGTTTAACCACAAAAACCGGCTGTGCCATGTTTGTTGTTCTAATCACTTGCACATATCCACACGCATTTTAACTTATAACAATTTATTCCTTACTAATAGGTAGACAGTTTTTAAGTCGATGAAATAATCTGAACAGTTCTAGCTCTCGTAGTAAGTAGAATAACTACTAGCACTTGCTGACAAGAGTTGACGTAGAGAAGATCAACCCTCCTTTAACAAGACCCGAAGTGACACACGACCTCCCAGCCTTCAGAGATAATACGCCCGTCGATAGGGACTATTTCCTGAAACTCTCTTTCTGGCTGTATGCTCGCTTATGGCCAACCGTCAATGGTGACCCATGCAAGCACTGTTTTTGATAACTGAGGATATATTCATAATTACTGTTTATACAGTTTGGTGTTTCACTTTTTAAATATGATTAGCAGGAAGCTACAAGTTTCTATTATTCAAAGCATGTAACATATTCTATATAGAATAACTTATTAACACATAATATTACAAGTTCAATTCCCGGCGGGAGCTCACGTGGTTCGAATTCCACGTTAATCTGTAGATCCACGTCTCATATAGCCTCGCTGCTTAACGGACGTTAAACTCAAAATCAAGTCAACTCAACATAATATTACAAAAAAAAAAAAAAATAGTATGCCGCCACTTTTTGCTGACTTCCCCCCTTTCGTACACACCTCTTGATAGGTGTAGACACCTATAGGTCAAAGTTTGCAGCCCCTCGACTGTGTCAATGCAGACGAAATACGTCACCATTTTATGAAAAGAATTTTATAAATATATTTATCAGATTGTTACATTGTAAATAAATACACAAACCATTTCTTTACATATATAAAAACCTTTGCAGGTGTGACATAGACTTTAGTACATGATTGTGGTGCAATGTAGGGATACTTTGACATACGAGAAATGACAAGACGACTTACAAATAGTAAAAGTAAGAGTAGTAATGGCATGACCTGATCGCGTTATTGGTTATCCTCAATGAAGGGCCCCAAAGCTAGGGGTCAATGACCTAGGGGTACTTAGGACCACCCCTCTAGATTTTGGCAGGGGTACTTTGCCCCACCCCCTAAATTTTGGCAGGGGTACATAGAACCACTCCCTTAAATTTTGGAAATTGTCAAATCTAAAATTTTGGTATGGTAGCCTAGGACTATGTTATGTGCCTCTATCAGTATTAGGGGTTTATCTTGTTCCCTTTCACGGATAAAAAAACTGCTAAAAAGTCAAATTTTTGTACCACGTGTTTTGTTTTTGGCCCATTTTATCCCCTTTGATGAGGTTCTATTACCTTATATGCTTATATGGTCGGTACATTTGTGCACCCCTTTAAAATTTTTAGGAGGGGTACATTGACCCAACCCTTCAAGTTTGGAAATTTACCAATTTAAGCATTCGGAATTATAGCACAGGGCCTTAATATATATCATGTAGGGACCCATGCCCCATAGCGTTAGTGCAAATGAGTCAGAGGTAGTTTGGCCCGGGATTGTATTTCCTATTGAAATTTTGCTTATGCTTACTCAGGGGCGGAATGCATAGAATCACTCAAGACACATAAGATCACCTTGATTCACATTAGGAGTTAGGGGGCGTATAGGACATCGTTCCCTTTGATGAGTATAAAAATATCAATTTCGAAAGTTTTTTAAAAACTTATTCTGTTATCTTTCACGAGACTTTTTCGTTATATAATTGAGTACACTTATATAACTGGTTCACTTCTTAAATTTCGGAGTCATCTTGTTCCCTTTGATGAGTATCAATGATTGATCTTGGGACCTAATTACGTTATATGATTATTTGGAGGCGTACTTAAGATCATTCCCTTAAATTTGATAAGTACTTCGTGATCCATTTCGTTCCGCCTCAGGGGTGAACATGGATACCTTACATGTGTTAATTACTACGTTATAAACATTGCAATCGTCCCGAGTTCGATTCTTGGTGCTAGTGTTAGGAAATTTTGAGTTGAACGTCCACTCGAGGCTAAGCGAAATGATGATGAGAAATGGTGAAATGAGAAAACATCATAAACTTACTTGGTTGTGGATTGAAGCAGAGACCTCACACATCAGAAATAAGTGCTGAGCCACCACCGTGCCCATTCAGTGCTAGCAGTTTTTACAATAAGTTGATGTTTCATATAGAAAGATAGAAGGTCTGTGTTATCATCTTTTTTACTTTGTATGCAACTTTGACTTGAAGGAAACCTTCCTGACTCAGTGCTAAGCATTGGCATTAAAACGTATAAACATAACTTTATTGTTAGTTTTCTGTACTTAGAGATGAATCAGACCTTTAGGATTGTTGGTTCGAGTCTAGTTGTGTTCGCTATAACAACAATGAATCAGTAACAATGGTCACGCGGTTTTTCAGTTTCGACAACACTATCAGAATGAATCGATTCATTTAGTCAGAGCAGTTTCGTGACGAAAACTGATTTTTGTTTCGTACACAAAAAAAAAAAAAATTCTGAAACAGAATTTTGTTTTGTAGACAAAACTTTGCTGAAAGAGAATTTTGTTTCGTGCACAAAATATTTTCTGAAACAATTTTATTTCGTACACAAAAAAAAATTTGTGAAACAGAATTTTCTTTTGTACACAAAACTTTTCTGAAAGAGAATTTTGTTTCGTGCACAATTTTTTTCTGAAAGAGAATTTTGTTTCGTACACAAAAGTTTTTCTGAAACAGAAGTTTGTTTTGTACACAAAACTTTTTATTTCGTACACGACAAAGTTCTGAAACAAAAATTTAGTTTGATTTTTTTCCTGCAAAATATTGATTTCAGAAAGTTTGTTTTACCGGTAAACTGATACAGAAAAAGAAATTGAAATCGCGGTACAGAAAAAGAACTCGATTTTAGGATGTGAAAGAAAATACAGAATTACTTTTTTCTTCATGTTTCTGTACATTTATTTTTTAGCATGTGAAATAGAAGAACAGAATTTCTTTTTTCGACATCTTTGTATACATTTATTTTTCTTCAAGGAAACACGTGTCTATAACGGGTACAAATTCTGTAAAGAGAAAATAAAACACATGAATATACGCGATAATATTTATTTGTTTCCTGTGAAAGAAGAAAAACATTAACATTTAACAAGAACATAACATCAGACATTATATAATCAGAAGGTACACCAAGATAGTGACGTGAGAAAAAGAAAAGCAAATGTGACGTACCTGAATTCGTTTTCTCCACTGGTTTCTGCAAGATGATGTCATCTTCTGCACCTGAGTTTGTTTCCGCTGTAGCATCAGAAGGAACTCGTGTATCATTGAAGCATGTCTCGTGTTACGGTTGACTCTTTGCCCGTCTTTGGGAGATGATGTTGTGGGATTAGGGAAAATATGGCTGTTATTCTGTTTTGGCTTTTTTATACCCATAGGGCAATGTTTTGTATGTATCTGGTATTAATCGGCGTTTCTTATAATTGAAACTGTACTCCTTTCCTTCAGGTTTCTTAACAAGATGATGACCCTGGGTTCTGTAAATTTTGTGTGGCGTACTAAAGGAGATTTTTTCACTGGAGTGATTAACGATCATTTGCTCCAAACTATTGAAATTTAACTTTTGGTTTGCTGTATAATTGAGTGTGAATCCACAAATTTTGCATACATAACTCGTTGATTTCGTGTCGGGGTCGTAGATTTCTAAAACCACCAGACACGAATTTCTTAATGTATGCTTTTGGTCCAATTGATTCCAGTTCATTTGACATTGAACCAAGAAATACTTCTGGTTCTATTGTGGGCTTTGATGATCGTTGTGTGAATATCACAGAATCAGTATCGAAATATAGTATTCTTTCTTGCAGCTTGACACGTCGTAAATGCTCCAAGGACAACATTAGCATTGTGATTTTGTACTGGAACATCATTTTCATACTGCCAATAAAGGTATAAGAACGAATCATTGACAGGTAAAATTTGGTTGATTTGTATATCTGAAGCAGTTAATTTCTCATACTGTTCTTTGGGGTCATTAATGATGATCGTTTGGCTGAAATTGTCTGTTATAGCGAGTTGTCCTCAGAAGGCATTCAAACAGAGCTTTGCAAGACTACGACGAGCTGAATTTGTCATTATATTTGCTGCATCTAAAGTTATGCCTTCACGTTGTTGTACCATTTGAGTGTACTGCTGCTTTTCTTCTTCGGTGACGCAATTGGCCGGCCATCCAGAAGCTTTCAGCTTAGATTTCAAAAATATGTTAATGTATGTGCTGAATAATCCGCCGGTCTTGGTTTCTGGATCATATACGGTGATGTCGTAATCCCAAATCTCGTAGATTTCAATTACTTGATACCCAAGTTCAATGGCTTTTTGAATTTCATAGGACACCCACGTTCCTGTTAGACTTCGTTCACTGTCGAAATGTGTACATTCAGAATCTTGATTTAATGCTGAGACACAAGAAGCACAAAGTGGAAACAACAACTTCTTATTTGAGCGAAATGGCAGTACTGGATGAAGGACATTTCTGCTACGCAAAATCTTTAACTTGATTAAACCGTTGACATCTTGAATGGCGGGCATTTCTGGATCTCCCTGTAGATATATTCGTGCGTGCCATATTGGATACCGTCCACATTTATTGATATATGGATACAATGAAACAATATCCAAATATTGAATTTCTTCGCCTTCATTTTCATTTGCGACGTGATACAATTGAAAGGCATTAACACGGCCACCATAGAAGCTGTCTCTTGGATTTAATGGTGTCTTATTAGTATAAGGATGTGTGGTTAAAGAAGAGGCCAATTCTGGATTGGATTTTAACACTTGATGAAATTCACATTCCCACATTTCATGTACTTTATATCCCATGGATCGTAATAATTTCATTTTAAGCTGTGTTCTCTCGTAGCGATAGTTCATAGATTCTTCGGAGTTCTCATAAATGGGCTGATTAGGCCTGTAGGGATACAGAGAGGGCAGGCATGGAACCTAAAACGTTGAAATTCATACACGTGTCCTTCTTTAGTGTCGGGATGTTTGTAGTAGCCGTCCAGATGAAAACCAGCAACAAAAACTCTTTTCCTCTTGCTGCATGTAGAATTGGATGTCCCTCTTTTTCCTCCATGTAGGCAAGCCAGTGCAAAGCAATCCGTGACTGATTATTTCTGTGACGGTATCCTCGTGCAGGAAGAATGCTAATGGTATTAGGTTTTAAGAAATTTCGTCGAAATACTAAATTGCACGCACTCACCAAAGTGATAGCTCCCAAGAGAGGATTGACGTGAGTTTCTTGTTCAAAAGTGGTCATGAAAGATATACAAGCCATAAGTACGTTGACGTACTGGACACAATATTTCACCAATTCTTCTTGGAAAATAAACGTATCGTTCTGGTGTTCGTTGTACCATGTCATGAATTTCTCTCGTTCATCCACTTTCATTTCATCTGTACCATAATAATGTATGTCCGGTAATTTTCCCACATACGCTTGATTTGCAGCAGTATTAACAAAGTCTGGAAAATATTTTTTGGTCGCTGGTAAGTGAAATGCCTTGGATAATGAAATTGAAAGGCAATTGGCATGAAATTTAAGGAGTCAATAAACGATAAGTGATTTACTTTCATGCTTAAAATTTTTGCACCAAGATCAAAGTAGGTTTCAATTCATGTTCTTCCACTAAGGATTTAAGAATAAAATGGCCATCATAACTCTTACAGTTATGTGCCAAAGATACAATAAGCTTGATGTTGGGTCTTGGTTGACGTAAATACGCAAGAAAGGCATTGATCGGATCATCTTGAAAAATATGTTCTCGCTGTCCACAAACTTCCCACGGATGATGTATATCTTCATCTTGAACACAGTTATAACATACTTGTTGGGCCACCAGTAAATTTGGTTTATGAATGAACGTGTCTATCAAAGAAAGTATCCTGTGTGACTTCGATATCATAGAAGACAATCATAGCCTTCTTGGCATGTAACACTGATGGAATTCCAGGTTTTAATTGAGTCGTATCAGGCTTCATGTAGCATTGGTGGGTAGGCATAACGTGTTTATGATACACATTACAAAATAATCTGGACAAACGAATAAATGCGTAGACATTTGGAACATTGTTCCACCATCCTGCATATTGGCTGGCCTTTATGATATGGTACAGTCAGATGATTTGTATAGCATCTTTCACCACAAAATTCACGATTACATCCTGGGCATTGTTTCTCCATGTTGGTCTTACTGTATGGCGGTTTCTGCAAACATTTCTCACACGTGGCTGAACAATTCTTGACGTGTCTATTAAGATGATCTAATTTTTTGTGGCATGCAACACGATAGTAGTTGGTAGAAAAAGCGGACGTTAATGATGTGATGATGTCATAATGAGAATTGATGCAAATTGATTGGAATTTTGTCTTCGCCGCCAGGCCCTTCATACAGAATATCCTCTCCGGAAAACCTGTTGTATATGGTAAGTTTATAATTGGTCAAGTAGCGTTGGAATTGTCGGAATTCTTCCACAGATCCCCCATGATCTAAATTCATTGAGGATCTGGACAAAAGTTCATGTACGTCAAGGAGAACAACACACTTTCTCTGGTCCTGATATTGTCTGTACAGTTTCTTGTTCGTATCCTTGTATTTCTTTAGGCCAATAGCAATCACACTCGCATAAGCCAAACATTTCTTGTAGGTGTATTTTACACTGTAATGAAATTATGACTTGAGTTTAAAAAGTTTTTTCATCATATTGTAAAACATATATATCATAAAGTTTTATTCTTAGTCAAATAACCAACATTGTTTTCTACTGTTAGAACTAGCAATTATATGTTGTAAAAATATATGTATAAGATAATACTTAATTAAGGGAAAAAGGAATTTTAAAAAAGGAATTTTGATGAACAGTAACACTTATCGTGGACTAATGAGGTTCTCCGGCAGTCATGTAGCGTGAAGATTAATTAGGAGGGCAAACAAAGCTGTTATAGAGAACCTCAAGGTCTGAATAACGAAAATTATATCATATAAAAAGGTAAGGGAGAGATCCAGTCATCACTCACGAATCAACCAGTAACTCACCTTGTAATTATTCAAGTCTTAATCCAACAATAGCTGGACAACATGGGTGGACAATCACTATTCTTACAGTAAGATGTATTTTTCATTTTGTATATCAAAGGTTGTCATTTGTATAGGCTCCAAGCTCAGCGAATTGGTTTCCTGAGTAAAAAGAGAAAACTATTTTGTATCCTTAGTCTTTTAGTTCATGAAAATAAAGCCTTGCTTGTTACAGAAAAAAAAGAAATATTAATCTGTTGATAGACATTATCCTTTAAATAATTTAATATCTGACAGGCAGAGATACTTGACTGCCGAGGATAAATACTCGAAAACCCTAACCCCCTCACTATTTAAACACGTAAAATGCCATTCTTGCGTTTTAGTAATTCCTCGTTTGATAAAAGACCTTAACGCACCAATCCAAATCCACGAGGCACATCCACATGATAAAAATGTAAAATGAACGATTCGTTCACGAGAAAACTATCGTTACTTTGAAGGATGTGATCAAAGGAAGCCCATTAAGTTTCCAGTGTCAGATTACTTGCACGCCTAAAAGATAAATAAAACGGCTTGTTCTTTTCATCATGAGATAAAATCGATAATCCAACCATCGATGATTCGCCGACATTTTCCAATAAGTAATCCAACGTCTGTTGAAAGGAGGCCTGAACCCACTTAACAATATCACTGTCACTGGTCGGAGCATTTATTTGTATTTCAAGCATTGGTCCTTCAAGATTAAAACGCCGATAATGTCTATTAATTTCTCGCAAGACAGTAAACCCAGAAGTAGCCATATTCAAACAGGAAAAGGTAACGTAAAACAGAAAAAGGGATAGGCAAAGAAAACAAATATCTAAAAGGAGAGAGAGAAAAAACAAAAAATTAAATTTAATTCCCAAATGAGAGATCTCTAACACGTTTAACGGTATCAAAATGACTACACAATTAATCCTAAAAGAATTATCATATCTCAAATAGTTCTACTGTTAAAAATTTTTATTGTCGTCATACTGGAAATCAAAC
The DNA here is from genome assembly GCF_964235325.1 of Thermobia domestica. Taxonomy (NCBI): domain Eukaryota; kingdom Metazoa; phylum Arthropoda; class Insecta; order Zygentoma; family Lepismatidae; genus Thermobia; species Thermobia domestica. The sequence goes on from NC_137454.1 coordinate 254,448,728, forward strand.
CCGGGACCAACATCAACATGTAACTGACCTACGATTCTGTAGTGATAAAAAAATAAATGAAATTGTTTTCTAACTGCACTGAGAGAATCATTGTAGTAAGCATTTTTCTCCTCACACTGAACTTTGAAGCGTATGACGAACATGAAACGGAAACAAAATCTCATGCGTCTGCTTTTTCGAGTTAAGCTGTTGAACAAGAAAGACTTGGGTTCAATTCACGGCGAGAGATTTGATCCCACTTTAAACTGTAGTTCCACGTCTCACTGTTAAACTTTTTCGGGAAACTAATTCGTGCGTAGTTTTTGAAAACTAAAATTTTGAAATTTTGAAATTACGTTAATGGTAACTTTCAGAGACTGAGCTTCCTCATAGGTAAGTGGTTAGCATACGCGGTTCAACACCCAGTATGCGCTCAGATTCAACATTAAACTGTATTCCTAGCCCCACTACTTGAAGGAACGCTAAACCAAAACCAACAAACCATGTCATTTCTCGTGCTTAGTTTTAGAGAACACGATACTTCTAATGTGTGAATCCCTACTTCGACCCCCGGCCAAGTAAGCATGAGTTTATTCGAAGTGCTCTCACTAATTCGTTTATGATTTTTCATTTTTCCTCATAGCCTAATATTTCATGCTAAAAGTAAAACAGTGATAACAATTTTATCCTCATGCGTAATACGGTTTAAAAGCACTCCATTGGTATTGAGTATAAACGTGTCTAAGGATAGAATCTCGATAAACTTACCTCAAATCCAATGAACGGAGTAAAGTTACGCTGTCACTAGAGGAACACCTTCGTTCATTCATTATCTTCGTGGAAATAAGACTTGAAAATGAAATTCAGAATTTTATTTAGGTCAAAAAAGAGTTCAACTATAAAGTGACGTCATCATCAACAAATCAGAAACGAGAAAATTCATAAATTACATCACGGAGAACCAATGAAAACAGAGCTTTAATTGTGTATCATGAGCCGAAACAACATGTAACAATCGATCGTGACATAATTCACGTTTTCTCCTGACACATCAATAGTTACAACATCTAGTATCGCAATTCTGATCATGACAGCATCCCGTAAACAAAAAATATGCTTTCGTTAATTTATTATGACATTGAAATTAATACATCTAAAGTGATTTATTTTCCTTAAACTTGATGTAAAAATGTAACACTCATAGATATGTTATGAAACTGTTTTTGACATAAATGTAAAGATGAGTATAAAAGTCCGTCAGCTAAGAAAAAATGGTGATGTAGTAAAAGCAGATTCTGCAATTTCACAACAACAAACTCCTATGCGTAACAAGAAACAGAAGTGTGTAATGTAACATAACCTGCTCATTGTTGATTCACATGTAAAACTGCTCGAACCGAAACCTAAAACTTCTGAATGGAAAACGGTGGTTCAGTGGTAGAGCGCTTACCTCTGATGTGTGAAGTCCTTGGTTCAACCGCAAGCATGTAAGTTTGTGATGTTTTTTTTTCATTTTACGATTTCTCATCATCATCGACTCCCTTAGCCTCGAGGAGACGTTCAACTCAAAATTTCCTAACACTAGCACCAAGAATCGAACTCGGGACGATTGCAATGTTTATAACGTAGTAATCAACACATGTAAGGTATCCATGTTCACCTCTGAGGCGGAACGAAATGGATCACGAAATACTTATCAAAGTTAAGGGAATGATCTTAAGTACGCCTCCAAATAATCATATAACGCAATAAGGTCCCAAGATCAATCATTGATACTCATCAAAGGAAACAAGATGACTCCGAAATTTAAGAAGTGAACCATTGTACTCAATTATATTAAAAAAACTTCCGAAATTGATATTTTTATACTCATCAAAGGGAACGAGGTCCTATACGCCCCCTAACTCCTAATGTGAATCAAGGTGATCTTATGTGTCTTGAGTGATTCTATGCATTTCCTGGCCCCTGAGTAAGCGTAAGCAAAATTTCAATAGGTAATGCAATCCCGGGCCAAACTACCTCTGACTCATTCGCACTAACGCTATGGGGCATGAGTCCCTACATTATATATATATTAAGGTCCTGTGCTATAATACCGAATGCCTAAATTGATAAATTTCCAAACTTGAAGGGGTGAATCAATGTACCCCTCCCAAAAATTTTAAAGGGGTGCACAAATGTACCTATGTCTTATGATAGGAAATGGACCCCTATACGTGACCATATAACCATATAAGGAAATAGGACCTCATCAAAGGGAATAAAATGGGTCTAAAACAAAATACGTGGTACAAAGTATTGCTTACGCTTATATTTTGGCAATTTTTCACCCCTAAAAGAGAACGAGGTGGACCACCCAAATTTATAATGATCTATATTATGGTCCTATACTATTATGCCAAATGTTTAAATTGGACAATTTCCAAAATTTAAGGGGGGGCCAAGGTACCCCTCCCAAAATTTTAAAGGGATGCATCAACATTCCCATGTCCTATGAAAGGGAATGGACCCCTGTATACGCCCATATAACCATATAGGGTAATAAAACCTCATCAAAGGGGATGCATTAGGTCGAAAACCCCCAAAATTTGACTTTATGGCAATTTTTACTCATGAAAGGGAACAAGATAACCCCCAATACTGATAGAAATACATAACATGGTCCTAGGCTACCATACCAAATTTTTAGATTTTGTAATTTCCAAAATTTAAGGGTGATGGTCCTATATACCCCTGCCAAAATTTAGGGGTGGGGCAAAGTACCCTGCCAAAATCTAGAGGGGGTGGTCCTAAGTACCCCTAGGTCATTAGGTCATAATCCCTGGATTTGGGGCCGCTCATTGAGGATATCAAAAACGCGATCAGGTCATTCCATTACTACTGTAAGTTTCGTTATGTCCACGATCCTTAGTAATTTAAATACACTTTAATTAAACATTTACTCAGCTTACCATTTGAAATTTGTATTCCAAAGCGCTTAAATTTTATATCATGCAAATATCGGGAAGGGATATTGTTTGACGTACTCTGTAATACTGAAAGTTTAACAGAATTGCCAACTAAACATAAAGTTACATTTTTTCGAAGGGCACTACGTCAAGTTATTACATATTTCAAATCTACATGTTGAACAAAAACTTACAATGTTGCATTTATTATTCAATGTTTCAAACTAAGACACAGCAGTATCACAAACATCGAAATTTTAGTGGCCTTTATAGCAGTAATTTTAGTGGCCTCTTAGTGCTTTTCTGTCTAATACTTTGATAATGGTACGAGGATTTCGAATGAATACGAACAAAGTTGCGAGGGATTGAAAATTTAACTTTTTGAAAAGCCTTAATTTCGAAAAACTGCTTATAAGTTAGATAAAGATCTCATCCAATTGCATGGATTGTTTTCAATAAATCCGAAGATTACAATGCTGTTTACAACAAGTGCGAGCGCCTTCCGGAAACTTTTGACCGGCTATATACATTATGAGTCATGCAACACTCAGGCTTTATTGACCCATTATATTATCTATATATAAACGCATACACACACACGCGCCTGTATTTACACACATACACACACAGAAAGGGATGGAGAGAAAGTGATTACAGTGTTAACGTTAGAGCTCCACATGGAAAATTTGAAGCCGGTGTTAAAGATAAACTGTTTCATAGAGTTTATATACATAGGCAAAAAAAAAAAGTCTCTTGGAATCAACCATATTGACACCCATGTATACAAACAAAGTCTATACACAAAGTAAACCTGGGGAGAATATTGAGGTGGCACTTTAGAAGGAAATTGCGAAATTACGGGACATTTTGGAAGATCTAAAGGCAGAATTTTGTCGGCAACGAAAAATGAGAAATGGATCTTGTTCCCGGAAAACGAAGACACTTGGTAAATTCACTTATTCGTACTGACTAACGTATTTAAGTCCAGTGGCGTATTTTTTAGGTTACCGAGCGTACTGGCGATAGCCCTAGAATATTACAATGTAATTATATTATAAACTAAATTATATTGATAATTTTATACTTTAGTATCAACTTCCAATGATACAAGTCTCAGAGAATTGTATGTGCCGGGCACCTTCCATCACTCTGATGAGTAAGGTTACCACATATCCAATGCAAAATGTAGGTTACTTCAAGCAACAAATGAAGGTAGAAATGTACGATCGTTTTTCGATAATACTAATAAGATAAATCTTGCTAGTGAAGAGAAAATCATATATATCTACTTACTTGATAAAAAGAAAGTGTTTTGTAACGTTTTTATTTTTATTTTAAAGACTGATTAACGTGGAAACTAAACTCCAATAATAATAATAATAATAATAATAATAATAATAATAATAATAATAATAATAATAATAATAATAATAATAATAATAATAATAATAATAGTGTACAGGTGTTATAAAGATTAGTGGTAACCCAAGCTATCAAACCAGTATACGCCACTGTTTAAGTGATGTTTCACATTATGAAAATAATATTCTCTCTGGTTCAAGCAGCCTATTTCTGTAACCGCCACTGTTCTTTAAATATAACTTATTCATATAACGGTGAAGCTATTCGAACAATCCTTTTATATGTTACTAGCATCAGTTACCCGCTTTTCTGAGTTAAATTAAGAAAAAAATAGTAATATCTTCCGTTAGTCAGCCACTTTTTACTATTACTAAAGCGCTCTTTGATATCGATCATTTTCGATGATTTTTATATATCGCACTCCTCTCCCCATGTTGCGGGCCACGGCATCCGAAGTGTCATTGTTCATTTCAGCGACCCCGAAAACTATGAATTTGACACTGATATTGGTCATTTCGGTCATTTTTATATAACTCCCACTCTTCCAAGTTGCGGGACTACATGTGGAATTAAACGGTATCAGAAGCGTCACTGTTCATTTTAGCGACCCCGAATACTATGGATTCGATACTAATATCGGTCATTTTCGATCATGTTTAAATGCTTCTTCCCTACCCCCACCTTTAAGTTACACTGTCAAAGTGATATGACAAGAACCATCTCAAGTTTAAACTTCATCTAAGTTGCAAATTTGATCGAGATCATTCCTATGGTTCAAGAGTTATAAAGTTTTATTTATTTTTATATATCTCCCTCCTATCTCCCTCCCCTAAATTCTATCGTCAAAGTGAAATGATAAAAAAATATCTCAGGCCCGAAACTCATCTATGTTAAAAATATGATCAAGATTGATCATTTGGTTCAAGAGTTATTACGTTTTATTTATTTTTTAACTCCTTCCTCCCCTCTCCTAAGTTTTATCGTCAAAATGAATAGATAAATACCATCCCAGGTCCTAACCTCATCTATGTTGAAAATTTGATCGAGATCGGTCGGGTGGTTCAAGTCACAAAGACAGTCACTTTCATTTTTATTTTTTACATATATATCTCCCCCTCCCCCAAACCTACGTTGCACCGTCAAAGTTAAATTACAAAACTTATCTCAGGCCTAAACGTCATCTATGTTGAAAATTTGATCAAGATTTTTGGGTGATTCAAGAGTTAAGTTTTATTTATTCTTATATATAAATCTCCCCCTCCCTTCCACCTCCCCTAGGTTCTACCGTTAAAATGAAAATATAAAAAAAATAAACTTTCCAGGCCCGAACATCATCTATGTTGAAAATTTGATGGAGATCGGTCGGGTGGTTCAAGAGTTATTAAGTTTTATTTATTTTTATAGATTTCTCCCCTCTCCTCTCCTCCCCTCCCCGAAGTTCTACCGTAAAAGTGACATGATAAAAACCACCCCAGTTCCGAACCTCATCTATGTTGACAATTTGGTTAAGATCGGTCGGATTGTTTAAATGTGATGAAGTCACAAAGACAGTCGCTTTTATTTTTATTTTTTTAAACATATATCTCCCCCCTCTTGCTCCCCTACGTTGGACCGTAAAAGTGAAATGACAAAAACGTCCCAGGCTCGAACCTTATCAATGTTGAAAGTTTGATTGAGATCGGTCTGATGGTTCGAAAGTTATTAAGTTTATTCATTTCTATATATTTCCCTTCCTCCTCTCCCCCTCCTCTAAGATTTACAGTCAAAGTGAAATGACAAAAACTTCCCAGGTTTGAACCTCATCTATGTTGAAAATTTGATTCAGATCGATCGAGTGGTTTAAGAGTTATTAATTCACGAACATAGTCACTTTTACTTATATATATATATATATTGCTCCGTCAAAGTGAATAACTAAAATCATTCCCAGGCCAGGACTGCATCTACGTCAAATATTTGATCGAGATCAGTCGGGCGGTTCAAGAGATTAAGAGTCACAAACATAGTCATTTTCAATTTTATAATATAGATGAGTGGATTCCATACTTTTCCCACCTCACACGTGAACAATTTCCTGTGTTATTTCTAGACATGAGTGCTACTGCACTTGTGTTCAAGGTTAGCTTTTGTTAGATAATATAGTATACTCGTATCAAATGACTTAGCAATGTGATATTCTATTGAGTACCGTATCTTCAAAATGTTCCCCATCATGCTTAGGCCTAGACGTATTGATGACGTAATTGTTGTTGAAGATAAATGGCCGCTTGGTACATGTATTGACTTTTGATACGACAGAGAAACATTGACTAGCAATGGCCTTGTTACCATTTGCCTTTTGTGTGAGCTCTAGTGAGTGAATAAGTGTATTTTTCCAAGACCGTCTAAATCACATCTGCTAGTTTGTTTTCTTGCAGGTAAACATTTACGTTTATTTATTTAAAGTAGAAAATATATTTCACAAGAAAAATAACGGACTTTGATATTGCATAATCCGTAAATTCTACTTACTGATAATTTGCACTGCACTTATCTGAACTTTTTGTCGCGCCTGAATCTTTGACCTGTTGTACATTATAGGCTAAAACCGTTAAAAATAAATTATTTACACTTAGCTTTTGTTTTCAGTTTGCTCCCAATCAACATGTAATAACAAAAATATTAATGCTCAAATCTAAGTATGGTTACGGATTTTGTCTTAATAAACAGCAAAGCATGTTCATGTTCATTATTATCTCTATCCATTTTGAAAGAATTAAATCGAAACAAAACAGCTTAAGTGGTAATTAAATCGTGACAATCGTTTTAGAGTGTCAAATTTCCAGCATGCTAGACATCTATTAGCCGCCGCGAATTATTTCTTAAATTCCGCCATTGCAAGTGATAGCGGAGATAGAAACGTCTATTACCGTCATTCCAGATGTCTATTAGCGTAATTGTAGATGTCTATTAGTGTCATTGACATATTTTAGCGTCATTGCAGGTGTCTATTAGCATCATTGACATCTCATCTATTAGTAATTGCAGGTGTGAATTTTTCTATATATATATACAAATACCCAAAACTATATGAACTTAAGAAGTTAGCGCTCTATCACTGAGCTCCCTACCCTATCATGTACTTGAATATTCTATTTGACCCACAAAACACACGGAAGTCCACGTCATTTTTAGGCACAAGGAATGCGCGTTGGACGTCCATTGTAAATCAATATGCAACTTTATGTGTACCCATACAACGTTGATAAAACTTTCATATTAAGTTATTCCTATATGGACATTTCATATATGTGTCATATTGACTTTTATGGACATTAAATAAGCGGATCAATAGTTTCCACAATGCGTTTGTTTACTTTGGTTGGTGAACAACGGGTTGTCCTTGCGTTATATTCAAGAAGGCATAGAGAATCTCAAAATCTCAATGATATTTAATTCCATTTTCAAACAGCTAATAAGTGAAGAATAAGTAATTAATTTATCGTTCATTAATATCTTTTCATATAATTAGATTTTTACGAAAAATTTCAAACAGACCTTTCCCTGAATCTATTGAGAGTAGATTATACATTCCCACATAATAATGTTGTTCAGAGTAGCTGTCACGTACTCGTACTTCCCAAACATTTTTGCTATTTTCCCTTAAACACACTGGATACGTTCTTGAATTAAATCAGGTAGTAAAATAGGTGATACTGCAATCAGAAGTTCTTGTTTGGTGATGTAATGTTGCAGGTAGTATAGTTCCAATAACCTTGTATCAACAGCGCTTCTTTCGGCACGCGTGATAGCAACAGCAACTTCGAAACCTGTTGGAAATACAAATCGAGAATAGTGGTTCGGACTTGTCGTTACATAAAGACATAAAATAAAATCACTTCATCGCGAACTGAGTGTTTGAAAAGTAGTGGTAATTATTTAATGTTATCGTATTTGTAAATTTAGCTACGATGGCGAAAGTTCGTTCATCGCAGTAGCAGGTTGAGAGAAGTCTCATCGGCTATATATATATTAAGAAAATTAAATTTTATAGCTGCAAGTTAAGGAGAGGAAGCTTACCTAATTTACTTATTCCTGTGCAGTGTTCGAAGTGGAAAAAGAGCAGAGGCGATATGTTTTATTACGATTTTGACTCGCCATACCGGCTATCTAAATGCGGAATACAGTTAGGGTATGTTGCCTGAAAGATTACATTTCCATTTACATAATAATTGAAAACCATTGGAGAGCTTCTTTATAGTTACGGGAGGGACATGGAGAGACTTTGATTCCTTCCAACAACTTTTTGAAGAAAATATAAAAAAAATATCCCCTTATTTTTATTATAGAGAATTATACACAAAAATGCTTAAAATGCGAATTTTTATATTAATAATTTCCTGCGGGAAAACTCCCGGACTCCCTCACTCGACTGAGAGGTAATCCAAACCCCCAAAAGATCCGACCCCCAAAGAGACAACCCCTAAATTCGCCTATACTCAAAACACGTTTATATGAATTAAGGCAAGACGATACACATAAGTAAGAAAGTAAGTATTCAATACGGCACATCAAAATATAAACTAGATTAATTTATTTGAAGACACATTTTAAAAACATGAGGTAGGAAAATGATAACAACAATGTCGGTGTTGTCAACTTAGAAATTAGTTCTACATACAAAATAAAGTATTTTTTACGTGCAAAGCTATTCGTCACTTACTGTGTATAAAATGGATTTATTAAAGGTATTTAGCATCTACTTTCCAGTGACGGTATGTTTTAATCATTGTTAAACCAGAAACGATATGCTTTCATCACTGAAAAACCAGAGGCGGTATAGCATACCACCGCCTACTGTCTCACTTCGACCACTATTCCTGTGTATATATATATCTTTCTGAAGCTTTCATCCCTTAGCTTGTAGCGAAAAAAATAACTTGTGACTGATGTGACATCCTTCAAGTGACGTGAAGTGATGTCATCTGAATTTAGCGTCTCTTTGAGCAGCGAAGAGCCGCCTCTGAACTTAGTTGTAATATTAAACTGTGTAGCCCTTCAGTTTCATTAAAGCATTACTTTGGTGTATATATTGTTGAATTATATTTATTTTTGTAAATTAGTATTTATTTTGGGATGTTTGCGAGATATATAATTTAAGCACATAGTTCAAACATTAGAAATATTTAACTGAAGCTTAAGACTGAATGAATGACGTTTATGTCTAGTCTAGAGTATATCTTAGATCCCATATTTCAAACTTACGCTAATTCTATAATATTTAAATATGCTAATTACATTTAGAAAATTACGCTAGTACGTAATTGGGATCTTTATGTTCTGAAGGAGAAATTTATTACAAATACATTTCTCATCTTCATATACTTAAATTATTCATGATGAGATGACTCTAAAATCCATGCATTTAGGTACAACTTTAGCTTCAATCCTGGTTTGTGATAGATGATAGTTTCAGAGACTATATTCAAGATGGCTAGTATTCCATCACTAGTCCTCTATCTGATCGAGTGCAGATCACTCTTCGTATCTGTGATGATGAACTTAACTTGAGCTATATGCTCCTCTAATAAAGAATTAATTTCGAAATTATATCAATCTCTATCTGAATAAGCTAGCTTTCGTGTTTCGTCACGATCCAATGATGAGTGGTATAATTTGTGCGTCGCTTACTAAGTCTATCCGCTGAATCGTCTCTCCATGAATAACAACATGGAGTATGCGTCGTCCAGCCACTGAATCGCCATCTTTAAAATTTCCTAAGTATTTATATCAGAATTTTTGCTGAGGTTAACCTAAACACCCATGGGCTTGATACAAAGCTATGTGCAGCAAGATGATTATTCCGAATGCGAGTTCTAGAACAAATTTCGGAATTTAAGAAATGATAAGAAATATCTCTGTGCCAGCTTTCTACTGTATAATGAGGCCAATTCTTACGTAAGGACAACTATGCTCAGCAAATAGAGCGAATTCACAGAAGAGATTATACAATAATTCCGTACGGTGTGTTGCACATTTTTTTTTTTTTTTTTTTTTACAATTATTTACAAGTGTTATCAGTTCTGTCTTTCTCGGCTGTTTTGTAAAATTATATCGCAAAAACAAAGACTAACTTTATCTCGAAATAAATTCTAATATTAGAGTTGCACAATATGCGTGTTCAGAGTAAATAGAAGCTGTACAAGTAGAACCAATCCATTATCCAATAGAGAATGAAATGATCAATGAAGAACGCTGAAACAGAGATTAGCCAATCAAAATATCTAAAACAGTTTCAAAATACTCTCAAAATGACTACTGTCGTTACTCGAGTAACTTTCATTTAGTCTTATTTGTGTGTGCGCGTATTTGTATACGTGCACTTCTACGAGCATGACAATTATTAGCTTCCTCCACGATGCTTTTCTGGTTATGCCACTGGATCAGGTAATACTCAACAATTAAAATTAGTTCTTCTTCTGAGAATCAGAAGTGTTGTCTAATATCGAAGAAAAACTTAAATATCTCGATGTGTCACATTAATTTCAACAGTAAACAGTCACGCTAATAGACATCGCTACCTCCGTTATCACCTGCAATGACGCTAATTGATACCAATGATTCTAATAGACACCTGCAATGACTAGTAGATGTCAATGACGATAATAGACACCCGCATTGACGCTAATATATACCTGCAATGACGCTAATAGATGTCAATAACACTAATACACACCTGTAATGACTAATGGATGCCAATGATACTAATAGACACCCGTAAACACTAATAGATGTCAACGACACTAATAGGCATCTGCAATGACGCTAGTAGACATCTGCAATAATTAATAGATGTCAATGATGCTAATACATACTTGCAATGACTAATAGATGTCAATGACACTAATACACATCTGTAATGACGCTAATAGACACCTACAATGACTAATAGATGTCAATGACGCTAATTCACACCTGCAAAGACTAACAGATATCAATAACGCTAAATTATATATATATATAATCTTGCTCAAGGAGCGCTAAAACAGCGAAACCTTCTTTGCATAAGCCACTGCCTGGTTTGATTCCAGGCAATAAGAGTTTGTGGTGGATGTAGTACTCATGCATTTAATTTGTAAAGTGTGATATACAACACACTTTTTTAACATACTAATTGCCATAAAAAAAATCCTGATGCCTGAAAATTGCCATGAAAAAATCCTGATTTCACGATGTTTTATATGAAAATAGATTAAGAACTTCGAGAACAAAACAACGTTTCTACTTCAATTCTTATTTATGATTGTTATATGTCCGTAATTTATTGAGCTGAGCGAAGCGAAGCTCTTATACTCGGGTTAGCCGTTTGGTTGTCCGCGAACTCCTCCTAGACCGTTTGGCCGATCTCAACCAAACTTAGCACGCTGATAGAGTGTGTCGTGCTGAGTGACAACATAGGTCGAAATCGAAAATCCGATGTACCATCGAGGAATAATCACCGAAAAACGCTTACTCCTAGACCGTTTGGCCGATCTCAACCAAACTTAGCACGCTGATAGAGTATGTCGTGCTGAGTGACAACATAGGTCGAAATCAAAAATCCGATGTACCATCGAGGAATAATCACCGAAAAACGCTTCCTGATTACGTAGTTTAAGCTCGCTCAGCTCATTTCATTGCAATCGGGTATATCCATTGCATTCCTAGTTAACTACAGAGTTTTGTCCAGTAGGCCACTCATCAGATTATATATAATAAACTAACCTTCGGCTAGCTGGGGTCTCCGCCCAAAGATCCTCGCGTTTGCTCGGCCTACGGTCTCGTACCTCTTAAACCCACAATTCTAAGGAATTTCAAGTTTCTTTTCCTATTTCAACTGTCTAAAAGATAAGATTTTGTATCTCATGAAAACGCCCATTTAAATAGCATAGTAATTTCTTCATCCCTTCTTTAGACAGCTTAAAAACTAAAAATATTCACCTTTGGCAATTTTCCTCTGGGTTAAGCCCGGAATGCTACAATCATGCCAAATTTCATCATTCTAATCCTGCCGAAAGTGCCTAAACATTTTGGGGTGTAGAAGATGTCCGACAAATAGAGGTCTAACATAAGAAAGATTTTTCATTTCCCCATAAGACCACTCTAAAGTTGGAAATTTTTATTTTTGGTAATTTACTTAGGTAACGCTAACGAAAACGTACAAGCATACCGAATTTCAATTTTTTATTCAAGTTCCAAGTACCTAAAATATGAGATTATAGATTCCAAAAAAGATCTATTTAAATAACATGAAGAATTTCTTCATCCCCCCTTTAGACCTCCTACAAATTAAAAATATTAACTTTTGGCAATTTTTCTGTGAGTTAGTCCCGAAGAGTTACAATCATGCTAAATTTAATCATTGTAGCCCTACAGGAAGCGTCCAATAATTTTGGGGTTTAGAGGATGTCTCTTATGAATAACATGGGAAAGATTTGCAATTACCCATAAAACCATTCTAAAGTTGGATTTTTTTTTATTATTGGTGATTTACTTAGGTAATGATAACGAAAATGTACAATCATACAGGATTTGAAGTTTTTATTCCTTTAATTTCAAGTACCTAAAATTTGAGGTTATGGGTATAAAAAAAAAGCCCATTTAAATAACATGGGAAAATATCTTCATACCTCTTTTAGACCCCCTGAAACTTAAAAATATTCACTTTTGGCATTTTTTCTGTTGGCTAGTCCCGGAAAGCTACAACTATTCTAATTTCAACTTTCTAGGTCAACCGGAAGTACTTCTTATTTTATGTTAGTCAGTTTTTGTAGTTTTATACAGTATATAGTTAAGTATTAGTTTACATTATGGTAGCGTGAGTCGCGTGAGCACCACGCGGCTCCCTAAAGATGCCTACTGTGTTTACTTCAGAGGGTAAGTGGGGGTATTACCCCCCAGACTTCGAGATTTATTTCCGCAGAAAATTGTTGAACCTATGATTGGTGTAGAAGAGATGACCGTGTAGAAGAAGAAAATGTTTAAAAATACTTTTTAAATATACTAACACAGTAATAGCTGACAGAGATGCATTTGTATTCAGATGATAAAAACAATTCAGTTTCGTTTCTCAGTGTGAAACTACGGTAGACTTCTAAACTATGGGAATTTAATATTCAAACGTGAAGTATACGTGGTATAGTACTTTTATAGCTACTGGTTACAATAGATGAATAAGGTCAAAGATGGAACCTCCTATTCGAATGCTGAATCCAAAGCCGTTCTATAAGACTTTCAACACTTACGTATAGGATAGTTTGGAAGCCTAAAATGCCAAAAACCTTTGTCAGTTTACATGAGATACATAAAGATAATTTACAATCAGATGTAAAATCCTACAAACTCTTGGCAAAAGCTGTGAATCACAGTATATCAACATGAATATATATTCTGATTTCAGCTGCAGGTCATGATGCACTAAAAAGCACATGTGTGAAAATATTAATTGCATCTGTGTCAGCAAATACTGTTGAAATTTCTTCAACACACGAATAATACCACTAAGAAATCGAATTGGAGACTCATTTTAGACCACTGCATGATGATTTCTATTGAAGAGCCCCAAGTGTTGGATTCAGGTTCTTGAGTGGTATGCAACCAAAACTCAAAGAAGAATGGATCCATTTGGTTTACTTTTGCAAGAATTATAGCAACCATAGACGCCGACTTTTAAGTTTCTCAGTGAGTGCTCACGCTTCGGCACTAACGCCCCATATTTTTTCTGTTATTATTATTATTATTATTATTATTATTATTATTATTATTATTATTATTATTATTATTATTATTATTATTATTATTATTATTATTATTATTATTCGAAAAGATCTAATAAACCAGTAATTCTTAAATTCTTGTTCCTGAGGCGAGAAAGGCTATCAAGACTTACTGAAATAAAATGAACCGTGAAATTATTTTTAAAAGCTAAAGAAAATATATATTTTATTTTAATTTATTTTTGTACGATTTCCTAAACTTTATATTGAACAAAATTCCCAAACTTTAAGATTTTGTTTGTGAATTTCAAACGTATCTAGCAATATTGACTAAAGTAAGGAGACAAAACCTTTAGACACATTTGAGGATAATTTGATTGAATATAGAAAATGATTCAACTGTCTTGTACTTTATGTAAACGAATTTTATATTTTTAAAACATAAAATAACAATATCAAACACCAAGTTCTTTAAAGAAATAATTATACTAGGTATACTCGCTTGTAAATATAGATTATTATCTTCGTTGTAATGTTATATCATTCGATTCTCGTTATGCCGTAAGCCTGAAGAGTTTAAAATAAGTATTGATAAATTATTATTCAACAAATATGCATCCCAATTGTTGCGGAATGCAAATTCAAAACCGGCAACTTTATTTACATCAAAATCTAGTCAATCATCCAATGAGATCTGTAGGAGTTTATTGCCTTTAGATGTTATTTACACCAACCATTAATATCGCAAGCTAACATCATATTTTACAACAAGGAAATAACTAATTACTTTCTGTTTGCATTACTACAATGAAGTCCTTTTATTTGTAAATGATTTATAATAAAATATTGATAGCACTTCCCATTACCTTCTCCCCCTTATGTTACGTTACTAAAGTCTCACACGTGTTAAGTCAATGTTTGCTTATTGTTACACTATCTAAAATTTAACCGGGGGTCACATGCACTATTGTTTATTATTATTATTATTATTATTATTATTCACCACATGAAAGTATAATTTTTAAGTTAATTCCAATGCAAAATGTCAATGGGTGCTTAGCACCAATGAGTGCTGAGGCCCCGGAACACCCATATAGCCGGTGCCTATGGTAACAACATGATTAATAATATAAGTAAAATAATACGTTTATTTGGTATACAAGTCGTCTGGTGAGCTCTTTCGTGACTAAACGGTTAGCGTACGCGCCTTTGGCGTGGGAGACCTGGGTTCGATTCCTGATGGGAGCTCATGTCGTTCGGATTCTACGTTAATCAGTAGGTCTACGTCTCATATATTCTCGCTGCTGAAAGGGACGTTAAAGTCAGCTCAACAAGTCGCCTGATATTAAATTTAATAGATTAGACATTTGCAATAACATGTAGATAACTACATGTAATGACTTGCAAATAATTTTGTGACTGATTACTCTAATTTGAATTACCGCAAGGAAGCGCTACTTTGAGAAGCTTTAGATATCAGGCTTGTTTTAAGTTAAACTTTCTTTCTCTGCTAATCATTTAGAGAAATCCCAAATGAAGTTTTAAAGAATGAAAATAAAAGCTTATAGTTTAACGTCAAACGATTATGCTGTTTTTAGGCTAAGGGAGGCCATGGTTTAGGCAAGTGAATGATGATCGAAGAATTGGTGGAATGAGAATGTGGGAGGAAACGGGAGTACCCTGGAAAAACCCACAGACACGATAGTATCCACCAGATTTTTTTTTTTTTTTTTTTTTTTTTTTTTTAGAAAATGCCATTTCAAAATCATGATAAATATAGTTTGACTTATGTGTTTTTTGCATAATCTTTTCTTCATATCTTAAAGATCGTCGCCAAAGGGTATCGTACCGAGGTATACAAAATGATGATTACTCATTGCTCTCAGGGGTCCCTCAGGACCCAAACCATGGCCCACTTTTATTTTTAAATTTAATCAATGATATTCCCAATTGCCTGCAAAATTCATTCAGTCTACTATATGCAGATGACCTGAAATTCGGAAGATGTATTAGTAATGTCAATAACTCGGTATCTCTACAAAATGATATAAAAGGTGTTTCCAAATGGTGTCAACTCAATGATCTGAACCTTAATGTTAATAAATGTTTTATATCATACTCGTGTAAGAACACACATCTAAAATCTAACTATTGCATTGGTAACGTCAATATGTGAGCGAAACTTGTAGAAACCTGCGATATACAATAAGAGCTGGAAGAAATTTCAAGAAACAAGACACATATAATGTAATCTTTAAATCAAAATTAGAATATGCTGCCGAAATATAGAACTCTGCAAGCAAAAACTGTAGCGGCAAAATAGAATTGATACAATCAAATTTCTCAAAGTACTTGGTTTTCAAGGAAACAGGCATATATCCTAAATTTGAAACATATCAGTGTTTAATTAAACAAGTTAACATCGTATCCCTCGTAAAGTTCGGTTACTCTGCCTTCTATGTAAAATTTTAAACATCAAAATCCAAATGTCACAATTACTTGAACTTTTGAAATTTAAGGTTCCCAACGTCAGAAGACGTCCAAAAGCTGGCTTATTTCTCTGTAGAACATTAAAAACCAATATAATGAAAAGCTCGCCTATTTTGAGCATGTGTGATCTCTACAATAAACTTTATGTGGTTGATCCAAATATTGATATTTTCAGAATGTTCTCTATTTTTTTTAAAGTAGTAAATTGTTTAAGTGCCAGAATCGATGACTAACCAGCCATTAAAATTATCACTTCTCTATTGATTCTGCTGTTGTGTCATGTTTATCTGTTTTTGTAAATACTGTAAATGGGTATCTTTACCTCTAGTATTCGTCTGTTTAAATAAATAAATAAATCATAATAAATTTATTATTTAAATAGGGCCTACTTGCAAATTGATTTAGTAATCACTTGAACGCATGCGCATGTTCTTTGTTCTTTTTTTAAAAAAATAAGGGCAAACAAAACAGTAATTAAAAGTAACAATTTTTAATCTTGTATTTTTTATGGAGTATACGTAGAATAAAACTTCCCTGTTACCTTCATTATTTTGAAACAGTAACACCAGTGTTGTATTCGATACTTTGTTTCGGAGATGTATGGCCTAGCTTACTGTAAACCCAAATTAGCAATAAACCTGGTTATGCATTACACATCGAATGGAAGAAAGTACAGCTTAAGTTTTCTTTGGGGAAGGGGGATCTCAACTCTTGTAGGTGTTGGTAAATACGCCTATAAGTAATTCTGATCATTCCCCCCCCCCCAAAAAAAAAAAATTGAAAGAAATCCTGGATGTGTATCGGTTATATTTGGTTCATGAGGTCTTAGGCTTAAAATTAGCGTAAGGTAATTTCAACTCATACGGCAGGTCATGTATTAATAGCCTCCCACTATTAAATATTAGTGGAGGAGAGAGTATAGAGAAGGACTTACCCGACGACTGTGAACGCTCGTACACCACACTCGGAAGAGTAGACAACACCCTCCAACGCTCTGTTACGTAATAGCAATGTTTAGTTTTAAGCCAGAGACATCTGACATGGAAAATTTCAATTACAACGACACTAGGGAAAGATTAAAATATTTGTTTTACTTCTGCTGCTAACCTTTACTTTTCCACGAAGTGTAAATATTGGGCAAGTCACCACATTAGTACGCAAGCATATTTTTCTTGGAGATATCTAAGCTAAACTTCTTCTTCTTCTTTTTTATCTGCATTCTTCTCACAACACGCAATGCTACTGCACAAGTGCACATTAGAAGCGTCACATCATTTGCCCTTGGCTATGAGTGTAAGTGTTGCTGTCGTCTTCTCACCGCACAGCCGAGCTGTGTGATTTCGTCTTTATTATAATTGTGAATGACAGTGATCACCAAACTGTCGATCGCGAGCTACTAATAGCTCGCGGGGATATTTTCAGTAGATCGCGTTAAGGGTCTTCACTACAGCGAAATTAATCTACCGCTAATTTTAGAGTTTTTCAGTAATATCTTCAAAAAAAATACAAATATTCAAAAAGCAGAAACGTAGTGAACTAGACAATACGATTTTGCATGTGATACCTTCACCACAATTCACCTACCTGCTTTTGGTATGCCGCTATTTACAGAACCCGCAAAAAATACTAAAACTAGCTACAGTTGCAAATCGTAAGTAGATAGATGAGTTGTGATAACGGTATCACATGTAAAATTGTATAGTCTAGTTCACTACGTTTTTGCTTTTCGAATATTTTTTATTTTTTTTGAAGATATTACACAAAAACTCTAAAATTAGCGGTAGTTTAATATCGCTGTAGTGAAGACCCTTAACGCATCAGTTGGCTATGTGAGTAGTGTAAGTTTATAGGCAATAAACGAATGTAAGATTAAAAAAAAAAATGGTAGATCTTTCGGTTCGTAGCTCACAGTAGGATTTAAAAACGGTACAGTAGCTCAGAAGCCTCATAAGTTTGGCGATCTCTGTCCGTCATTCACCTAACTTGAACAGGTTAATAGCAAAAAGTTTGCCTGGAGGTAAAATCTGCAGTATTGATTGATTGCGGCAGTGTGCAGATTAGATTTTCGATACTGGGGGGCAGAAGGGAAGGTGTAATTAGGGCCAACAGGAACATAAGTCGAGAACAATGGAATCTACTGTAATAAAACCAAACAAAACCACTTGGCGTAACGGCCCATTTTGTGGGCCTAAACCTGCTCCAGCGCCATCTGCTACCGAACGACTGACCACGTACAGCCTAGCGGCGAGCGCGTTGTCAGTGCGATGCGACGCTCTGTCCATAACAGGGAAATCAGGAGCTTTCTAGACCTAGTGGCCGTTACACCTTGTTTTCAGGTGACTCTCCAGTTTGTCTCATGTCGCTAGGTAGACACCGAAAATTGGAAAGCACCGGCCGGGAATCAAAACCGGGACTGCGCAGACATGAGTCCAACGCTCGAACCACTAGACTACGATGTCCCCTAACCTACTGTAATACGTTGAAGAAATCACATAAGGAAGTACTATGCACTCTAAATCCGTGTTCGGGGGACGCGGTGGCTCAGTGGTAGAGCATTAACCCCCGGTGTTTCGGGTCCCTGGTTCGATCCCAGCTCGCGCCGTGTGGACTTTGTGGTGGACAAACACCGTGCTCGTGGGTTTTCTCGGGTTCTCCCGTTTCCCCCCACTTTCTTCATTCCACCATTTCATTCATTTCTCATAATCACCGTCTCCTTTAACCTAACCGGCATAACCGTGGGACGTAAAACTTAAAGATTTCATTTCATTTTTCTAAATCCGTGTTGCATAATTCTCCGGTATCTGCGCAATGAATTGTGAAAAGGAAGTTGGGTATGGTAATACATTTTGAGGTACTTTCTAACTAAACATTAATGTCAATATAGGGTTCCCATGTCTCTAGACTAAAATCCGGGTCAGCCTATGAAAATGTACAGCATATTCATAGTTATGCACTTACTGAAATATCAGAATTAATTTAATATTAGGTCAATACTCACCAAAAGTAGGTAACAGTGCCAATTATTCCTATCAGTTTAGTATCGACGATTAATAAAAATTGACTTTTTCTTTTCAAAAAAATCACACGAACGATATTAACTTATATTTTTGAGAAAAATCGGGACATTTGTATTCGAACAATTCCGGGAGGGGGGGACAGATTATGTAAATTCGGATTGTGTCGGCTAAACCGTGATATCTGACAGACCTAATCACTTTCTCCTCTCATGTAACAGCCAATATTATTTGCATGTGTAATACAGCTTCTCATAATCGTACCTATTGTTGCCATGGTAATATTATTGGTGTTCTTATCGAATATCCAGTTATCGGAATAATTACCCGAGTCTCTGTCAAGTGGTCCTACCTACATACGTATTTCGAAGTAAAATTGTAATTTAGCAATACATTTAATTTGTTTTTATTAACAATATAAGATTATTCCACTTTATTATGAAGTAAATTACAATTTATACAGTGGCGGATCTAGTCCGGGGCCGGGGAGCCTAGGCTCCCAATTTTTCGAGTGACAAAAATAATTTAACCTATTATTTATATATTTTTGAAAGTTTATGGTAAATTAATAATATAACTCCATAGTCAGGGTTACGGCTGGCCCCTCCACCTTCTAGATCCGCCACTGAATTTATATAATTATGTTCATGTTCTATTGAAGTTATCAAATCAATTTTCCACCCTACTAAGGAAAGAAAAGAAAGAGAGAGAAACAGAACTCAATACGGTCAGACCAATTGTAACTCGGACCAAGTGGTTCATTTTCTACCTACCCCTACCATTCCTTTGGATATTTCCTCTATGATTCACTTATAAAAGTGTGGAATATATTGGAATAGTGTTGAATAATTTCTGTGTTTAATTTAAAAATTAAAATTATTTTTAGAGTACAGCATGCCCACAAAAACACTCTTTGATTTCAAGTGACTAGTTCAAAATTTACTCTTTTACTTTCATTAATACAGTCTTATGAATTCATCAAGTTCCATGTGGTATCAGTCAATTACAGATAATGTGCGCTCCATGTTACCCGGGACGCCGCGGTGCCTCAGTGTTAGATCGTTCACCTCTGATGTATGGAGTCCTTGGTTGGATCCCAGCTCGCGCCAAGTGAACTGTGGTGGATAAACACCGTGTGCGTGCGTTTCTCGGGTTCTCCCGTTTCCTCCCACTTTCTTCATTCCACCATTTCATTCATTTCTTATTATCACTGTCTCCTTTAGCTTAGCCGGCATAATTGTGGGACGTAAAACTTAAAGATATCATTTCATTTCATGTGTTACCCGGCAAACATCAATACGATGATCAATTTCGCACCATACTCTACGAAACATATCCAGCGTGATCGAGTTGAGAACTTCAGTAATATGCCTATGCAAATTAGCTATGGTTTGAGGTAGTGGAGGCACGTAAAATCGTTCTGTCACATATCCCCAAAGAGAAGCTTCCTCGACGAGAGATTCGAGCGTGGCGTGGGAGATTCGAGTTCGATTCCCGACTGGAGCTCATATGGTTAGGATTACACGTTAAGCAGTGGATCCACGTTTCAGATAGCCTCGCTACTGAAAAGAACGCTAAATTAAAAAATCAAATCAAAGTTAAACCAGTTGGAAGGACTCAAATGTTAACTCACTATGGCAGTTTATAGCCTTAGCGCCAATCCAAACAACAACATTTCGAATGTGTTTGAGTATAGGATTGAAAGTATCTTACATCATACATGTACAATGTAAGACATTTGCAAATGCATACATAACTTTGTTATACCCTCTTATTATAACGTCATCTTCCAAAATCACTTCCGAAGACATAACTGAAGGATATTCAGGTATTTTTTGCAAGTGACAAGTATAGGAGGGAATGCTAAACTGGATGACGGTAGAAGCAGAGAAAAAGAATGTGTATATTCTGGTGTAAGTATAAAATTAGAAGGCAGAAATGAATAGTTTAGGTCTTTCGGAATATAGCTAGCAGGTTAAAATTACATGAAGGAAAAAAATCAATTTCTATACTCAAACTTTTTACCTCTAAACACACGCACATATATATATATATATATATATATATATATATATATATATATATATATATATATATATATATATATATATATATATATGGGTTACTTTCTTTTGGGGGGAATGAAAATGTAATTGAGGGGGAATTTTCCCAACTCGATAATTCATACCTTGGATTGAAGGATTTTTGATTGGAATTTAATATTCCGTTCAGCATGGTGGCTGAATCAATTTTTGCCACTTGTCGCTTACCCCAGGAGCAATATGTGTATGCACTTTGTTTGGAAGCGCTTTAAAGCCAGTTTCGTCTATTTTCTAGATACGATTTGGTGCACATTACTATTTCTCCATTGCATCTTCCAAATTTCTAAAAACCTGATCCAACTGTTGCCCGCTAAATCGATTGTTCTAATAATAATTATTTGATTTGGTGTCCTCAGTGAAAGACTACTTATTTATTTTATTAAATTTCTGTGTTCAATCTCTTCCAGCTAATTTCGATTTCTTTGAGAACTGGTGCGGTATATTGGTTCAAGGAATTCATAAGCAAGGAAACAAATGTAAATGAACAGATTGCAATGTAAATCCACAGAAACGTAAATCTAAATATTTAGAATGTTGAACTATGTATTTCCTTTCCTTGATCCGGAAATGAACTAACACTGTAACCAGATTACTGTCTTCAGCACTATTGATTCATCGAATCCGAGAACTCGATCAATTTCTCTTACATGTAATCCTCTTTTCCTTAAGTTTGCATGCCAGCTGAAGAAGAGCATTAGATTGCGGCTTCAGTTCTTGCTTCTTTTTTTAAGGTTTTCAGAAAATAATAATAAAAAAAGAAAGAAAAAAAATATGCAATAGTTATGCGAGAAATACGAAGGGATTATAGCTTTGGAGTTTTTTTTGAAAACATGGCGTCGTTAGTGATATAAGTTCGGTGAATTGTGAATACATTGAAAGCTAATAGTGAAAAGAAGTGTCGATAAGTGTTGATTTTTGCTAAATACTGTTAGCAAACGTAAAATAAGTGCCTTATTGTTCGTGTTAAGTTAATAAATGTTGAGATTGCAGGGCAATTGTTCAGTTAAGACGATATGTGTTGTTTATATACTTACTAAATATTTACTTTCATTTTAATTTTAAGATATAATTTTAAGTTATAATTAGCATGACTTTTGCATGAATTTTACCTGAACTAACTTTAAAGTAGATTAATAAGGTTTAGTTTAGATTTTTGTTTCAAAGATGGATGAGGATAATAACTTATACTCAACAGAAAATTCAGATCCCCACACATTGAATAATATGACGGAGCAGATGGATGACATGTCAGTAGCTGAAAATATTGTGATTTCAGATCCAAACTCAAAAGAACCGGTATCGTCAAGTACGGGAAACAATCTGAAATGAAATGAAATCTTTTAAGTTTAACGTCCCACGGTTATGCCGGTTAGGCTAAAGGAGACGGTGATAATGAGAAATGAGTGAAATGGTGGAATGAAGAAAGTGGGAGGAAACGGGAGAACCCCGAGAAAACCCACGAGCACGGTAAGGAAACAATCTGATCTATAGTACCAAGACTATAATGAAATATATATATATATATATATATATATATATATATATATATATATATATATATATATATATATATATATATATATATATATATATATATATATATATTGGTAAATCAAAATACAAACTTCACACAGCTGGAACCTAATAAATACAAAACTTCACACCTAGCACCATATTACGTTTTTAAAAAATCAAAGCATGAGGAACTGGGCAAGAAACATATAATGTCAATTAGCCGTAAGCTTTACTTAGCGGAAATTCCAGGTATAGAAAAAATTGAAGGCATAGGTAGAAATCTTCTTAAAGTTCAATTTCCTTTAGGCGAGAAATCAAATAGTTTTTTAGACCATGATATATTAATACAATATAAATGGGAAGCATTTATACCGAATCATATGATCTACATTACGGGAATAATTAAGGATATTGATACTGATGTTACAACGGATCAACTATTAACAGATATTCAGTGTGACATTCCAATAACATCAGCGAGAAGAATACATAGAAAGGATACCAATGGCAAACTTCAACCCATTAAAACAGTCATTGTTATCTACAATTCACAACAATTACTACTAGATGTTAAGTTACATTTGTAGGAGAGTTGATACATATATTCCTTCTATTAGACAATGCTTAAATGGCTATTACAAATAGGGACATTTAAAACGTAATTGTCGATTAAACGAAACACTGTGTAAAAATTGTGGCGCTATTCATCCATATGACACATGTACGAATCCACGCAAATGCATTAATTGTGGTCAACAACACATGGCAGATAGCTCTGATTGTCCTGAGAAACTTTGACAAAGAAAGATAGTAGAATTAATGACAGAATATAAAATCTCATTCAATGAAGCAAACAAATTAGTAAATAAGATAAATGATAAATCTAATCCTTCATGTCAATTTTCTTAAGGAGCATTCTCAAATCCTGCAGAAAACAGAATATTCCAATCTAGTAAAAGCAGATACAACATATGCTAGTCGATTATATAATACATACACTCCTCAAGCTTTACAGCCGAAAGCTAATGTTAGGGATTCACCTCCAGAAAAGAAAAGACGAAATATTAATCCCACCAAATTTAATTCCCCTTCCTCTTCGGAACAAAACGAATATCGGAGAGAAATTTATTACTAAACGATTAAAAGATCGCTTGTCACAATCTGAACATTTAAAAGTTAATGAGCTACATACAGCTAGTGTACACGAGGAAAATTGTTCTATCAAAAGAAAAAATAATGGTCATGTGATTAATTCACATCAGGAATCTTTGATAAGAACTCCTTTCATCAATAAAAATCAGAAGACATTTTCAGAACCAAATAGAGATAGACCCTCAACCTCATTTCATATCTCTTCCAAGATGGAAGGATTGGATACAATTACCGACATTAATAAAAAAATATAAAGATGCAATAAGAAGGTGCTTATCCACTTTCTTTGGTGGCCCTTTAGCGATCAAATTTGATACTCATTTAGAGGCTCTATTAACATCTTTATATTCTTCTCTAAATTTAAATTAGAATAAAACAGAACCACTTAGTAGATTCACAATAATTCGATGGAATTGTCAAAGTGCCAGGGCCAAAATTCACCATATTTATAATTTAATTCAAACTTATCACTCTGACATAATTCTACTCCAAGAAACATAGTGCAATACCAAATTCCCCTTAAAAATTAAAAAAAATATACAGTTGTTAATCAATACAGAACAAATAGTTATGGAGGTATCGCTATCTGCATCAAAAATAACTACTCATATACTGCATTTATACTTCCAAACATTTATACTTCCCCCAGTGATTTTTAACGAATCATAGTGATTCTAACGATTCATACTAGTTCATAATGAATCGAAATCGCATGTTATAAAGATGTGAGATGTAAATCTTGTGGTAAGGAAGCTTCAGTATAAGTAGTAGTAGTAGTAGTAGTAGCGGTAGTAGTAGCAGTAGTAGTAGTAGTAGTTAGTAGCAATAGTAGTAGTAGTAGTGGTAGTTAGTAGCAATAGCAGTAGTAGTAGTAGGAACGGGTTAGAAGCCCCGCAGGGGGTGGTTGGGTTCTGTTCTCGATATAAGTAGTAGTAGTAGTAGTAGTAGTAGTAGTAGTAGTAGTAGCAGCAGCAGCAGCAGTAGTAGTAGTAGGAGTAGCACTAGTAGTAGTAGTGACTTTTCCAGTTCCGGTGACAAAGAACTGGGGGAGCGGGCTATACACAAGCCACTACTAATTCTCCACACATTCAAACGCTTGGAGTCATTGTAAACAATGTCAAATTTCTTAATATTTATATTCCACCTAAAACTCATATAAATCATAGTTTTTGGGATCAATTACTAAATAACAATTTAAACACAGATTATATTTGAGGCAATATGAACATACACCATGCCATATTTGGCTCAAATCGTACCGATACAGCCGGGAAATTATTTCTATCGAAATTAGCAGGCTTTCAATATCTCTATTTAAATAATGGAGCTCCTACCAGAATTTCTTCAACAGGCCCTAGTGCACCAGATCTAACATTAACAAAGAATAATCTTTACACCATGCGATAGTGTCCATTTCCCAATAATTTTTACAACACATGTTTTTATTTATTCAGATAGAAATAACTCTGCAGTACAATTTGGTTTCAAGTCGAAATTACAAAAGATACATGAAAAAATTAATTGGAAGAAATACAAACATATATTAGATGAACAAATTTCTAATTCCTCATCTGAATTCATAACTAATGATCCTGCACAAATCTTTACTTTCATCAAATCGACAGTTTCTACAATAACCAATCATACTACAGCTACATCTTTTAATCAGTTTAAACAGAAAGATAAAATTAAGCAAAAACCCTTATGATGGAATCAAGTGTGTCAACAAAACATAAACATTGCACAAAAAGCTTTTCGCACCTTTATTAATAATCCATCCAGGATAACTTTCTCTATTATTGTTCAAAAACAGCTCAATAATCAACTCAGAAAATCTAACTTTATAATTTTTTCACGCAGGAAATCAATACCTATAACTGCAATTAATATACAAAATAATCAATTATTGAACGAATCTCATATCAAATATCTAGGATTATTTCTAGATAAAATATTAAACTGGAATCAGCATTCATGTCATCTTGCACAGGAAGCTATTAAATATTCCAAACTTTTTCAGTGCATAGCATCAAAGAAATATGGTATTAATCCTTTCAGCTTATTAATTATCCTAAAACAAAGTGTTGTGGCTAAGTTTATGTATGGAGGAGTGTTCTACTCTAATAATACTAAACAATTTTATAAACGATTGGAAAACATCATTTGTGACTTGCTTAAAATCATTTTCTCAGAACCAAGATTCTGTCCAAGACAAGCACTTTTAGAAGAAACCAATTCACCAGCAATAAGTATATTAATACAAAAATCGGCAGAATGATTCATTTTATCAAGATTTAATCGCACTTTTTCATTAATGATTAATAAGTTAAAATATATTGAAAATTTATATAATAGGAAAAAAATACCATATTTCAATAATCGGTCGTGGATTTATCAGTCATATAGTGGTTTAAAAATATTTAATGCCATTTATTCATAAAGTCCCCCTCTTGCCTTGCTTTAGCTGGCAATATACAACTAATTTAGTCAATATTAAACCTAATATCCCTAATTTCATGAAAATAGATAATCCAGAACTTCGTACTAAAACATATAGAAACATTTGGGCAGAACAAATCCAAAATTTAAATTCTGATACTGTCTTGATTTACACAAATGCATACAAATATCCAGATTCTTCAGCAGCAATATTCATTCCATCGAAAAACATAATCTTGAAATACAAATTACCATCATCAATATCAATTTTTGAAGCAGAAGCTTTTGCTATCCGCGAAACCTTATTGTATATCAAACAGTATAATATAATCGTTTCATGTATTTGTACAGATTCGCTTAGTGTTCTTCAAAGATTGCAAAATACTCATTGGAATGCAAAAATTACTTGGATCATATTAAATATAAAACATCTTTTTCAGCCACTTCATGATAAGAATTACAACATAAAGTTTTATTTTATGCGTTCCTATATTGGTTAAGAATATGGGGACCGAATTGATAATGCCACAAAGTCTGCAAGTAAACACGGAAAATCATGTTATATATAAAAAAAATCCATATCAAAGTTACTACTACATCATAGACAGACACTTCAGACTTGAAATATCACGATGGCAACAAAAAATATACTTCTTCGACACTCTTGCTGGGAAATAATTGAAAATCATTCCCAAAAACCCAGAAATGTTATTAATCATTAGTCAAGAAAAGAAATAATAACTTATTATAGAATTCTTTTCGGTACAGCATTTACTCCAGCAAAATTATTTCAAATAAAAAAGACACTTATTACTGTTGGTGTGATAAGGCTACAGGTACTCTTAATCACCTTATATTTGAATGTAGTTATTTACAAAATCAGAGATTTATATTTCTTCAAAAATTAAATTATTTTCTTGGAATGGATTCATTTTCATACAAATATATAATGGCAACTTATAATTGGAAAGCAATACGAACCATGATACAGTTCATTCTCTTTAATGGTATTAATCTATAGAAAAAGAATTACTTGGAAAAATAATTCCGTTATAGCTTAAAATTGTAACAATGAATATATTTTAAAAAATCTTGTTATACTAATCATTAATAAAGAAGACATCCTGGTACTGAGGAAGAAACAATGAACAAGGCGCATAAAAGTATTACCCGAAATATTCTTTCACCCGTAGAAGATAGAAATCTAAATGAAAACAACTGAGATTGCCTAATAAACTCAGCACTTATAGCCTATTAAATACTTTAAATTAGTTAGAGGCACTTACTGTAACACTATTAATAGTGCAGAAGAAAGAAAGAAAGAAAGAAAGAAAGAAAGAAAGAAAGAAAGAAAGAAAGAAAAAAGAAAGAAAGAGAAATACGAAGAATATGTTATGTGTTAAAAGGTTGGGTACAGGTACAATCAAATGAAGTCTAAATTATTTTCAAAATAATACTTTACTACATCTATTAAATTCGTAACAATGGAATCCATAAACCTTAACTCCTATCAGAAAAAAGTAAGTTTAAAAATTGATATTTAACTCAATCCTAAAGAAAAGACGCCTCAAAAATAGAAACAAAGAAAATAGAAATAGAAACAAATAGAATCTCTTTTTAAAAAATTTTAAAATAAGTTACAAAAATGCAACTTGAAAGAAATTTGAACAAGGCGAGCTCATGAGGGAAGTCACACCGGTAAAATTGAAGTTTTATTGCTTCAAATTAAAGGAAGAAAAATGACCTAATATTCAAAATATTGTACCTAAGAATGAGAATATTAGATTACTTTTTTTCCTTCAATTTAAAATGATAAAACTAATTTTTACCAATGTGATTTTCTTTGCGAATCGCCTCTGATTTGAGGTGGTGCAAAAGTCCCAAGCGGACCTTTGCCTCCTCATATACGTTCTTTTACTCCATTCCACCAAGTTGTAGAAAGTTTCTAATTCCTGTTAAATAACAAGATAACTTATCTAGTTAGCAAGCTTACGAGACCTGCAAAATAATAGAAATTACTGAAGAATCATTTGGAAAGCGTATATATAAAGATGTTGAATTTAAACATATTGGGTTCGAAAACAGTAATGTTGGGTTCGATCGTCTATGTCCTTATTCTGGAAGATAGATAAAACAGTATCGGGTTCGAGTTTCTGTTGGTCTCTGTTCGGGCGCCAGATATGACGGTTCCGGGTTCGGTATATATACCTTAAAGTTGATCTGTGCTTCCCCTTTAGGCGGACTCGTCTCATACAGCCTCGAGCTCCCGAATATCCAATTTCTCATATAGCCTGAGGAAAGAGAAATGAGGGGCTGACAACAAATCAACCTATACGAGATATTCAGGAAATATAGATCCCTTGCACTGCTCTGAAAACAAAATATGCCCTTAATTTAAAAATACATATATGTAAATATATACTACATTACCCGTAAAGATATGTCATTAATACCCACTGGACATATTGAATTCATTATATTATCATAAATGAAAATTAATATAATATTCACTTTTGATATTTTTATTGGACATTTAACCTTTTTAAATTTTCACTTTTCTTTATAATCATTAGTCACACTTTAGAAAAAAAGAAAGAAAAAATTGATACGTATTGTTTTTTTGTGGCCCCGTAACTACGTTACCGAAATGATAACGAAAGCACGACGCGAGAATCACGTTTTATTCTTCATCGCGATTTGAAGAAAAGTTAGGCACTATTCCATATGAATGATGATACTTGGCGCTCTTCTTTATGCTTGAGTGAATAACCTTTCTTAATACATCATACAAACTGCGTACAAGTCGCGTCTCTCTTCAAATACATAATAACGAAGAGTTGATGGAGTCATGGATAGCATCACATTTTTAAGAAATATATATTTTCCTTTTCTTTGTACTTCATATAAGAGCATGCTTACTAGAGTATTTTTCTATATTTAATGCATTATTGTAGCACTTATAGTATTTAGTCCTTGAGTGCGGAGAGATGGGGTAGCAACTTCTACCTCCAATTACCGAAAAACCACACTGCCTGCCAAGCGAGCGTTGTGTTCCTTTACAGACAATGGATGCGCTGGAATACACCTTTTAACAATAAATATTTCCTGCAAAACATTTAGTTTTTAGGAAACTACTCCAGTTTCAGGAACTAACACATGGGTTTTTACGTTATTGTCGGCATAATAAGTATTATTGCGCAAACACTAAATTGAACAGTAATTATTAATTAAATAAAATGCAAATTATAAAACGTAGTTCATCACTTCACACTGTAGCTTGCACAGAGGTTAGTGAAAACGTCTGGTTGTGCAAAGAAGGTTGTGGGCGTCACACATACATAAGCACTTCTGAGGGAGGAATTTTGTAGTTCTGTTTTCTAAGAATTACGTCTGGCAAAGGAATAATTTCAAGAAATTGGGCTGTATATATGACGGTGGTTCAAATATTATATAACAATATCGTTATATCATGAAACAGTAATGTTGGGTTCGATCGTCTATGTCAATGTCCTGGAAGACAGATAAAACAGTATTAGGTTCGCGTTCCTGTTGGTCCCTGTGAGAGTTTAGCCAGATAAAACAGTAATAATAGGTTCGATCCTTTATATTCCTGTTTGGGAAGACAGGTCAAACAGTATTGCTGGATTGTACTACAAGTATCAACGAAAAGAGAACACAAACATCGTGAGTCGGGATTCGAGCCTCTGGCATTAGATCAACACCGTGTTTGTGATACATCCTGTTTCCACGTCAGCAGAATCAGCTGATTGTTTCCTGTATCGATTACTAAGATTCACAGACAGGAGTTCGGGGAACATTGGGTTAAGTATACCTGTGTCCATTTCACAATATGGTTATTGGAAAATTATATTCCTACAAGGAATAATCCGGCACTTGGTAATATATATTCCATTCCACACATTTATTTGAGGTTAATAATATCTCATGACACTGCACTGTAACTGTAAATACAAACATGACAAAATATATACATACACAGTACATGAAAATACTTTACTTGTGGAACAAAATATTACAATGTAACATGTACACTATTACACTTTCATCATTAAATTATTTGGAATGATTTTTTAACACTCACTATATGAATATTTAATAATATATTTTGACTTTTCACTTATCACAATCACATTTTAATAGCAAAAAATATATTTTTCGAATGTAATAATTAGGCCCTTATTTCTCATTGACGAACGGAACGCGGACGCAAGCAGTACCGATAATTACGCACGGAGCACGGACGTAACGCAATAGGAAAAATACAAGTTTCTCTGCTTCATTGGTAGTAGGAAACTTGTGCACTGTTTGGTTAAATTATTTCACTCCTCGCATGTTCTGGTTCCAGCATCCATTCTGATTAACGAAGATTAATATATTTCATTCTTCACTTACTTTCATTGACAATTGTAACTTCCGTGGGAGTTTAATAATGAGAATCTTCTTGTAGGCCATTACTTTTCCGTATATATTATTGTAAACAGCAATGAGCATTAAAAAATAATGCAGTGCAAGGAACTACTTTCTAAAAAATAAATGGAGTGAGAAAAAATAATTAAGACAAGAAAGATGTAGTTGAATATTGATGCGCCGTCAATTGGCGCTTTGCTACATGCAATTTAGTTGGCTTCGTTACTATAAAAAGTGCATTGAAAATAAGTTGCTAATAATGACCAACATATATATAATTAGCCTGCAAAAAAAAAATAATAATAATAATAAATAAAAATAAATAAAAAAATAAAAAAAATAAAAATCTCTAGCAAAACATACCAATGAAAACTGAAGGAGAACTGACATAGTTTGATATACGCAGTTTCGTTACCATGATGCATGCTGGAGAACCCTCTTTATTCAACAATTCAGTGGAAGCTGTTTCTTCTAAAATGCAAGCAAGATCAGTGTAGCTCAATATTAGTGCTGTAGCAGGATTAATATTTGTGAAATACGTTTATATACAGTGCCGGAAGATAAATCGCGCATCCGCGACGCGAACTCGTAAATAAAGGGGCTAATTTTAAAATAGAAGTGAAAAATAAGTAAAATAATTAAAGCATGAAATAATCGAAGTATATTGGTGTGTTAGTGTTATTGTATTTGTGTATAATTTGTGGTAAGTTGCGTGCTACATTTTAATTATATATTTAATAAATGTTTATCAATAATATTACATGTTTTACAGCTCCCTAAAGCAATAATTGCAATCTAAAATATCTAGTTAACAAACGATTATTTTGTTGCTATGTTTAGCGTTGTATAGGTACAACGTAATAACTTTTTGATTACTAGCTTGTACTTGCACAAAAGGTGTTCCTAGCGTTATTAGTGACTATAGTTTCGTTACGTCCAGCGACCCGTACCTTTTGGACCGCCTAATAATAAACAATCCTAAACCGTCATTAACTGTTCGACTACAACAGGATTCGAACCCAGGATTGTTACATATGTTGTTCCTCACAGGGTCGAACTGTTACATATGATCTCTAACGAACAGGGACAGTCAAGAATCGAACCTGGACAATTATATATGGCTAAGCCATCACAGAGACCTACAGGAACCGAACTCGATACCGTTATATATGACCCCCTAATAAACAGGGACAGTCTGAAACCGAACCCTATACCGTTATAAAGTGAGACAAAGTTAAAAAAAAAAGATCAAACTACACTAAAACACATCTTACATCATAGCTGAACAGCGAACTCTTGCGGAAGCACAAAACTCTCTACACTAGATCTCCGACATAATACCTTGTGACAATATTCCAAGTAGTGCCAGCTAGCGTTTAACTTCTACAAAAAGCGGGCCGCGGATCTTTGCTTGCAATGGATTTTTGCCCCACACTCTACATCATTTTTATCAATTTAATGGAAACAAGTCAAGTATGGGTTTATATCGGTCAGATGGCAACCGCAGCGGCGAGCTGATGGTAGTTGTGTGTTAGGACAAACTTTGTTCTAGTTGAGGAACAGTAAATGGAAGTGTGCAGTGAATTGAGCAGTTGGTGATCATGTAAAATGGATGACCTCTCTGATTCCAAAGAGGGTAAATTGTTGATGCACGATTATATGGTGCTAGCATGACAAAAGTGGCAAACATGGGTGTGTCATGTCCAAGGTGATGACAGCCTACGAAACTCATTTCAAAACCATATCGACAAAGAGAAACAGTGCTCGGAAGAAAACTCTCATTGATAGGTCCCGTCAAACATTAAAACGGATTGTCATTCAGAACCGTCGTGCGACTGCTGTACAAATGATGGAGACTCCCACAACTGTGTCATCAATCAAATTCCTTCCTTTTCTTTGACTTACCGACCTCGAATTACACATCATGCACATACAGGATGGGGTTGCATATGCGAAACTGGGGCTTATAAAGGACTAATAATGCTTTAGCACGATCCCAATCGTTCCGCGAACGTGCAACATAAACCGCTGATAACTGAAA
This sequence comes from Thermobia domestica, assembly GCF_964235325.1. Lineage (NCBI taxonomy): Eukaryota > Metazoa > Arthropoda > Insecta > Zygentoma > Lepismatidae > Thermobia > Thermobia domestica. The sequence goes on from NC_137454.1 coordinate 254,481,932, forward strand.
ACAGAATATATAGTCTGGTAAATCATCGTCCACCTTATTTTAAACCACGGACCGTGTTTATGTTGGCGGACTTCCAAGGGTGGATTGCCAGCAATGAGGAAGGCACTGAATATCATTCTCTGCATGCAACTCGGAAATGTGTGCCTCTCTCGCTGAAATGGTGGCGAATGACCTATTTTTGATAAAACGTTTCTCATATAGTGGTTTCCTAGAACTGTCGCTTGGGTTCTAGATCATACTTACGTAAGAATATTTCGTCGACGACAATGGTGCAGTTCATCAGGGCATGTTATTCGTGTTGAAATTTCTCCAGATTGATGCGACATGTCTCGCAGCGTATCCACTTCTGCACCTAAGCGCCACTTTGCACAAATTTTCCACATGAGTAGGTCCTACATGGCAATGTGGCGTTCTGGCGACGCAGAAAACTGTTTTATAGGCTAACTTCTCCATTATCCAGCGTCTGATCCTGCTTAAGCACTGTTTGATCAATATGACAAATACACCTTTGTTTTCAGACACAGGATGTCCACTACGAGACAATTCAGCTGTTTACATTCCGGTCGATTTGAAGCCCTCCATCCATTTTATCACTGTTTGATAGAGCAAACCACGCGTAGCCACTGCTACTTGTAGCTCTGTATATGGAATTCAAATGGAAAACTACTATCTTCACGTACTTACGATGCTGATTTCGTCACTTCCATTCCCGAATTTGTCACTCAACGACCGAAATTGGTGTATCTTCATTCGCACCAGTCTGCATACATACTACATTTATTGACAACATTCGGAAGTACATAACAGACACTTTCATGTTAGATTTTCGTGTTTTTCCGAGTTCATACGAGGAAAAATAGTTGCTATAATTTATGAATCAGCCCTCGTAAAGATGCATTAAAATGCAAACCTTATCAAACAGGTAATATTTGCAAATTTGTTAAAGTTTCATGCTTGTGTAATACACACTTAAATACGCGGCGCATGTCAAGAAAGGGCGTTGGCAACACTGATAAAGTTGAGCTTGCGCAGGGATATGTCCTAATTTCTGTGTTTGTAAAAGAAATAGAATCGTCCAAATGGAGTTGCGTACGTACGAGTAGCAGTAAGATGAAATGGCTACCGTAATACAAAATCCCGCCAAATTTTAAGTGAGATCTGTCATACGATTTCTGAACGCCAAAGGACAAAATGCAGCTGATATCCATCCGGAATTACGTTCCATTTACGGATCGACAGTAATGAGTGAAGACAAAGCCAGGCAATGGTGCAGAGCTTCGGGAAAGGTATTCAAATGTTCATGCGGATGAGAGTAACGGAAGACCTAGTGTTCAGATGGACATTCTGGTGGAACGCGTTAACAAGAAAGTGTGATCCAATCACCGGTTCACAATAACTGAAATTGTCAAAGAGATTCCGGAAGTGTTTGTGAGAACAATGCATCAAATTGCGACTGACAAGCTGGATTATCAAAACTGTGTGCGAGGTGGGTGCCAAAAATGCTGATAGATGCTCACAAAGAGCAAAGAATGAAAGCTGCATGAGATTTTCTGGCTTGCTGGAGGCAGGATAAGAATTACCTCTTTTCACATATAGTGACAGGATATGAAATCTGGGTATTGTAGTCGAAGCAGCAGTCAATGGTGGCACTCTGGTTCTCCTAAAGCGAAGAAATTCAAACGAACGCCACTAGTTCTGAAAAACTGGCAACCGTGTTTTGGGACCAAAAGAGTGTGATTTATGGAATTATTGGAAGCAGAACGAACAAGTACAGCAGATATGCATCACCAAACACTGAATAATCTACAATGTGCCATCCAAAATCAACGGAGAGAAATGCTACGCTCTGGAATTCTTCTGATCTATGACAACGCTAGCCAACACACAGCAGCGCGTACTGTTGAGGCAATTCAAAGATTTCGATGGGAACTATTTAATCATTCTCCTCACAGCCCCGACCTTGCCCTCGGTGTTTTCTTTCTTTTTCTTTACCTGAGAAAGTGGTTCGCCTCAAAGAGTTTCAATGATACTGAAGTGCTCATGACACCAGTTCTGGACTGACTGCACTCTCAGGCAGCAGATTTTTACACAGAAGGTATACGGAGGCTCGCGCCAATTTACCAGAAATATCTGGAGGTTTATGGGTCTACGTCGAAAAATAGCCAAGGTATGTACTAGTAAATCAATCACAATAAATTTCTTCTCCTAGCATTTTCTTTTTCTTTAAATATCGGCCTTTTTTTTCGACATGCGCCTAAGACAATAAAAAAATACATTTTATCTTATGCTTATTGAAGCTTTTAATATATGCTAATCATTTCGATGTTTTACTTAAACTACTGACAGCTTCAGACCAACAGTAGCTTTAAGTTTTTAAAGAGAGTTTCTTGATTTTATATTTTAAATTTTCTAATTTCTTCGCCAGGTATTTACACTTAAATCCTGCTAACCGCACTAACACTTCCAAAACTGTTCAATCACTTAAATTCACTAATTGAAAATTCACAGTGAAAACTGTCAGCGTCTATAAACTTACATTGGAATGACAAAAAGAAATGTAGCAACTAAGGTTAAGGAACACTTAAGAGACACAAAAGACTATTTTGCGGTATCAGGAATATCTAAACATTTAACCACATCAAAGCACATCATCAAAAAAGTACAACTGCTACATAAGACTACATCGCAAATCGAAAGATCTACTTACGAACCTTACTTCATCACAAGTAAAGAAACAGAAGTATACAAAACTTAATCAGGACTATGGTACATTTGACAAGAATTGGGATTATATTATTAAGCTTAGAAACACTAGGATAAATTACTAATCATCAATTTGGATCCGTAATCACCCATATAAATATTTATCATACTGAACATGTAAGATTTTTTCTAGCAATTTTTCATACTGCTTAAGAATTTAGCACCTATACTATTTGGCAATTCTGAATCATTATGGAAACTATACTTTTGATTTAGGTTTATACACATGATTAACTATGCAATTTTCAGAGTTGCTTTCCAATTAATGAATTTCAGTGATTGGACACTTCTGAAAATTTGAGTGCAGTTAGTAGGAGTTTATAAACCTGGTGAAGGAACTAGAAGAATAATAACGTAAAATCAAGCGACTCGGCTAGATACCACTAAGTATTGTTGCCCCGGAAGAAGATGTCAGTAAATTTGTAAAACATCGTAATGATTAGCATATACTCCAATACGCATAAAGTAAAGTACAATATATTTTTCTTATCATCATATAGTATTTGTTACTTTTTTCCTTTAAATAGCAAATTTCTTACTTATTACTTCGGATCTTCAATCACAGACACTTTGACATTCAAATCACTGACTCTTAACATCTGACATCTTGAAAAAAATGTCAGTTTTGTGATTACCTATTTATAGTGAGTAAGCAGTGGAAAACAAACGTGATCTTATTCTAGAGAAGGAAATAACAAAGATAAAAAAAAAAGTTTTATAGTAAGTTACTATCAGCAGTTTTAAAGATCAATTTGAATTCTAAGAAACAATATTAGCTCAAACCCTCCATCCATTGAAAAAGTGTCAAATTTCTGAATATTTAGAAAGCTTATAATTGTATAATTAAGGTATAGAGTTCGACAAATTTTAATATGAATGTTATGACACCTCAATCCTCTAAAACCTATTTATGTTTATCTTCTTGTTCACCTCAACCATAGGTTGGTGGGCAACATGGAAATTTTAAAACTTTTCTCTCGCTTGGGAGAGATGTTTTATACTTTGATAATGCCTCTTCTTCGTATCTGCATCTACGTATTCTATCCTTGGTCTTCCTCTTCCTGGTTTTCCTTCTGCCTTTCCTTCTATCAGCATGATGATCCAATCAGAGTGTCGAATAAGATAGCCAAGCATGCTGTTTCTTCTTTTTCCTGTTATCTTCATGTTTATAACACACGAAACTGGTTATTTAAGATAAAAATGAGTTTAAAAATGTGCACTAACCTTCCCTTATGATTTGCTAAGCTTTTAAGGTAGGAAGAAACTTAGACAACTAGAGGATGATACAACACTATTGCAACGAAAGAAATGATAATTTAATTACTTTGGTCTATATTGTCAATAAAGCTAGTTCTTCTCACTTCAACCATAGGTTGGTGGGTAACATGGAAATTTTTAAAACTTTTCTCTCCCTTAGAAGAGTTGTTTTGTGCTTTGATAAAGTCTCTTCTTCATAACTGCATCTAGATATTCTATCCTTGGTCTTCCTCTTCCTGGTTTTTCTTCTACCTTTCCCTCTATCAGCACGGTGATCCAATCGGAGTGCCGAATAAGGTGGACAAGCATGCTGTTTCTTCTTTTTCCTATTATATTGATGATCTGTCGTCCTTCATTAGCTTCCTTTAGTACGTCTTCGTTCCTTTTCCTTTCGGCCCATGATATTCGAGAGCACACACCACATTTCAAATACTTCCAGCTTGGATATTTCAGCTTTTCTTATTGTTCACGTCTCTGGTTCGTATAGCACCATGCTCGATACTAAAGTCATAATAAATCGTTTACTAACGTTCAAGGACACATTTCTTGATGTTAGCAATCCTCTTTTCCTATTGAATGCTTGATTAGCCTGCACTATTCTAGAACTTACGTCTTTTTTACTTCTTCCGTTTGAGGGTATTAGACTTCCTAAATAGGGGAACGTCTTAACGTCTTCGATTTTCTCTCCCTCTAGCCATACGTTTGAGCCTTGCTTTATCGCTTTGGTTTTCTTCTTGTTTATCTTCATTTTGCACGTTTTTTTCCAGCTCGTTAAAGCTAGTTAAATAATAATAATGTATACAATTGCAACTTAAAAAATTGGGTAATATTCGTAGTTAAAACACCTAGTTAAAGAATGATATATATATATTATCACAACAAAAGAAACGATAATTCAATTACTTTGGCCTATATTGTTCACAAAATTAGTTAAAGAATAATACATGCAATTGCAAATTAAAAATGAAAATTCTGTTTATTTTGGGTTATATCCGTTGTCAAAATACCTAGTTAAAGAACAATATAATGTTATCGCAACGAAAGTATACTGAAATTCAGTTATTTTAGCCCTTATTTTTATTAACAAAATTAGCTAAGGAAGAGTACAATGCTACCACAACGGAAAGAAACGATGATTCTAGTTAAAGAGTAAAACACTATCACGAAGGAAAAGAAATAATTCTATCATTTTAATCTATACTTGTTATTATAAAGTATTACCTCTAATTTCATTGATATTATATTCGTTAAGGATTTCTTGTTTGTTTTTCTGTATTTTTGTAATTGATATAACTAGATCACATGTAGATCTCATGTTTTCCTTAATCTTTTTTTTTTTTTTTAATATTAATGATATTTGTTTTACTATTCCAGGTAAGAAAATGTAAAATAGTCTAAGTAAATTACAACATTATTCTATGAAGTGTATTTTTCTTTCTTTCCAGAATTTGTGTGAATAACTTTTGTAATGTAATGTTAACCGGATTAGTTCATTTAAAAGGAAATTTAATGAAAGTATCCAGAACCTAAAACATTTAAACCATAGAGAAAATGGATTTAAATTACTCACGCATGATTTTCATCACAATATGGGTTTTAATTATAAGTAAATTGTTCTTATGGTACGTTAAGCGCAGAAAGCAATTTAACGTTTTGAAAGATCTTGGAATTCCAGGCCCGAAACCACATATTGTATACGGAAATGATCATGAACTCCGAGGAAAGGATGGTATTGATATGAAAGTACTAGATCAATGGCAGAAACAATACGGGAAAATATTTGGCTATTATTTGGGTCCTGTTCCAATTGTAGTAGTCTCAGATCTGGACATAGTGAAAAATGTTCTTATTAAAGATTGCCAGCAATTTATCAATCGACCTCTGTTAAATGTTAAACCATATACTGAATGTTTACTTGGACTTAAAAGTCAACGTTGGAAAGAAGTTCGCAGTATTTTATCTCCAACATTTTCTTCATCAAAGATGAAATTGGTAGCTGGAATGATGAACAAAGCAGTGGATATCTTGTTGGATGTTGTCGGGGAAGAAACAAAGCATGGCGACTCCATAGATATGTACGATATTTACCAGCGACTAACATGCCAAATTATAGGAGAATGTGCTCTGGCTATGAAGATTGACAGCATTAGAAATAAGAATGATGAAATGTTACTGTACGTTCGACGATACTTTAGTTTCGCTGTCAGTCCGTTTGTAAAACTTAACTACTACTTCCCAGGACTTAAGTTACTATTAGAAAAGCTAGATGCAAAATTTGGTTTCGCAGCCCATATGTTACAACTCATGTTTGATCATGTCCAGAAAGTCATAGACGAAAGACGCAGTGATAAGTACAAGGTCCAAATTGTTGATCTTCTCCAATTAATGCTGGATGCTTCATCGAACAAACAATCACCTGAGGGACTTAAAAATGGTAATGGTGTACCTGAAGAAACTAAAAGTAAGAAAAAGGCGCTCCTGACTGACGAGGAAATCATAGCAAATGCATGGGTTTTCTTGGTAGCAGGATTAGAAACAACAGCAGTAGCACTCATCTTTACAACGTATCTCCTAGCTAAACACCAAGATATTCAGGAGAAACTATATCAGGAATTAGAAGCAAACATAAAGGTAATGAGCTATTTTCTTTATTAGTACTTAATTTTCAATTGCAGTACTGCATTATAAATTTTGTACAGTGAAAGGTCAAGGGGTGTTTCAGTAGTTGAACATCATTCTTTTAAGAATTAATGCAAAAATTGACTACTTCATTCCGTATATATATATATATATATATATATATATATATATATATATATATATATATTTCATGGTACACTATCTTTTGTAGTAAGTTTCTGTGTCATACTAACGTATGTAAGCTGTAGTTTTTCATTAACAGTTCATATGTATTGTTATAAACAAAAATATCCTCTCCAATATAAATAAATACAAAGCTTGATATTTTATCCCTTTTTTGTGCATTTTATTCTTTTTTTTTTCTTCTCAAAAGAAATATTACTAGGTCAATCCATGCTAAGTGATCCAGAAAAAAGAAAAATTGCCACTCGACCTTTTCAAAAAAATCTAATTTGTTCAGAAATGTTGAGTCGATATAAGAATGAAGTCCTACTCTAGGAGGTGTTTTGTTCACAAATTCAACTGGAAACTCGTTGTAAAGTAAAATAAAGTAGGATGAATGGTTAGTCAAGTCAAGGCTCTCAAGCTTCTTTCCTCTAGTTGTCTGCTGTTTTTTCGTTTGATCTACATTCCCCAGTCAGTGTTTACAATGAGTAAGCGTTCACTGACAGGGAAATGTAGATCAAACGAAAGGACAACAATTTTCTGCATGAGTTGACACTTAAAACAAGAATAAACAGAATTGGATATCATTGATATAGCAAGCAGTAAGAGAATTGAGTACTTACGGACTTTTTGCCAAGTGTGCATTTTGGCTTTTCTCGCATTCTGCTGATAGCGGCATTGTTCACCAGTGTGATAAAACAGTGAATCACAACTAGAGGAAAGAAGCTTGAGAGCCTTGACTTGACTAACCATTCATCCTACTTTATTTTACTTTACAACGAGTTTCCAGTTGAATTTGTGAACAAAACACCTCCTAGAGTATGACGTCATTCCTTAATACTTTGACCCTCTTCTGCTCAAAAACATAAAATGCCCTATTGTATGTGTTATGGTATACTAAAGGAGTAACTGTTCCCGGAATTTCAGATTTTTTTTATCCAGGCCCATTAGAGATATTGGACAATGAAACATGCCGAATTGACATAATTCCCAACTTTACGATTTTTTTCAGGCCTTTGGGAGCAGTTACAGGTCTGCAAATATTTGTGTATAAACTTATAACTCCATACTACATGCACACACAAATTCAGACCTCTACGTCAGTTGTTTCCTCTTCCCAAACATGTCTTCAATGTCCAAAAATGTTGCTACTTTAGGCCCTGATTTCACCCCTTTCAGATGGTTTTAGGCAAAAATGTTAAGAGATCAAAAGTTTTGGCTCTGCACAAGTTGGATACGCCCAGCAATTTTCAGTTTACTAGGACAAATACATGCTAAGATATTCAAAACAACGTAAACGCCTGAGATCGAGAAAACACAAAATGGCGACAGCTGCTGCGTCTCTACGAGGTGTTTTAATAATCCAATGATCGTGGTTTTGAAGTACTCTGATATAGTATAAACATTCATTAAAAAAAAATTAGATTTTTTTGGTGATGGCTGAGCAGCAAACGCTTGATCACAGAATGTATTGACTCTAGTGGAATTATTTTAATTATTTTTATCATCAGCTTCACAAGGTCTCAGAACTTTCGTGGTTCGCATATCGAATCTTGAATCATTGAGATTCACTGTCCTAAACATAGAAATTGATAACAAGAGGCTAAATACTGAACTCTGTCTTCCTTGTTTACTACTGTGCATAACTATGAGCATAGCTATAAATCTAATTGTTGTAAACGACCAAAATGGAATACTGATTCATAATCGGAAAATCAGAGTTGGTTATTGGATTCAGGTATCCTGGCAAGTTCTACATCATTATTCTAAAATAAAGTCCATTTTTTCTCATTTTCTTCTCCACACAAAAAGGATATATTTTCACAGAATCGTGACAGAATCAAGCAGTAGAACCCAAAACATGCAGAAACTAGACGCTATAGTAAATAAAGTAATTTATGCTCTATGCGCTTTATGTTTTTATTTTGGAATTTTAAATAAGTCAATTACACTAGTTAACAAATTTAAACTTTTTGTTTGTTACATGAGAAAAATCACCTGATCTTAAAGGAACTTTTTGCGCTGAATTCGAATATGCACTCGGTTTCTCTCCATCACGTACAGTTTTCCCGTAACAGAGGGATTTTCGGGAAATTCCCTCAAAAATTTCCCTTTCTCAGATATTTTATTCCCCTAGCTCCTGTCCCCTTACATATAGTAACATAGAAATTATACCTAAGTATACCTTGATTTATATTTAATAAACCCTAAAAGTTTCGTAAAAATCGCTTTGTTCTTTCTAGAGAAATAAATATATTTGTATGTATACTGTGTGCACTGTTTATTGCACCTGATAGTAATGCTTTCAGATCTCCTGAGTTGGGGTAAAAACGATTTGCTTTATTACTACAAACACAGACATAAAAATGAATATTTACAATAGTCAACAACACACTTGTATTGCTCTCTGTAAATTAGAAACGTTTATAAAAATAGAATGTACTTCCAACGTATATTTTTTTTAACGTACAGTATATGTATATCTTAATACATATATATACAATTCTCCAAGTTTTTTCGTTTTGTTCATGAAATGGTTATCAATATTTGTTATCAAATGTAACAGAATGCAAAAGAAAGAAAGAATGGAATACAGACTCATTGTTGACAACAATGAACTAATGCAGTCTGAATTTTCCACTACGGTATCGTTTCCCCCCTCCCCCCGCGCATTTCTTTCTTTCTTGTGTTCTTGACACCTGGTGAGGTAGTTTTGTACATTTTTATATTGACGTGTTGTTTAACACTACTTCACTTTCAAAGTTGTCTTTGCTGCTAAGAGTGCTTTCATGTTTGATCTTAACGGCATTATACCCAACTAAGACCAGAAGTTTAGTTTGTGATCAGTACAATGGCGTCAAGAGGACGGCGTTCGTGTGTTAACTCACCAAATAGTTTTTGTTATGTGTGTGGCCAGTTTGTAGTTAAAGGACAGTGTAGATCCATTACGCCATCGGTGAAACTAGCATATTGTATATATTTCGGATGTCGTGTGGGAGATCAGGACAAAACTTGGGCACCCAACATAATTTGTGTGTCATGCTACGTCACTTTACTTGCATGGGCCAAAGGGAAACGGAGGTTCATGAAATTTGCTGTACCAATGGTGTGGAGAGAACCCACCAACCATCTGGATGATTGTTATTTTTGTCTCACAGTAGTTAAGGGACATTCTAAAAAAAGCAAATACACAATAAGTTATCCCAACGTTAAATCCGCAATTAGACCTATTCCGCACGGGGATGAACTTCCACTTTCCGAGCCCCCTACCAACTGGGAAGAGATATGGCCAAAAGACTCTGATGATGTTCATGACCTTGATGAACCATCGACATCAACATGTACATCCAAGGATCCAACGTTCATCCCTGACTGTGTTCGCGAGCCACATTTCATCCGGCAATGTGAACTTAATTGATTGCACCTGACAAAACAAGAGGCGGAACTTCTGGGATCAAGGGTCCAGCAGTGGAACTTATTGGATGCAGAAACGAACATATCAGTGTACAGGAAAAGGCATGTTCAATTTTCAAGCTATTTCTCAATGCAAGATAATGTGTGCGTATGTACGGATATAGAATAAATGGGTTGATGGCGGAGCTAGGAATTCCTTACGTTCCAGAAGAATGGAGGTTATTTATCGACGCGTCAAAGGTCAGCCTTAAATCTGTCCTTTTACATAATGGAAATAAAAAACCTTCTATACCACTTGCGCACTCAGTGAAGATTAAGGAATCCTATGACACCATGTTAACTTTGCTAAATCTTATAAATTACAAGGACCATTGTTGGCAAATATGTTGTGATCTCAAGGTAGTTGGTATTTTATTAGGACTGCAGTGCGGTTACACGAAGTACCAATGTTTTTTATGTTTATGGGATAGCCGAGCTGATGACAAACATTATGAAGTGAAGGAATGGGAACCTAGAGTGAATTACGTACCTGGAGAATGCAACGTCAAATACGCTCCTTTGGTAGATCCTAATAAGATATTACTACCGCCACTTCATATCAAGTTAGGACTTATGAAAAACTTTGCCAAAGCCATGGACACATCTGGTGAAGGTTTCAAGTATTTGCGAGATAAGTTCCCTAACCTGAGTGATGCTAAGATTTCAGCGGGAGTGTTTATTGGTCCCCAAATTAGGAAATTAATGCTTGATGATAGCTTTGACAGCAAGTTAAACAGTGCTGAACTAGCTGCCTGGACAGCATTTAAGTTTGTTGTGCGCAACTTTCTGGGCAATAACAAAGCTGAGAGTTACACAGAAATCGTACAGGACATGATACAGAAATACAAAGAGTTGGGTTGTAGGATGTCTTTAAAAATCCACTTTTTGCACTCCCACCTCAGCTTCTTTCCTGCTAACCTAGGTGCTCTCAGCGACGAACAGGGGGAAAGATTCCACCAAGATATAATGGCAATGGAGAAAAGGTACCAGGGACGATGGGATCCTTCAATGATGGGGGACTATTGTTGGGGTCTTGTTAGAGAATGCAACTTTTCTTACAAAAGAAGGAAGTAGTGTACGTTTTTGTAACCCAATGGAAGTTTCATATATTGTGATAGTTTTGATTGTCTTTTCATGACCTTTTGGTACATTTGTATTATTGTTTATTGTAAATTGTCACACTTGTAAATTATATTGTATTATATTTTATATATGTGTTTGTGGTAATAAAGCAAAACGTTTTACCTCAACTTAAGAGATCTGAAAGCATTACTATAAGGTGCAATAAACAGTACACACAGTATACATACAAACATATTTATTTCTCTAGAAAGAATAAAGCGATTATTACGAAACTTGGAGGGTTTGTTAAATATGAATCAAAGTATACTTAGGTATAATTTCTATGTTAGTATATTCAAGGGGACAAGATCTTGGGGTGTAAAATAAACGAAAAGGGAAATTTTTGAGGGATTTTCCCGAAAATCCCTCTGTTACGGGAAAATCGTACGTGATGGAGAAAAACCGAGTGCATATTCGAATTCAGCGCAAAAAGTTCCTTTAAGAACAGGTATTTCCTTTTATGTAATAAAACCTTTGTTAACTAGTGTTATAAATTAAATGTATATTATTTAACTGAATTCATAATGTTAACTTATAATTTATGGTACTTCAAAGTTTACTCTTGCTATTAAGTACTGAGTAGTAGCAGTTTTCACCTACACTTTCTAGAATAAATGGAAATACAAGTATTATTGATACAATACAAAAATATATTAAAAAGTAAAAATGTTAGCTTTCTGATCATATCATTATAAAACTAGGAAAGAGAAAATAAACATTAAGTAATCTAAATAATTTTAAGGTAATAACTAATTATTGTACTGTATATAGTCATTATTGTAATATCATATATGCATTATTTTTAAAAAGATACAATAAATGCTGTTAATATAGTTATAAATAATTATCTTCAGAGTAACGAGCCAAGCTATGAAGATGTTCGTTCTTTGGTGTACTTGGAGCAAGTATTGTGTGAGTCCATGCGAATTTATCCACCCGTTGTACACTTCGTATCTCGTGAAGTTGACACAACTGTGAAGCTAGATGATGTTACATTTCCTGAAGGTTGTCATGTATTAATTCCTGTGTGGCAGATCCATCATAATCCTGAGCTGTGGCCAGATCCATTTAAATTTGACCCAGATAGGTATGGTCTTAACTCTTGTTATGGTTATATTATATTGAATATTATTTTATGAAAATTTTCAAACATATATGTTCTCAACTTAATTTTATCTTACTTTTGATAAATTAAATAATTGTACCTTTTAACTTTTAGGACTTTAATTGAAACTTAAAAGTAATCACAATGATGAAGCAAAGAAAACAAAATTCAACAAAGAAAGCAGAAAGGAGAATATGAGAATGGCTAGGCTAATGTTTTGGGCGTATGATATGTTTTACAAAAAGACACAGGCAATAAGGAAACGAAATTGTAATTATTATTTGTATTGCTTATTGTAAATTTTGTTCTTCATAACTAGTTCCCTGTGCTAGATAAGAAGTTGGGAATTTAGTGAAGTCATCTCCATTCATACGAAAACAAAGAAATCAAAGGTTAAGCTTCTGCTTTATGATTTCCACTAGAAATTTTCTTCTCTTAGTATATCCGCGCGAAGGTTCTGAGCGATAGACAAATAAGAACAAGGGAAAAACAAAATTAAGAAGTTATTTATGTTGTTAATTTGAGAAAATTCTATAGCATTTTGTATAGATTCACTGGGTGCTAAATAATTTAAATAAATGAAAGGAATAGTACATTAGTATCTACATAGTCAGTTTTACTGTAGTATTTGACTGAATAAGAAACTTTTTTATGTAAAGTAGCTTAATGTAATGGATGATCTATCGTGATTTTGCAACGCTGAAGTTGAAAAGCGCAATGGATAGTGTAATAACTAACGCGCCGATGCAATAAACAGGAGAGCCGTGGTTTGATTCTTGTTTATAGATTTAAAAAAAAAAAAAATTGAATTTTCATTGAGGTCGTATCTATAGAGGATATAGTATAAGGAAAAAACAATTAATTCCTATCATTTTTCATATAATATTGAAATCCGGTGTCACAGATATTCATTAATATAGACCCAGTCCAAGCAAAAGAATTATTGTAATACAGTCCCCATTTGGTTAGCAAAGAAACTAAAGAAACATGTTTTATCTCTTCTGAAAGAACTAAATGGTGCATTATGATGTCACAGTTAGTCGTTGGAAAAGTTTAACAGAGTTTAACGAGGGCTCTAAAGCTTATAATTTTCAAGACAAAGCTTTATGTTACCGTTTCGTCGAACTGGGATTTTATTGGTTTCTTTAATTCCGATCTTAGACTTCTTCAAATTCAATGCCATTAAAGTATAAGTCACATAAGATAAGAAGAATCCTCAGAACATCTAAAGAAGAATCTACATTCATGTTATATACATCTATCATGACAAAATATGAGATGATTGTAAATCAGTAAAATCAACTTTCTGAATTTAATTTTTAGCTTAATATTTTCGCTCTAATACGATTTCCCTCGTGTAGATATTGTTTCAAGATCTCTCTCTCTCTCTATTTTTTAAACAAAGGTGGTATTGACTTTTTAATTATAGCATACAAAATATTGTAAAATAACATTTATCAACGCTAATAATTTTTACTCTGTAAAAGATTTGTTTTAATTCGCATGAAACTACAAAGACAATTATTTTATTTAAAAGAAAATATTTGAAAATCACAAAAAAGAAGGAAAATTTCATTTAATTTTTGACTGTTAACATTATCCCAGTAACACTACACGTTTAACTATTCATTTTGTTTTCACTATTTTCTCCTAAATTTACATATCCTTTTTAGTGTTGCGCACAGCGAGTCACGCTATAAAACTGGAAGTGTCCTTAAATTATGTGAAAAAGACCTATCATTAAAATTTTCTTCTATTGCCATTAAAAAGTAATGACATTATCGCCATTATTTTATCGTAAGACAAATATCCAAGTATTTCCTGGAGCTATATCACTTACTAGAAAATAGTGAAAACATTTAGCAGAACATTAAAAAGTACAGTATGAGATTTTTCGCTAATCAATTTATCAGACAGGGGAGGAAAGTACTAGGGAGAAAAGTAACTAAAAGTAATAAGGTAACTAAATAACTTTTAGCAATAAAGTAACTAAAAGTAGTAGTGAAGTGTCCTGGTGGACTGATGTTAAAATGTAGTCACGTAATAGTGTTCAAGACGAAGAGTTTATTGGAGGATGGTAAAACTAATAAGACGAGTTGATCACGAAAAGTACTGGAAAGGAGTTATTAATGGAGAGATAAGTTTATATACAAGACGTATGTATAATTATATAAGAAAAAAGAAAAAAACTGTAATCGAAGAAATAAAATTCATAACAATGAAAAATGTAGCAGAGATATTTAAAAATAATGATGATAATAAAGAGCGAAGTGTATATAATAAAATAATGAAAATTTAAGAAATTGGCGAAGATGAAAATAAGTATGACAGACAGACTGAATAGGGTAGTGTGGTAGGGTATAATAGATAATTGAAACCAAGGGAAGAGGACAATTCTGAGTTAAAATGTTCTTTCTATCTCTTTCTGAGCGGTGGCATATCTTTCGGGACATAGAGGGACTATCGGCAGTAGCCCTAGAACATTTAAAAGGAAGTTGACATAATACATTTAAACTAATTCGTATTAGTAAGTTTACAGTTTATTATCGTCTTTTAATGGTACGGGACTATCGGCAGTAGCCCTAGAACATTTAAAAGGAAGTTGACATAATACATTTAAACTAATTCGTATTAGTAAGTTTACAGTTTATTATCGTCTTTTAATGGTACGGGACTATCGACAGTAGCCCTAGAACATTTAAAAGGAAGTTGACATAATACATTTAAACTAATTCGTATTAGTAAGTTTACAGTTTATTATCGTCTTTTAATGGTACGGGACTATCGACAGTAGCCCTAGAACATTTAAAAGGAAGTTGACATAAAACATTTAAACTAATTCGTATTAGTAAGTTTACAGTTTATTATCGTCTTTTAATGGTACGGGACTATCGGCAGTAGCCCTAGAACATTTAAAAAGAAGTTGACATAATACATTTAAACTAATTCATATTAGTAAGTTTACAGTTTGTTATCGTCTTTTAATGGCACAAGTTTTTATAAACTTTCCGCAAACGTGATACTATTAAGATACACTTGTTATTAGCTGTGTATGGTGTCCTACTTTTTTTTTTTTTTTTTTTTTTTTTTAAAGGAAAATGCGACTTAGCAACCCTATAGAAACCGCTGATTAGTGGCAGCAAGAATCATATAACTTATTCTATATTCACGTTTGTTCCATCCTAACAGTAAATTAAAGGGCTGAGAATTTGGGCCAATTGCCACTGAACTCATCTGTTTCTTGAAATTCAATGGGTGTGTGAAATGTTATCTAGAGTTACATCTAGTTTGAAAATAAAATGCTGCAAAACAAGGGTTCCAGCTTCATTTTTTAAAGTATTTTTGTTACAGAGTGTAGTGATTATAGAAAATTTGTTCGTAAATAAAATTTAGTATGATAACTATAGTTTCAAGATTCAAACAACAGACTCTAAATATGTATATATTAGTTTTGCAAGCTAGTAAACGATAGAAGTCTATGAAAATAGAGTATCGATAGTTTTAAAGGTATATCTTTGTTTAAGAGAGTGATTTAATTTGTACTTCGGATTTTGAAGTTATGTTTTGTTGAAGTATTAGAACTGTACTACATTTATTTACGTCGTAATGTTCAGAAAAATAATTATAGAAGACTCCCTATTTATGCATTTAGTGAAACGATGTTTTCACATGGGCACGAGCGTTAGAGCTTTCCCTTCTGGAGTGATAGGTCCTTGATTCAATACTAGATCATGTATGCTTGTGGTGCCCATTTGGTTCGTTGGAGTTTTTTCAGGGTTGTCACGTTTTCTACAACTGTCTTCTTTCTATCAACCCTTTCATCATCATTTGCTTGCGTTTATCATCTATCTTCTTTAGTCTAATGACAGAAAGATTAATCATGTAATGTTTTAACTTAAAAAAATATTTTATTTCAAGGCTTACTATTATATGACAATTAACTTGTAATGACATTTATCTTGTAGCTTTGTGTACACAAATTTAACCGAAAACAAGGTGTGAAATAATTTATATAGTATTACTTCACAAGAAAACTTATATTTCTCGTACATGCTAGCCAAACAATATTACTTATATGACTCCTACTAGTTTAAAACATTATATTGGTTCATAATTAACGAGTTTTAAAATACAAATTAGCTTGATGTTAAGTGCATTTAATGTAATTAAAATCATGAGAAGCAGTTTTAAATATAGTGACGTTGCGTTACGTTAGATGACGAGAAACCCCTGTTTCATTTTATATCCAACTTTCTTTAAATATCAACGTGGACTCAACAGTTGAGGAGATTTCAACAAAACTCAAATAATTTATTAACATATCCATCTTGAAATATATAATTTTTCAAGCTGAATTTTGAATTCTTAATCAATCTCAATCTTAATTAATTACTATCTTGTAATTCTACATTTTTATGTCTTCTACATCTATTAATATTCTTTATGATCTATATATGCTAGGAATGATCGAGAAAATGTTACAAAGCCTGTGATGGCTTATGTGTGAGATATAACTGGAAGATTAACACATCTTATTAGACGGCATTCAATACTAGTCCGCAATGTGATCATCTATTTTGTTTAAGCACTTGTCACAACGGTGGATGAGGTTTTCGATACCGATTGCACAGAAATCCGCGTCAAGTTCTCGTAGTCATCGTGAGGCAACTGTTTTGACATCATCACATGTAGATAATAGTTACCATCTATGTTCTACTTTAGAAGAGAGAAAAAAGTGAAAGGGCTTTACGGGGGTGCTTTAGTCATTCCCAGCGTAAATGCTAAATACACTCACCAACACGAACAGAATTCACGCCAGTGTTTGAGGTAGTGGATCAACTGCTCTGTCCAAGGTTTCCATTAACAATACTGGTCCGTCTTCTTTGAAGGAACGACACTACTTTAATACATGATGCCTTAAAATTGAACTCTCCCTGTACACCTCTTCAATCTACCCATAAACGTTAGCAAGTGTAGTGTTTTTGGCCCTCAGAAATCGCACCAGTGATTTACTTTCTACTCTTGACCAATTTTCCTGACTAGTCATCATTTTAAATATCATATATATATATATATATATATATATATATATATATATATATATATATATATATAGTCTGAATCTGAAGTTCTCAAACCTGCAACAAGGCAAACATGTTAATTTAGAAGTAAAGTTTCGTAAAGTTATACTGAATAACACAAAAGTTATATTCTTTGTAACCTTTCTTTCCGATCATCCTTCGTAACATCAAAAATAAATTGTTTATTGCTAATTGCAAGACTAATTTCCAAGAGAAAAGTAGCTGATTTAAATATTATGTTGAATGCATAATGCAATAAATTAATATTAACCTGAAAGTGCTCTACATCAAAGACGAGAAGTCAATATTAACAAAAAAGAAAAATCTCCTATTGCGAAAGATTGTTTTGGGAAAATAGTTTCAAAATAATAGTCTAAGTACTAATAAAACTAGTAATACTTATAAGAACCGTCACGATCATAATCTTTTCACGATATCTTACTATTTCTTATGTTGTTCCTGCATTTAATACTTATCTTACTTCATAATATTTATATGCACATTTTCTCTTTTAGGTTTCATCCAAGTGTCAGACCATTACATCACCCAGTTTCCTGGATACCTTTCGGAGCTGGCCCACGCAGTTGTATTGGCATGAGATTTGCTCAGCTGGAAGCTAAATTAGCTTTAGCTAGGCTATTTAAAAAATTCAGGTAAACTAACCTGTTCTTAATCATTAACTGAATGGTATATAATGGGTGGCAATTGATTCTGTTTTTTTTTTCTTTCTTCTTTCTTCTAACTCTGGTTTCACAAGTCTGACATTTTTGCTTAAAATAGTAACGTATTCTTCGTCCTGAATATTCCATAAATTTGACACTGATTTTACCGCAATAAATACGTACACTAGATTCAAGTTCTGAATTCTTTTATTCTAAATTTTAATTTTTACATAAATTTGAATAGTTACTTCAGGTTGACATTAATGCATGATTGTTTACTTCTAAGTTTGTTTCGGAAGAGGTTAGTATCATAACGTTTGTCATGACTCGCACTTTTTTGTCTCGTGTATGGCTAATCCTAGCCTTCGAGCTTTAGCATACATTCAACTGTTTATAGTATTATCATTTCTAGTTTCAAGTCATTTGTGAGTAATGTAGCGGTTTCGGCCTTGAGCCTTCATTAAAGTTTGCTTTTGGCCCTAACTAACATTAATCAAATTTGGCAGCCCAACAAACTACTCCATCAATGGCATTTATGCCAATTTTGGTCAAGATGTTCCTGAGAAACAACGTTACATTTTCGTTTTTGATCATATTTAATCTTTGTTGACCAATGCTCACTTTACAGAACTTCTAAGATTGGTTAGTATTATTGTTAATATTTTCAAGTTATGCGTGGGAGGTACCAATTTCTGTTCTTTTCACAGCTACACAGTGCAAAAATTTTCTAGTACGATAAGTCATTCCAAAAACATTATTTCAATACTTTGCTTACATATTATGCGTAATGTATTATATATATATATATATATATATATATATATATATATATATATATATATATATATATATATATATATATATATATATATATAAACTTTGTCCAGTCTGTGAATTCCGCAAGGAACAAACCTATGAATTTCATCAAGAGTTGCATACCATGTGAGTTTAGAAGTTATGTCACAATTGAAAAATCTATATGAATTAATTTTAACAATTCTTGTCCCTAGTGCACGAACAGAACGGTTATTCACAGCTCTTCTGAAGATTATATGATACATGTATATATATATATATATATATATATATATATATATATATATATATATATATATATATATATATATAAAGTCAGACTCAAAACAGTTTTCTGTATTTCCAGTAAACTAATAATAATAAAATAATAATAACAATAATAAACATACCTACTTTTAAAAAGCTGGTATGTAATTTTATTTTTAGAGTTCTAATGAGATATGATGTGTAGTTAGCAGTGGCGGATTCAAGGGAGGAGCCATCGTTCCCCCAGAAGAGGAAACTTTCTTATTTTATATATATAAATAAAAATCATCCCAGAATTTGAAGCTCGTAAAAGTAGCTCTAAGTAGCAGTAGGACACCCCCGAAGTCGGTCCTGGATCCGCCCCTGGTAGTTAGGCTTAGATAACTGCCTGGATTCTGTTTGGAAATGGCTCTAGAAGATATTGCAGGTACAGAATATTACTCGCTCATCAGTATACCCTACACTTTCAAGAAGGAATTGCATTGCGTTTTTTTGCATTTAATTTACTGATCGAATAATCCTACACGTTTTAAATTAGATTTAATCTAGAATTTTGTAGGCCAGACGAAGTGCTTGAATGTTTAAACCACTTTGAGCCCTATGCACACGGCAGTCTATTGGAAGATGGGAATATCAACTACATATTTAGTATAGATATTAGAAAAACTGTAATATCTGGTTACTGAGAATCTCCAACTAAACATGCTTGTTCATGTTCACATGAACCTCTATGAGTGAGCCCGAGTCAGATTACGAAAAAGATTCCAACATCGTTACAAAACCACCTCCAGCTTAGGGTTGCCAGATTTTGTAAACGAAAAACTGGCACACCAATTTTGTAAACGAAAAACTGGCACACCAATTTTGTAAATGAAAAACTGGCTACTCATTTGATCACAATCAATTAATAGCATGTCTTTTCCAGGTTATTACTCACAATTTTCCAGTTCATTCTATACCACAAATGAAGCCTCACAAGGGATGTATAAGCAATGTGAAACTGTAACATAAGAACAGCTGCCTGGCGTCCCTTATTCCGATTTGTGTTTAACAGTCCTAAATATTGCGCCAATTACGACACGCCCTCCCATTTATGATGAAGAGATATTCTTATCTTTGTTGCGTCATCATTAGAGTTTGGAATTTTAGGCACGAAAAAAACACGTTTTAGGCACCTAAAATAGTCAGTCAAAATACGAAAATAGGCACTAAAAATTTAAAAATAAGCTCTAAAATTTCAACTGTAAATTTCCCAAACATCTTTATTTGTGACTTTCAACAATATATATACATATCACAATAGTGTACATCAGGGCCGGATTTAGCGGGGGTGCAAAGGTGCACATGCGCCCCCCTTCGTTGTAAATATACACTACCTAAAGTGAGAAGCTAGCAGTGAGTTTTGCAAAATCAATAGTTTAAGACAATTTTCTGAAGGTTGAAGGAAAAGAATTCATCGAGAACATACACCATTAGCATTTCCAAAGGAATTCCTCATTCACATCACAGATGCCTAAAGGCATTTAAAAAACTCAAATTTAATTCAAATGTACTAGTAGTTATTGGTGCCCCCCCCTTAAAGAATCTTGGATTTGGCTCTGATATATATTCATAGTTCACGGAACAGTAAGTGACCAAAAGTCTTTTCAAGTTTTCTACAGTCAATTTGTGTCTTTCGTCTGTTGAAATCATTTTCGCTGAAGAGAATGATCTCTCAACTGAAACCGATGTTGTAGATGCATATTTGAATTTGCTTACATTTGACAAAAGTACTTCTTTCGGAAGCATCTGATTTCACCCCGTCAAGACTCTTGCCGTGCGATCCAACATATCAAATTCTCGGTTTTTGTCAGTTATAATTTCCCATTTACGCTTCACTTTTTTCCCCAGATTTTCCCGCAGCACTTCGAAGTTTTCTTTCTTCTTCCTTTACCATTAACACCAGCTCAACAACCTTCCAGTTTGGCAATTGTTACAGGCAAAAATGAAAAATTTTCCTTTATGTACACAAGATCCCTCTATGCTATTTTCTTGTTTTAGGATATTTTAGGCTTTTAAAGGACAAAAAAGACAAAAATAGGCACTAACACCTCCTTTAGGACACTAAAACATTGTTTCAATAGGCCTAAATTTTCATAATTCGTAAAGATCCAAAGTTTTATTGCCGTACTGTGAAAGGAAAAAAATAAGCATTTGCCCTAAAATCCGAAGTCTAGTCATCATCAATCGAGTCAGAAACACTACCCTGAAAGAAATACAAATTTAGCATTTAGCAAGAAAATACTATATTAATGTAACACTTATACATACTTCATGGTTATTTCTTCCTCGTTTTATAAATGACTATTTCACTGAATATTTCTCCTGAAAAGAACACTTGTGCTTGGGCATACTACAGACACCAGCAATATGAAAAAAGAACGTTGACTTCACTCTGCGGCGACAAAGAAATTAAATTCACTTCACTTCACTTGCAAAGATATGTATAGTATATCCACTGGACTGGATAAGACGTTTGATTGTAAAATTGTGCCTCAAAATACGGCAGACAGGCCTAAATAGACAGCTTAAATACGGTGACTGAGAGCAGTATCGCCATTGTTGAGTAAAATTCCAACAATGAAGTAGTTCTGCACTGCCGATTGAAGTGTAAAATACAGCCCATCCGGGAAAAAGACATTCTTTTCTATTGAAAGTGATATTCAAAAAATTATGCCATAACATATGCCCGCTCTTGAATATAATTTAAAATCCTTTTTTTTCCCTCTGGAAACTAAACAACCCATAGGACGAAAGAGTCGACGTGATTTTCAAACTCCTTGTTCTTTGTTTAGTAAAATTAATTGGTTACACACATCTGAAAACTTCTCGTTTTTAGGTGAGACATACTAGTTCTTGCAGATTATTATTTTTTAAATCTGAAGAACGGAAACCGGGACAAACATGCGTTCGGAAAGCCTTTTTCGGGACAGTTAATTATTTCATTGAAAAACGGGACTGTCCCGAAAAATCGGGACTTCTGGCAACCCTACTCCAGCTTGAACCACACTCTCCACACACTGCGGGTGAAATGAATCATTGGGGTTTGGGTGTCGTTGATGTCTCGTTAGACCACACTATACATTCCTGCCCGTTACAGCCAAGTGATTGTGTTCTAATCACTAGCACTAATTAGTTACACCAGTGTAACCATAATTTATTTTATATTATAATCTTTTTATATATTTTTTTGTTCTGACTTTTAAGTTTGGAGATTAACTTCATAATTATTCCATGTTCCAGATTTACGTTGGCTAAGGAGACACAAGACCCACCAGAATTAATTGTGCCAACAGTCACAATCAACCCTAAGAATGGTATATATTTGAAAGCAGAGCTGAGAGAATCGAAGTCATAGTATGTGTAAACAATACATAGATAGTATAAATACAAATATTATAAGCAATATATGAACGCAAATGAAAATGATTTTATTTTGTTACGGCTGCATTTAAATTAATCCAGTTATATTGTATATAAATAAAGAGACGTTAGTTTTATTTTTTTAACTGTGGCTGAGAGATAATTCTATAGGAAGTGAATGTACAAACCGAAAGTTTAACAATTACTGTTGCTGTTGTAGATTAGTATATTTAGTGAAAGAAAATAACAAGATAATTTGTACAATAAATCACGGGTGTAAATATCAGTATTGTAAGTTTTGTATTCATAACAAAAGTATAAAAAACAGTAAAAAAGAAACGATGTGTTTGTATCTTGTTTCTTTATACCACAATATTCTAATTTTAGATAGAATTAACGAAATATATATGATATATATATATATGATATATATATATATGATATATATATATATATATGATATATATATATATGATATATATATGAAATACAAAACCATCTATTTATGAAAAAGTCATCGTGACACAAATTTAGCGTCCAAACACTTTTACTTTTCTTCTCTTGCTTCTTTTTCCTCTTGCTTGAAGATGAGTATGACGATCAAAAGTGTATTTTGTTTGCGTTTGATAATATATATACACATTATCATATTTTAGATTTCAATTTTCACATTAAAATAATGTTTAAAGAAAAATCGGTTCCGTACTTTCATTTTAAGACTTCTCTGCTGGTGGTCGAAGATACTTGTATCAATTCATTGACTACCAAGAAATATTCCAAAAAAATGATGAGTTTACAAATTCGTTTGCTGTATTTGTTACCTATGGATAACAGCAAAGGACTTCTGAAAGTTCATTTTTTTTATTTTCCCTTCGCGATTTACAATTTCATAATATTAAGTTCTTTGGTTTCAGTTCTCCCTTTAAGCATATAGATTCATTGTTAGATTTAAGTATAAAGATAATATCGACATAAATAAAAATAACATTTGACCAAAGCAAACACTTATTAACCTTAATATGTGCTACATTTTCAACATATGTCATTGCCTTCATCAGACACATTTTGAAAATGCAATCTGAAGTATGTGAAAGCTTATATGTTTCAGTAAGTGAAAGGTCACTAATAAGACTTTTTCTTCCATTTGTGCAATTCTAAAATTTTAATTACGCACAAACCTAAGCTTATAATTAGGTTCAAACTTTCACGTTTTAAATCTTATTTTTTAATTAGACACACACTTGCTTTGTATTGTCGTCTTGTAGTTTTCTATTTCTCCTTCTAAGAAAAAGGATAAAAGAAAGCGAGACACAATAAAGTAAGGAAAGGGCTAGTGTATGGAGCTGTTGGGTAGGTTTTTCTGTTTTTTCTTAAATATCTAAAAAAAAAAATATGGGGTAAAAAAATCAAGTACAAAATTAAACTTCATTAAAGTTTCTACGAATATAACCCTATACATTTTTTTCGTAGAATCAATAATTTAGAAGATAGAAGAGAATAAAAAGTACATACTTCAAGGAATTCTTATTGGAACTAAAAGCTTTTAGGAAACCATCAGAAAAAAATAACCTCATGCCTATACAGCAATATACAGAAACAATACACATACTTGTGCACAAACACACTAATGCGTGGACATGGCCGGGGTCCCATAGCGTGCGGGGAAACGGACGCGGGCCGCTTTTGTACAAGCCACTTGCGCCTAGCATTCCACATCTTGCTTAGTTCTCCTAAAGTTTGGAGCGTGTGCAGACGTAGCTTGCTTGTCTAGTGTTCGTGTGTTATACTGCCATTAGTAGCTGCACAATGTACGACAATGACTGAAAATTGTTTATTATGTGATGAGGATGTTGTGAGTAATAGTCGAGCAGATTGGGAGGAAAAAGGAAGGGGGGGGGGGGGGGAGAATCGCAACATGTGGTATAAAGCTTTTATCTTTGCTTTTTATTATGCATGGAATATTCTCTTTCAGATTTCGAGAAATGCCACCTTGGGATTCTTGGGCAATTTTTGGTATCACGTCACTGTTTCTATCTAATCTACGTATTAAGTGGTGATGAATAAGTTAAAATCTCTATAACTCAGCAATTATATACAGTAGGAAAACAACTTTTGCAAAGCCGTATGTGGCTATACCTTTCCACATTTTGGTGGCCATTGCCATGGTTTGCGCATTACGAAAACGTACGTGAACATACACACGGTACTAATACTATCAGATGATGAGGAGTTTCATGGTCTAGCTCAAAGACTGTTATCATATCCGGAAAAGAATTATATGGATCTTGCGAGAAAATGTAATCTTTAAAGTTCAAGAACAATAAAAGTCGATATATCTGTGTTGATGTTATGCATAAATATGTACACAATTAACTCGGTTAATCACGATATTAGCACCGTCACCCGTTGAAAAGTTAAATGGTCTAGTTTCAAATACTATTGTTAGATACCTATGAAATTTACATGGAACTACCCAGGTACTAAATCCTTTCAAATAAAAGTAAAATCATTAAAATATATGCATTTATGTCGAAGTTGTGCATGAACATACACATGTTGAAGTTGGTTAATTATGGTTTTCACACTGCAACTCTTAAGGTACTTCATAATCTAGCTCCAAAGACTGTCCTTAGATACTATTGAAATTTATGTATGGCCTTAGAGACTGTGTACTCTTTTAAACAATAAAAGAATAATCAAAATTAATGCACCTATGTTGCAGTTATGCATAAACGTATGAATATTGATGTCGGGTAATTACGGTTTTCACACTGCATCACTTAAGGTATTTCATGGACTAGCTTCAAAGATTGTCATCAGACCCTAGTTTATGTGGAGACACGGGGAATATTTACTCTTTTCAAAAAATGAATATGAAAATAGGTTCAATTATGTTAAAGTTATACGTAAACATATACATGTTTATGTTTGCTAATTACGGTTTTCACATTGCACAAGTTGAGGCCTTTCATGCTAGTTTTAAAGACTCTCATACCCTTTTGAACAGAAAAGAACCACAAAAATCAATGAACTCATGTCAAAGTTATATTTTAACATAAATATATTGACGTCGGTTCATCACGGTTTCCACACTCCACTGCTTGAGGTGTTTCATGCTCTAGCTCCAAAGACTCATTACGTTGTAATGAAATTTAAATAGGACTACCAATTATTATATTCTCTTACAAAATGCCTTTCCGATAATTACGAAGATATTTGTTTCGGGTGGTTAAGATTGTGTGCTACAGTGAAATTTATAACTATGTCGGCGGTAGTTCACTAGCAGAAGGGCCATTCCTTCTGAACTCGTCTGACCAGAGTTCCCAGACGAAGAGTGTTCTGGGAGAAGGAAGCATTTGTATGGTAGCCAAGTTGTTGGAAATAATAGTGATTGGTATGGTAACTTAGAAATTAGTTCCAAGTGAGGTTAGAGCGACTTTAACGGCTGGAATAATGTGGGGTGAAAGGCAACGGGAAACCACCACGCTGTTTTTCCTAGTTTGCTGATAGCAAAAAGAGAACACATGTACAGCGGTGGACACTTCTAAATGGTACACCTTAGCCGTAAATCTCCATATGGCTGTACCATTTAGAAGTGTCCACCGCTGTACAATAGTCTCGCAACAGTATAAGGTTGAGAACAGAAATATGGAACTTACGTACTAATATGTTACAGGGGAAGCGTGTAAAATTAGAAAATCTTAATAAAGGAATGGAACAAATTAGAAGAAATTATAGATAAGGAGAAGAAGGATGCATGCTAATTGTAATGGAAGATTTTAGTGTGGTTCTGGGAAAGAACAGAAAGGTAGTATAGTAGGAAAATATGGTTTAGGTATAAGAAATGAAAGAGGAGAGAGATTAGCCAATTTTCGTAGACAGAATTCACTAATAACTGAGAACACTTGGTTCAATTAGCGCAAAAGAATAACAGCCGAAGATATAAAATAGACTATGTGATGATTCGGGACAAGTATTGGAATAGATTGAAGAACACGAAGACCCTCCCTGGGGCCGACACTTTCTCTGACTATAACTTTGTGCTGACCGAAGTGGATATTTAGGTTAAAAATGTAACCAAGAAGACAGCAGGCAACAGTGGAATGCTAAAAAGTTTAAAAAAAGAGGAAGTAAGAAATCTTATCGTTGAAAAATTCGAAGAAAAGTACACAAACGAGGAAAGGATAGATGCAGGTAGCAAGAGACAGTGAGAGCATATTAAACTTCGCGTAATAATCTTTTGCAGGCTGCAGAAGAAGTTGCAGGTTCCAGCGAAAAAGAAAGAAAGAAAAAAAAAACGGCTAAACAATTATGGGTTACAGGATAGATGTTGCAGAAAATAATGGAAAGGAGAGCATAGAAACAGATTGATACAGAAGAGGGCAAAAGATATGCAGGAAGTTAAACAACGAGCTACGAAGGGAAACTGACAAAACAAGGGAAGGATTTTACATAAGAAAATGTGAGGTTATAAAAGAATTAGAAAGAGTTGAGAAATATGAAAAAATGTACAAGGAGGTGAAATCTATGGAAGTGTGGAGGAAACAGGAGGTATTATGATGGCAGTGGCAAATAAGAATGGAAAGGTGGTCAGCGAAAGGAATGAAGTCTTAGGAAGATAAAAACATCTGTTGAAGAGTTGTATGAGAATAGGGATAGACCTCGTGATCTAGATGTTGAAGTAGAAAATAAAGTACGCGAGAATGATAAACGGTTTAGTGTTCTTCGGGATGAATTTGAGAAAGCAATATCCAAGATTAGGAATGGAAAGGCAACCGGAATAAATAATACATCAATCGAGTTCATTACGAATATCAGAGACAAGGGCAAGAAAGAATTGTTCGCACTCTGCAATAAAATATATGAAACAGGAGAGTGACCTGAAGGCGATCCTGAAGACGATCATGATGTCAAAGGCTGAGAAATAGAACCCAGAGAGATATGAGAACTACGGAACTGATAGTCTCATACCGCATACAGCAAAAAATTATGCTTTAAATGCTGAACAGCAGGTTATATGGAAGAACAAATTAAAAAGTTGTGGAGGAATAGTTCGAGTTAAAGAGAGGTAAGACCACAAGAGATGCAATTGTATTAATAAGAGTAATCGTAAAAGGTTTATAGAAAAAGGGAAAGAGGTGTATAGTGTATTTATTGATTTAGGAAAGGCTTTTGACCCGTGAATTGGGAATTGCTGTTAGAAGTTGAAGAAGGTTAGGTTGGAATGGAAAGGTCGAGGACGCATAAGAAACTTATATATGAACCAACAAGTAAGGACTAGAACAGGGAAGGAAGAGATGTTGTCTCTCGTCAACTTTATTTACTATCTATCTAGAAGAGATAGTGAAGAAGAGCCTACATAACGAAGACGATATATTGGTCGGAGGTAGAATGATTAGTTATGTACTGTTTGCAGATGATATGGCGCTAGATTTGGAAACTAAGAAGAAAATCAATAAAATGTTAGAAAACTTAAGGAAGGGCTGTGAAGAATATGGGATGAAAATGGATGTTAGGAAGGCAAAATCCATGGTGATTGGAACGAAGTGGTCGGTTTCAAATATAGAAGTAGACAGGGAGAAAATAGACCAGATGACTACTTGGGTATTATTAATGATGATATAAAATGTGAATGTGAAATAAGAGCGAGGATAGGAATAGCGAAAGAAGCATTTAGGAAGAAGAACAATTTATTTTGTGGATCCATGGATAAGGAGTTGAGAAAAAGACTCATAAAATGCTTCATGTGGAGTAGCGTACTGTATGAGGAAGAAAATGGACGTTATACAAAAGTAAGGAAAAACGACAGACAACTTTTAAAATGCGAGTGTGGAGAAGAATGAAGAGAATTAGATGGGTCAAGCGGAAAACTGAGAGTGTTAGAATGAGAGAGGAAAGAACTATTTTGGACGTAATTGAAAAGAAGAGAAACGGGTTGGGACATTGTC
This sequence comes from Thermobia domestica, assembly GCF_964235325.1. Lineage (NCBI taxonomy): Eukaryota > Metazoa > Arthropoda > Insecta > Zygentoma > Lepismatidae > Thermobia > Thermobia domestica. Next base: position 254,510,592 of record NC_137454.1, read on the forward strand.
TAAGACGGAACTTTATCATGAAAGATGTTCTAGTGGATATGGTGACAGGGAAGAGAGGGAAGGGGCGAAGGTGGCTACAGATGATGGACAGTATAAAACAACAAAATCGTACGTGAAGACGAAGTGATTAGCTAAAGACCGTGAAGCATGGAAGTTTCTCAGTTACGGCAAGTGGCCTGCCAATGATGGCAGAATACCTACGATGATGATTTTCAAAACAAAGACTTATCAAAATTTGTAAATTTAAGTTGAAATTATATGTGAACATACACATATTGAAGTTGGATAATCACGATTTTCAGACTGCACCCGTTGAGGTGTTTCATGTTCTAGCTCCAAAGATTCTCATTACAGCCTATTGATATTTATATGTGACCACCAGGAAGGTATACTCGTTTAAACGGAAAAGATTCAACAAAATTGACACACTTATGTCGAAATTATACATGAACATACACATATTGAAGTTAGTTAATTACGGTTTTCACACTGCATCCTTTGAGATCTTTTACTCTTCAGTTGCGAACACTCTCATTACACCCTAGTGATACTTAGAAAGGATCATTGGAAATGTATACTCTTCTAAACAAAAAAGAATCATCAAAATCGATGCACACTTAACTTGACACACTCAAAAATTAAATTCGCTTTTGAATAGAATATGATGAGAATAATACTTTGGATTTTCTATTTGACATTTAGTAGATGTAAAATAAATCCATATCTAAATTATAGAAAAATATTACTTGCGGATGTTACAGAGTAAATTCTCGGATTCCTAAAGATTAAAAGCCAACTTATGGTTAAATTAAATTTATTTATAAGTGTTCAAATCTATTGAAGATAACTTGGAGAATCAAATAGGAATTATTTTTGATTTAGTAAAAATAAATGGATACTTATGGGGATATTATAAAGAGATAGAGAAAACTGTCATTGAACATATATTTCCGGAAATAATTGTCTCAAGTAATCACAATAAATCTTTGATTTTGTTTTCATTTTGGCCGAAGTAGTTATTCAATTTGAATAAAGTAGCAAAAAAAAAAAATAAAATAAAATAAAATAAAAATAAAAATAAAAAAAAAAAATAAAGTTTACAGGTTAGCTACAAATGTCATACAAAAACCGATAAACTATTCTAGAAATATATTGTTAAAAAATATCTTTATGCGGAGGTCTATGACATTATCTGAGAAATCATACACTGGAATGACAAAGAGAAACACTGATGCCACAAGAATGTAAAACTGTACAAAAAACGCCAATAATAAAAATTCTGCTGTTTTTGGCTTATCCAAAAACCTAGGTATGTCCAAACATAGTATTAAGACGTGAAAATCTTCTGCAGAACAACAACATAAATCGAAAGGAACGTTTTTCAGTTCTATTGTATCAGATATCAAAATTTCTAAGTTAATTTTGGACAATGGCAATCTTGACAACTTGGGTTATGTCATCAATGGTTTCATTCAAAGATATGGATTCAATTGCCGTCAATTCATTTAGTAATTCTATCCCTTGTTTATGGTGGTCAAAAATCCTACGTATGAGAAGTTTATTCGTGGAGTGTGGAAATCTGTAAGACTTCACAACATTTAAAGTCGAATGTGATTCAGTTATATTCTGTAATATGTTCAGCGTTCATATTACAGCACAGTATTAGAATATGCAAAATAAAAATATGGGTTCATCGATGTCTGCATTCTTCTTTCATTGGTGATCGAAGATGTGAGTCGGAGTGGCTCTTAATATCATCTCGCTTTGTTAAAAACTAAGGTATATTACAAGTTGTGTTTAAAGGATTCAAATACTTTTAGTGTGCATTCTTCCTTCAAAGTAAGCAACTATGTTTGGCACAGCATAACAAGCATAATTATAGTTTTATATATTTTAAGCCTCAAATTATTCGACATAAACTATATATATTGTTTTAAATTAAATAAATAAATATAGTTATGATTATATTATTTTATTTTAGAACCAATCTGCGTTTGTAAATACAATTTATAATTTTAACTATTTTGAGATAATATATAACTTACAGTGAAAAGTTTATAATGTCAATGTCATCTGTTAAGAGTATTCTTCAAAACTCCAGGATATTACACGTGTTTAAAGCTACTCAGATTCTTTTTGTAGCACAACTATATATAATCAATTATCCAATAGTAATAATATAAATGTTAAAATGTGTATAATACATTCAGTAATAATACTAATACTATTCTATTATATAGAATGGAACAAAATCTTGAAGTATTTGAAAGGAAATGCTCAATTCACTTTCGTAGATACTGTAATTTCAATATTAATTTTAGAATTAGCAGATATGCTATGTTGTCTCTTCAGAATGGAGTCTGTGGACGCCTTGCAAGCCAAGACTTGATGTTAGGGAGACTGAAGACTTTCTTTTTCAAGGCCTGAAGACTCGGATACGTTTCAAGCATATCTTTCTGCATAGCAGATTCGTAGTTATCGAAGTTCGCAACAAAATGCAAATCACCCCATGTTAACTGAAAATACAAAAATTGATTATCTTCTTAAGAAATTTTAAAGATTTATAACTAAAGAAACTTTTTAAAGAGTGAACACTGCTGAAACAGAAACAACCTAATAGAAATACTTTTCCTTTTCTAAACAAACTAAAGAAAAAAGTCTATTATACTCAACTGACTATTTTACACTATGCCTTAATGAATCCGAAATTCATAATCGGAAAAATAAAATCATGCTAGTAAATGCTATCGTACCGAACCAATTACTTTTTCTTTTTGATTACTTAGTATTTCCTTCTTGAAAGCTATAATTTGACGCATATATATATATATATATATATATATATATAAAACGAACTTTCTGCAATCAAGTGAACTTTAATTGCACAAAACTGTTTCAATTATCTCTGTTGCATTCGTTAGTAGCTGTGAGAAACTTATATATATATATATATATATATATATATATATTGCCACTTCTGAGTACTTTATTGTTCATTTGTTTCTGTGTCCAGTTTAAAAATTATAAGGTTTAAAATCTTGTTAATGTAAATCCCTTATATTCAATCAACTTTTCTTTAGAACGATCTACTGGTGCAAACACTTTGCATAAGAACTTGTTTGCAACAACATATATAATGCAGAACTAGTTTTATAGAATTATATTCAGAAATAAGTAATTACAGAACTCTTGAAATTGCGAACTTGTAAGCTTACATGATTTTCTCAACTTACCACTTACTTGAATTCCTATTAAGCAATTACTACATACCGATATGCATTTTCTTAATGTTTTCAATTGAAAACAATTAATCGCCCTATAACATCTCGATTTGCACTAGTATTAACCTTGGCTATACGTGACGAAGGTAAGAGAGATTGCTGAAACAGTTTAGTGTAATTAAAGTGCATCTGGACGCTGAAAATTGCTATACTTTGTATTAATCACAGTTATGATTACTCACTTAAGGAGCGGAATTTTTGGAAACGCTGAAAACGTTTTCAGTTTTTCTTTTAATTTGGTGTTTTATGCTGAATTTCATCATCCTATAACCTCAGGGATTTGTGAAATTTTCTATTCTCGAAAAAAAGAAAAAAAAGAAAGAAGGGATTCAAACGATTCTTTCTTATCCATTGCTTTTGTGATAAAAGAACTTTTCGATCTAAATTTCACTTTTTCTGGCTATAATAGTAAAGTCGGATATTTGTGAGCGAGTCAGTTTTATTCTTTTATATAACAATATAGGTTAAATTAGTTATAAATTCTTGTCGGTATTAGTTGGTTATACAAATTATTGAAACAATTTAACTAAACTATTCAGATATGTACAAAAAATTATTGACAGAAGAATGTAAATTTTCTAGAAAGATCATATCCTAAACACCTAAAATAGATAAAGAGTTAAGTAAGATGTTCACTTTACGATTAAAAATGAAAAAAAGTTCATTCTACAATGTTTGTAATTTTTTTCTTCTATTTCATTGATGTGTCTTCCAGTGCAAAATAGTCTGACTAGCTATATGTAGAACTTCATTAAAGAAGTAAAAACGAAAACTACTAAAAATCTACGGATGGTATAAAACATCAGAAAAAGCTTAAATCTAATCAAAACGTTTAGTTCAAATATAAAGAGCCAATAGAAAATATTACAGGAACGATACACAGTTGTGGTAAAAGAATTAAAAGGAAAATGTAAAGTTTGGATTGGGGGCTGCATTTGGATTTAACCGGCATCGGAAGTGTCACTGTTTATCTCAGCGACCCCGAAAATTATGGATTCGGCACTATTATAGGATATTTTCGATTATTTGTATGCATATCCGCCTCCCTTCCCAAGTTGCTGTGTCCAGTTTACCTTAGCGACTCAGAAAACTATGAATTCGACACTAATATCGGTCATTTTCGATCATTTTTAAGTATCTCTCCTCTCCTTCCCCCCTAGGTTGCATTGTCAAAGCGAAGTGATAAAAACCATCCTAGGCCAGAACCTCACCTATATCGATCTAGATCAGTCGCGTGGTTGAAGAGTTAAGTTTTTATATGATATATATCACCCTTGTTTCCCCTACATTGTACCGTCAAAGTGAAATAATAAAAACCATTCCAGGCTCGAACTTCATCGAGTGCTTCGAGAGGTACGAAGTTACAAACATAGTCACTTTCATTTCTATATATATAGATAGATTTATTCACAAAAAATATCTAAAGATGCAACGATGTCACGAGATGTAACTGAAATGTGAGTATAATAAATATTTAAATATGTCTGTACTAATGAAAGTAACTTATATAAACAAAAAAAAAGAAAGTAATATATTTGCTTAAGAACAATTCTGTGATCATATTTTTTTTTTTTTTTTTTTTTTTTTTTTTTTACCCTGTCTACATGTCAGGTACAATCTCAGGTCATAAATAATTAGGCCATTCGAAGTAAAATTCACGCCTTTTTCCAACCCATTTTATTTTCTCAAAATAAATTTTATATAAAGGGTTCATGAGACCACGCAGTGTCGACTGCAACCAGGCGAGTCCACATGTTGCGGATAAGGGAAACAATCCCTAGATATGAAAGTTAGGTGAGAAATAAGCGAGAAACCCAACGAATAATCAGTCGCTTACAATTCGGCTAAGGAAAACAACCCCTACAGAAAAATCCCTGTCCTCCACGTTCGGAGGTTTGGCATGAGGCCAACGATTTCACCCTAGAAAGAGCACCTTGTTGAGAAGACTCCACTGAAGCCTGGGATAGGACAGATTGATAGTAACAGACTCACGGCAAGGATAACGAAAATATATTATGTACATAGAAACACATACCATCTTGTATATGAATCTAAGAAAAAGGTGGGAATACACAGTCCGAAAAATCAAATTATTTTCTTTTAGTTTAACGTCCCACGGTTGTGCTCTTTAAGCTAAAGGAGACGGATGATTATTGAAAGTGAATGTGAAGTGAAATTTTTGTGTTTCCCTACCGAAAATCGAACCTGGAACCATGTTAATCAAAAGCACACGTGCTAGCCACTAAACTAGTGGGAAAGGTTAAGACACAGTACGAACAAACACACAGAAGCTTTTAGAATTAAGAGGACGGTGAAGAGCAGCGCTGGATAGAGACGAATGGAAGCAAACGAAAGGTTAAAGTCCAGTAGGAGCTACAACATCAGATAGGTAGTATAAGGCATCACACAACTTTAACATTGCAGCATCTTAGAATATGAAATACTATACAACAGGGAGATAGCTATTTCGGACACGTTATTTTAAGCTAACAGACATGTCATGACTGTTGGGTTAAAACAAAGTTACCATATTAATTTTCCCAGATAAAAATCTCATATACAAAATATTTAGCAATATATTTCATAGTACTTCTGCTATATTTTCCAAATTTTAATGTCGCTATTTGATTTACACTTTTTTTTAAACTATTAAGCACAATTTTCTTTGAATGGACCTGATATATCTGTACTAATGGAGTTACCTTACGCTCTTAGTATTTAAACAAAATATTATTTTCGGTAAATAGCAACTAACTTAACTTTTGAAACGTTTTACGTTTTCTACTACTGGTAGAGTTGAGATATTTATTTGACTCTTGTCCTGTTAAGACATTCCGCATAGAAAAAAGTCTTCTTATCTTATGTATGTGCTTAGTGAACATTTTTTTTCCTATTTGATGATTATTTAATAGTTTGAGATTTACGTCGCTTTCTTATGTGCTATGTATACTGTACACATTAATTTGGTATTTCTGAAAAACATCTCCAGATAATCTTGGCCAGGATATTTTTCTACAAATCTAATTTACCTCAGAGTATCTGAACCCTCAACTATGTAACCTAATGACACGTTATTGCATCTTAGACGCATTTCCTTGTAACTATAATCATTTAATGCTTTCAATATCACTTAACCTTAATTTCAAAATTATATCCTATCCTTCCAACCTCATATCACCGTTTGACCTACAGTAGTTAGTAGTTCATTTAAATAGGAACTTAACCACAAAAAAAGTAAGTAAATAAAATAAAATAAATATCAAAATTAAAGTTTTTCTATTTTCGTAGCATCAGTGGTTTACTACAGTCAACGCTGTGAAAACTGCAGTCCGTAAGCAGAATTTAGAAGCATCTGCCAGATATAGAGGGAAAATCAATATGTTGGATGATTGACTCGAAAGAAACTAGTAGTATTACTACTGAAATACAAAGTAGATTAGCACTCATTTTGCGCAAAATAAAGGGCGGAAGTAGTAGGAGAATCATAACAATTTTCTTTCATTCTTCTCATGAAACTAAAGACAGAGTTTCTTTCTTTGCCCCTTTCCGCGTTTATTTCCCATGCTCCTGAGTTTCTCCATTGCAAAAAGTGAGCAGCAATCGGAAACTAGTATGATAACAGATGAACATTAGAGACTGTTTCATGATCCGATTGGGTATTTTCTCTACTATTGCGTATCTCTTATCAGGTGCGATAGGTTGGGAAACATGTCTCTCAGGGGTATTGAAATGGTTAAGGAGAATACAATAAAATATATAATTTTTTCAATATCATCTTCAGATTTATTGCTCATTCACATTATATTAGAAAACACTGGTTCTTTAATACTCAATTTCATAAGATTGCTAAGTAAAACTAAACTTTAGTGGTATTTCACATATTCAGGAATTAAAAGCAGCAGCGTAAGCCACAGGACAACTCAAATTTGCATTATACTATAACTATGTTGCATCCCCCCCTTCCACACAACTTAATTATTAATTATTATATACTCACTCTGCCTCCAACAAGGTATCCTCCATTCTTCTTGACAGTTTCTTCGAATTTAGGCAAGTACATAGGAAAAACATTTTGTAGCAAATCTTTCTTCTTCTCTTCTTTGATATCAGCCTTCTTCTCGAACATATAATCATTAACAGCTAAAAAATGTATACATAACATAGGACGATATCAAAATATGCAATTACATTTGCTTTCGTTTAGGACCCTAAAATTAATTACATCTTAATATGTATTCATATTACCGTATTCCTACCAAAGCTTCACAACATGAACAATAAGTGAAGATAGTATCTTATTTAGCGCTCAAAGTAATATTTCTCTAGATTAAGAGATTATAAATTTTAAGAAAATGATAACTTGAATACTGATACAAAATTTTCGTCTATTCTTTACTTCATGCATTAGGAATTCCTCACAGATATGAAATAATACGTGTTAACTTGGAGTGATTTTCACATGTCTGAGTGTACTAAGATTTAAACCGCGTTAATACACGGAAACAATTGTTTACAATAAATCCTGCAATTTATAAGTTTTTTTTATTTATTTACCATTTTGTAGACAACATTACATGTACGATTGTACAAAATAGTATAGAACTCCGCAATGCTTAAAAAGCAGATACAATACTTAGAACACATACGATGCTTCTGTTTTAACAACTCATTAAAGATACAATTTTGAAAAAAAATAACATAAAACACTTTTATAACCTAGATAATAATAATAATAATAATAATAATAATAATAATAATAATAATAATAATAATAATAATAATAATAATAATAATAATAATAATGTACATCAAATTTAGGACATAATGCTTTAGTTACGTTCTTTTTCTCTGTGTTAAACACATCATTTTATAATTAGTAGAGATATACCTAAGTAATTTAATCATCTTTCGAAGTTGCAGAGTAAACCACTTAAATATTCGTTCACTGTATAGAAAGTGTTATTTAATACTAGCTTGTGAACTGACTTGAGAAAAGAACTCTTTTCCTGGTTATTGTTTATATAGCCAGGTGGTTTATTATACAGGGTAGTTTATTATTTGTTAGCCAGGTAGTTCATTATTATATAGGCTGTTTATTATACACCTTTACACTCATATAAATATACTTTCCATATGCAGAAATTCAGTAACACACAACAGACAAATTATCTTTTCCATGAGTAGAATGGTTATATCTCAATTTCTTTTAATTTTATCCATGTAATTCCATATAATTTCAAGTAGTTGAAATATGCACAGAAGGAACTTGTCATCTTATCTAATGATTCAAATATTTTCTTAAAGTCGGTGAATTTAAAATGATTTCTATTACATGTTTCTGTCGTTTGAATATATTCTGAAGTTGGCCAAAATCCTAGATTACAAGGGTCGTTCAAGGTTGATCGGAACTTTTAATTCTCCAAAGGAAACAGATAGCACAAGAAGCATCAAACTATGTCAGCTTTCCAAAGTATTCTCCGTGCACTTCGTGGCACCGTTGCCATCGTCGTGGCAGTTCCCTGATTCCTTTGGCGTAGAAAGAGCTTGGTTGTTGTCGTAGCCACTGGAGGGTATCGTTCTGCAGTGCTTCATCTGCCGTGAATTTCTTTTCTCCCAGGTGGTCTTTAAGGGGTGCAAATAAATGATAATCACTGGGGGGTAAATCTGGACCAGGGGGATGGGGCAGAACTTCCCAGCGCATTTCGGCCAGAGTTGTTGTTTTTCACATTGGCCGTGTGAGGGTGGGCATTGTCATGGAGAAGAGTGGCATTTCCAGAGAACATCTGAGGTCTTTTCTTGCGAATGGACTTTCGTTAAGCACCACTCAACAATGTGGAGTAATACTGGGCATTAATTGTGCTTCCCTTGTTCAGAAAATCCACATGGATAACACCCTTCATGTCCCAGAAGACATGTGTCATGATCTGTCCAACGGACGGCTGCGTTTTGTTTTTCTTGGGCGGCGGGGAACCTTTATGCCGCCACTCCATGCTGCTTCTTTTGGTCTCTGGGGTTGAATTGTGCAACCACATGTTTCATCACAAGTGATGATGGATTGCAACAATTCATCACCTTCGGCTCGAAACCGATTCAGAAGCTGTTCACAGACCTTCATGCGTGTCCACTTCTGATCAAATGTGAGCTGGCGGGGAACCCACCTTGCACAGATTTTGCGGAAGCGTTAAGTGGTCGTGAATGATTGTCTCAACACTTCTGACAAAGATATTCACCTCGGCAGCATTATCCCGCACTGTTACTGGCCGGTTTTCAAGAATCACTTGCTCAACACGTGCGATATTCACTGGTGTGACTGCAGTCGGGCGAATGTGTCCATGCGCTTCATTTGTCACCAGCTTCCGTCCTTCGCGAAACTGTTCACACCATTCATACACTCTTGTCCGTGACATCGTTTGTTCACCATACTGTGCTTGCAATCTTCTGAAAATCTCAGCTGGTTTAACTTTCTCCTTCACAAGAAATTTGATTACACACCGCTGCTCCACAGCCACAGACACGCTGCTTGCCGCCATGTTGGCTGCAACTGCTGCGCATGCGCCAAATACGTCATGCTGGGCGCTAGTTACTCAAGAAGGAATACATTACGTCACCCGCAAGTTTAATCAGGATCCGGCTATTCATCGATTATTTACGTACAAAAATCCCGGTCAACCTTGAACGACCCTTGTACAATGCTATATTTTATCGGAGACAGAAGCACTTAGTTTTAGAAGGTATACTTAATTTTATTTGAAGAAAGCCACTACATAAGTTGGAATGTTGGAAGATCAATAGCTTCTTGCAAACTATATCTTTTTCAGTTACAATTAGGGTTGTATCATCAGAAAAAAAAAAAACAACGTAAATTACCTTTTCCTACATTTAAGGACAAATCATTAACTTATAGAAGAAACACCAGAAGTCCTATAATTAACCTTGTGGATCATATTTGCTATATATTTGATCATTAGAGAGTTTATTTTGCTAAAAAAATGTTAGTAGTGAAGGTTTCGCACAACTTATTTGTATAAATATGTTATGAACCACTCAAAAGCAATTCTCCTAATACCGTACTTTAATTATTTGTTAAGGAACATCTAAATAGTATTTTGTTTGTTTTTACTAGAAAAGACTGTAAATTTATCTGAAATATATCGATTTATTGCGTTACGTGGCACTCTAGAAAGTTACAAGGGTAAAATTATATTGCAGTTATAAGCTTTTCTGTTCCTACATTATATTCATAAACAATTGACAATTTATATATTCCATATAATTTTCACGGAAACATTTATATGAAAATAAATTTATCTTTTTACGTTCCCTGGCGTAGTATTCTATTTACATCGACATTTCAACGGCAACGTACTGATTTTATCATCAGAGTTATCATCAGAATTGTAACTTGCGCCTTTGGCTCTCGGGTGGAGAATTCATAGATGGCAGGAGTTCCTTTGTGACTATATGCTTAGCGTACGCGTCTTCGGTATGGGAGTTCATGCAGTTTTGATCTCACGTTAAGATGTGGGTCTACGTCTCCTATAAGCTTTGCTGCTGAAAGAGACTCTACAGCCAAACTAACCAAACCAAAAAATGTACAGATGCCAGATTATCTGGTTTCTGGAATTCGTGCCAGAAACGTTATATTTTAAATTAGATCAAATTATTATTGAACTGTTTAAAAATACTGATGCAAAGAATAATGTGAGATTTTACTTAAAATATTTAGGAAACATAAAATGGAGATCTGTTGCAGCAAGAGTAAGTTAAGTAGATACGGTAGAGAGCGTAAATCATGTGTTACTGTGGTATGTGGAATTATATAATGGATAAAAGTCTTTTGATTAGTTACAATAATTGAAAGACTTGAAATGAGAAAGATTTGGAGAAAGCTTAAGACGAGATCAAGATTATATTGGAAGCTAATACTAATAATTTACTGGAAGTCATGATAAAGAAACTAGAGTTCCAATCGTTCCTATTATACGAGAGCTCCCCTATTTGGCACAATTTTGAAACATTCTCCTGTCTCCAGATTTGATTTAATCCAGAAGTTCATATCTTCAGTATTTAAAAGAGTGGCAGTAAAATGTTATGAAAATCTGCCTCTGCCACTTAATTTTAGAAGAAATTGGTTGCATAATTCTTGCACATTGTGGTTGTATTTTAACGTTGAGATCACTGTTCTTGCACTATCGATTCGTACGCATCTTGATCTTGACATAAATGAAGATAATCTCTATCACAAATTTTGTTTTCTAAAAGAAAATATTAATAAAAAATTTTCACTAATTGTAATACCGTGGAAAATTGAGTATTTGTAACCAATGATAGAGGCAAAAGAGGAAAGAATTAATGCTCAGGAGTTGAACAAATTTCTTTGGTTTGCTCTGAGTACTCCAACATCTCATGTTCACACAAAACGCTTATTTCTTGCATGAACAACAAATGATCTCATGATAGGAACCGATTTTATTTATATTTAATAGTAAACTGAACTATGAATTGATTAATTTGTAGATTATGTAAGAGAAAAATTCCAAAATTTGGGCTCCTGCAAATGTACAAATTAACACAGTATTAAATAAGAACCTCTGCTTTCTGTAATCGTTTCGAACTGTGTTGTGTAACAAAACATTTTAAATTTAACCATTTATTTTATTTGTTCATAACAGCCGTAAAGTCGTGACAGTCTCCCTTATTAAAAGGAAAAAAAAAAAAAAAAAAGAAAGAAAAAACGAAAATTGGCAATCCCGAAAGAAAGTGAAATGAGTCATAATAAAAAAAGAAAATGATGATAATAGTGTTATGTTTAGTATATACATGAAGTTACTTGCATTACACTCTTTTAGAATTAATTATAAGAATTCATATAAAGTAAAATATTAAATATTGATATCATGGATTGAACGTACCATTATTCAAATCAGACATTGTATCGACAAGGGCATCTATTTCCAAGTTTTCCCAATCATCTTTGCCCATCAACCTGAACTTCCTAGCCAGAAAACGTTCGAGGGCCACAGACTGGTTCATTTTCTTGCCTTCGATTTCCATGATCGGCAACTTACCATATGGAACACCTAATAAAATAAAATAGGTATTAGAAGAAAGTAAAAAGAAAGACAGCAGGCAGAGAGGTTTAAATTGTTACTTTCCTACTTGTTTCTACATATGTTAGTTTCAATTTGACTTGCAAATCGAAAACTATTGGCATTGTTCCCTTAGGTTAAGAAATATCATTAGTAAGATGAATTAATAGCAAGTGCGAGTTATTTAAGTTAAGAAGTAACGTAGAACTCCAGTCTAGAATCTAGAAATAAAGGAGTCGAGCGTCAATGCGCTGACTATCATTCAATTGAACTGTGCTATCTGGTCGGGCGTAGTCTATTATTGAATTGATCGCCAGAAAGTATTGTTTTATGTGAGTAAAGTCTTCATGCATAAACCAAAAGATTTTGGTCATGCTGCTAATAGGTGTCAAGTTTCTTTTGCTACAACCACAATTCAATATTTCGAGATTAGAGAATGCATTGCTACACTTTGTTTCATAGTGTCGTTTCTTTTCTTTTGTTTGCAGGCATAAAGCATTTACCATCGTTGGTTGTTCGACAAAATCTCTCGGAAATAACTGTAATATTTACCTCACACATTAAAACAAACTCAATGGAGATATACAGCTATATTTTAAATCGTGTTTGCTTAATTTATTCATTAAGGACTGCTATTATTCAGTTAATAACTATGTACGAGTACAAAGAAATTAGCCCCTATACACATTTTTCTTTGCTTTAATATTTAATAGCATATGAACTTAAGAGGATCATGTAACTATCTTGAAAGTTTATTCAAAATTAGATTAAATGAACTTTTTAGTTTAACGTTCCACAATTATGACCTGTTGTGCAGTCATGATAATGAATGATGATAATGATGATGATAATGAAAGAATGATAATAAGGAATGATAATGAAAGAATTGGTAAAACTAAAAATCTACACAGCCATATGAAAACTCACATACAAGATGGTTATAACAAGCTCACCAGTCTGGGTACCGATTTAAAACCATTCACATCATATGTAAATATTTCACAATTGAGCCAATATGCCGACTTTCGTAATTGGCTTTTTCTTTTTTTCATTTAGGATTAAATTGTTACAGAAGTTGCTTACGGGCAATCTTGCATTATTACTTTAATACCTACGTTTTTCTTCTCTTTATGTTTCAAAAATATTTTCCTTTTATACGAAAAATAAACATTTAGAAATACAGAAAACTCTCCAGTTCATTTTCAAAGAATAGCTGTAGAAATTAATTCAAGTTTTTTTCTTTTTGAAATATCTAGCTAATCAATTTATTTTGGAAGGTAAGTGAATCAGAAAGTAATGTAACACTTTCGGGATTAGGATGAAAAGAAAAAATATTTAGTTGTCCCAAGTATTTCACTTCCAAATTAAAGATATCGGGAGAAACAATCTTCAATTTTCTTTTACCTAGAAAGTGTATGGGATTTGATCCGTACATATGGTGTACAATAATAATACTATAGTACTATAATGCAATAATAACAGAAAAATACAATATGGTGTATAAATGATATACTATCTACAAAACAACTTAATTAATTGGAATACCACGCTATATTTGAAATATAACCAGACAAAAATAGAGGTACAAGATCAGGAGAAAAGTGTTCCAAGGAGATAGCCTATGTTCGCTGGTATTCTGTTTATAATTCAATTTTGCTGTCTGAATTACTGGAAACGCGAAGCATGAATTTAACATAAAACTAAACCAGCGAAGTAACAAATAATACACCTAATGTTATCAAACTAAGATGAATTATATCCAACCGTATTTGATAACGGAAAACCAACTGAACAATCTAGTGAAGATAAATGTTCTAAATAGATAAAGAATGAAGTTTGAAATAAAATAAAGAAAGTAAAACAATGCAAGTTAATGAAGAAAAGCAAATGATAAATATATACATTAAAGTGAGAGATAGTGGAAGCCATGAAGTCGAATGAAATATACGTATGAGCATCTGGATTTGAACTGTCAAGAAAAATAGAATACAAAGAGATAAAAGGAATAACATAAATTAATAACAAACATTTAAAGGTATACGGAAAACAAACCTCAACAGCAGAAACTTAAGTAAAGCATTAAAACACATTCAGTGCCAGTTCTAATTTGCTCATTGGGAGTAATAAAATAGACAGAGAGCAAACTAGTAGAACTTGAAGGTAAAGCAGGACAATATTAAGAAATAACAAAATATCACACTTATGAACGACTACAGAGAAAAGGCCACATTACCAAGAGAGGAAAGAAGACAAAGACTAGTCACTATCAGAAATTTACATTATAGGCAAATGCAAATATTAAGAATCTATATACTACCACGAAGTACAAGAAAATTTAGGAGTGCACAGAGCAATAGTAGTAACGGACCACAAATACGCAACACTCCACCTAATCCAAACAGAGTCGTCGAAAACAATACAAGCTTTAAAACAATAATGAACATAAAGGAGCATTGGAAGAAAGAAAAAGAAAACTAGTATAAGAACGATTCCTAAGTCAACTAAGAACATGCAGGTAACAACACGACATTCCAGTGGATGAAAGTAGAAAACTACTATCCAGATATAGAATACAAGGCTTTAGGCTAAGAGTATAAGGCCAGATAACAAATGCAAAACGCTACATATAATACATCTTGAAAAACAACACAACACAAGTGGACAAAATATAAATCATGACAAAATATAAAGATCTAGAAACAATACAATATATCACAAGTGGATGAAGTCAAGAAGTACATCAGGAAATAGAAATGGAACATGATGATACCAAAAGTAACGTGTAGCAAACATCAATCGGAAACTACACTGGAAACAAACAAACACAAATCTTACTGGAACAGAAAAATATCAACCGATATCGACATCAAAACAGACTAGGAATAATTCATGAACAAACAGCTGTACACTATGAGATAAATCCTAGGAAATATACGGATAAATACGACAAATACGACATATCTCGTAGGAAGTCCTACCCTTTTGTGCCATACACGTGAAGAGTTTTTCTGTCTGATCTAATGTAGTTTCTCAATATCATGAGATAGTTCTATTTAATGACAGTACAAGATTGATGAATTCCTATGCTGACTACACTGCATATCCTATTGATATTGATACCAGGCGCTATATTGTTAAATTGCACACCTCTAAAAGAAAGCATAAAAATCAAAAGATAAATTAGCAAAACATACATCAGTTGTTTGTTTTCACTTTCTCTTACCTGATGACGTTTAAAGCGAAATCTTACGATTTTTTTTTCCGAAATAGAGCGTGCTCTATAGAAGAGAAGTCTCATAGGATCGTTCATATCATAGGAAATGCCATACACGTTGAGATTTTGACTCTAAGACTAATCCTAAGAGATTTCCTAGGATCTGTCCTATAGTGTATAACAAGCCTAATACGCAAAGGAAAAGAAGAGGTACAACTAATAGATATCACAAAGTTAAACACAACTAACCGCAGAAAACACATAAAGAAAGAAAGAAAAAAATACAAACTATCCCAGAACAGAAGAAACCAATGGAAAATCAAAAAGTGAAAACATCAACCATAACATTGAATACCGGAGTTTTTCACAAGATGTGCAAAAAGGCATTTGAAACAACTGTAAATAAAGAATAAACTTGAAGATATGTAGAACAGTGTAATAGTGTACATATGGAAAACGATGAAAATTTCTTGGAAACCTCAAATAAAGGAAGAAATACAGAGAAACAGTAACTTGGATGACCCAGTATATCACCTTCTCAGATAAGAAGTGAAGATATAATAATAGTAATAATAACAATAAAAAATCAGCATTAAGGATTAGGTTTAGGAATTAGATTTCTGGGTTGTCGACATCTATGCCCATTTAGCCCGTCACATATGAGGGATGACGTCCCTCGGCGATCACACTATCCGAGGAAAGGGAAGGAAAAAAGAACGGGGAAAGAAAGGAAGCCACCTGGGACCATTATGTTAGGTACAATCCCGGCATTTGCCTGGTGAGTGAGGGAAACCCAGGAAAAAACTCACTCAAGATGGCTGGCCTGAAAAAGCTGTTACACTTTCTCGACCGAGTGGCTCCACCAGAAATTGAACCCGAAAATCAGTATTAAGTCTTTAACTATACTGTACTTAGGAAACTTTCTTTGGATGACTCTTGACTAAAGAAACAAAAAATATTCCATTCGGGTAAATCAAAATGCAAATGCACACATTAAATGAGCTGAAAATTTATTTAATCATAAGTTTGATACTTAAAAATTAAACTTATTCACCACTCTAGAGAACTTTGTTGTTTTTAGAAAGGATAAAAAGCAAAACACAACATTAAAACTAAGAAGAAACCGAAGTTCACTCATCCGTATTTATTAAATCATTGTAAAATACAATATACAATTGTAAAATATTGTATAATCCATAAATAAACAATGTATAAAATATTAACTACACACTTACCAGGCTTCATATCTTGCCACGTCTCTTGATTTACTCTTATGTCTTCAAAATTGGCTCCTGCTTGTGACAAAATAAATCTGATAGGCTCTGCGCGACCACGACCATTGAAATATGTTAATTTATAAGGGTATTCCATATTTGCAGTTCTGGAAACAAATCATTAAAATAAAATTATTAGTTTTGAACTTATTATATCAATGAACTATATATATATATATATATATATATATTAGTGTTTTTATGTCTTGCTTTTGTGTAGCAATTTGTTGTAAAACAAATTTAAATTTACATTGCAATATATAAATTTTTGTAGAGCATATTCGGCAATAAAGGCCCCACCCAGAGGTAAGCATTTTATCACTGAGCTACTGTGTTCCCAATACATAAAAAGCAATTTTATCTTCTGTATTGGCTTTAAATGGAATAGATTTGGCAGCTCTAATAGAAGAAAGAAGTATGAAATGAGCATACTTTCATTCTCATACCGTAAACTGACACCCAAAATATTGAAAACCTTTATTGACCTCTAACGTCTTAATCCTGCTGTCATTGAGGCATACTTCAGCGCAGTGACATCGCCAGATTTAATTTCTTAGGGGTGGGAGACAGCAGAGAGACAGATATTTTTGGGGGGCCACCCATTTTTCTATTCTAAAAATAGTAGTTTTATATTACCTTACCTACATTATAATAGGGGAGAGGAAGGGAATGGCGATCATCCCACTTTGCCGTCTTGCGTGACCCGACGGGAAGTCGAACTAGTGCTGCCATCTGCTTCTTGCAGCAAGGTTTCTTGTGTATTGTCGAGGAAGTTGTCAGAGAAGACTGAAGTCTACAGCGTGCTGAAACTTGTTTTTGTTGATTTTCTTATAAGGATCTACATATTTCAACTCACAATACGTACAATTTTAAGTTGTAAGATCTTGAAGTTACTAAGATTCATAAAAAGTTATATTTCCGCCTAATGCATGACACATAGTTATATTTCAAATAAACTACGTTTTACAGTATAACCAGCTCAATTTTCAAAATGGCGCAATGTTGGGAATGCCGATCAACGTGATCGGTTTACCATCATGGTGATCGCCATTCTTAACAAACATTTGGAATACTTCTCCAGCCAAAAATTATAAAAGAGGCTATCCCTAGGATAAGTAATACGTCTACTTGAGTCAAACACTGAAACTTTGGTATCGGTGTAACCTTTGTGGATCGTGGGTGCATCCTGACTGTACTGTTGTAGACTCACCACATGGATATATCTGTGACGTGTCTTTGAAAAAACGTCAATAAAATATTCAGTTGACGTTTCTGTCTTTCGAAGGCGCAGTGTATAAAAAAAAAAAAAAAAAAGCTTGAACTGCCTATGAAATTATGTGTGTTTATTAAGCTTGTACTGTGATCGCTATTACCAACATGTGATGGGAATGGCGACCAAAGTAGCAATTTGATTTTTTTTCCATCGTGTTCCCGAACTGAAAGAATGATCCTCTTTTTATTTTACACACTTATTGTAGAAGAATTGGAGTACGTATTTACAAATTTGTTTCAATATGTTTTGCTAATGAAACTAGGTAAAAACCCTTTTTTCTTAGGTGATCGCCATTGCCCACCTCTCCCCTACATGTCTGGGATAACCATTACTCCCAGAGGCGCCCTCCCCTTTGCCTCCTCTAGCGCTGTCAGTGCTTTCGGATTTTTACAGTAGCATGTCTTACGTGAAATACCAGATATTTGCCACTTGATAATTTCATATCTAGGTCGTATAGAAACTGTTCTACAATTTATAAAGCGTCTTGCAGAAATTTGGGTGACTTGTAAGCCAGCAAAATATCATCCGCGTATGCTAATGTGCTTAGTGGGTGGTCATCGATTTCAAAGCCGCCTTTGACCTTTGTAATCTTCGCTGCAACTAATTGATAACCATATTGAACAGCATGGGGCTCAAAGGATCCCCTTGCTTAACACCACGGCTACTCTGTAGCTCTACATTGTGGTCCTCTATTCATAAGTTGTTATTATCATACAGGCCATCAATTAATTTGGAGAACATTTCCTCTACCTTTCTCTTTCTTAAAACCTTGAGGATTGCCTTATGAGGGACTATATCAAAGCATTTCTAATACGTAAAATGCGACTCTCTCTTTTTTTTAGATTCCCTTATACACTTCTGTAATAAGAAGCACTATAAAGGCATGTTTTCTTCATTTATAAACTATCAGGCACCTAACCACTCGCTCAGGATGCCAATAAATGTCTGGGGTATAGTCATTGGTCCCCATTTTTCGAGTTTCCCAAGTTCTCGCTCTTGTTTGGGAAGAAGGCAGTTCTATTATTACGCCATCCTTGGTTGATTACTTCTGATTCCAAAACCGTATTGAAGAATACTAAAATCTTCAATCTCTCCTTTCCAAGAATATGTTTCTTTCCGTGTCTATCGAACCCAGGTGCAGAGTCCATTTTGATTCGTTTTATCTTTCGTTGGATTTCTTCCTCTGTAATGGGTATGCATAGCCATAAATATCCTATGGTAAATCGCGGAATTCATTGTCACATCTTAGCTCCGTTGACCGTATTTCTATATATAGGTTCTTCACTGCGATCCTTGAAAGGGTAGTATTATTTGAATGATCATTCAATTTTTCCTCTATTAGTTGTTCGACCAATCTGTGAGGATCTCTTTAGAATAGTTCCTGGGATTGAGTGAAGTCCTGTATTTTCATCGAATTTTCTTTCTTCGTCTGTTCACCATTTGTGTGGAATGCTTAAATCATCCTCTCATTCAACTTATCTATATCGTCTTGATCGATCTTCACTACACCAAATGTAACTTTCAAGAGGATCCTTCTCATTCAACTTATCTATATCGTCTTGATCGATCTTCACTACACCAAATGTAACTTTCAAGAGGATCCCATTTATTTATTTATTTATTTATTTATATATTTCTGACATTCAAATCCTTCTTCCAGAGATTCCACGTTAATTACTATTTCCGTCTTTCTATCCTTAGTTAATGTTAACTGTTGCACTCCAGCTTCATTGTATGGATAGATTCCAAGAAGAGTAGCTAACAGATCTTTCATACACTCCGCTAGAACTAACTCTTCTATTGGTCATTTTAAATTCTCCTGAACGTCGATCAACCGCTGAATCTACGTCCGCCTTTTCGTTTAATTTCCCACTTCTTCCAGTAACTCGAATACACTGTATTTTAATCTCATATTCATTTATCTCCTTGTACAGAGCTGCTTCCCAGAGTCGACCTGCGTTGCTCTCTTCCTCCAAGTTCCGAATTCTTTCTTCAGCTTGAAATAGTTGAATATTATCCAAGTATCTTCCAACTCCTTTAATATAAATTCCTCTAAATCCTAAATCCGTTTCTCCACTTGACCTATCCATTTCTTCAATTCATCGTCTCCAAATTCATCCCTGATTTCACTTCCTAGGAGAAACATTTCTCAGTTGCTTGCTCCTGTTGTCGAAGCATCATATTCGAGACTTGTGGAATCCCTTCCGCTGACATCTTCGTCCTCCTCCTTTGGGTACCGAAGTTCGCCTGCTCCTCCATTACCTGCAAGCTGCCTCCCAGGGGCGGTTCCAGGGGGGCGATCGCCCCCAGAAGAGGAAACTTTATTTTATATATATAAATAAAACCCATCCCAAAGTTTGGAGCCCTTAAAAGTAGCACTATGACAACCCACCGCCCCCCCAGAAGTCGGTCCTGGATCCGCCCCTGCTGCCTCCTAGGAATTAATTCTCTCTTCTATTATCAACTAGCTGGCCTTCTTTCTTCTTGGTCTGCTCCACCACTTCCTGTCTGGAAACGGTCTTTGGGGATACTGGATATCGCCTGCATTGTGCAAGAGCTGGTCTTCCTTCATCTGGATCTGTTTACCGTCTGCTGCTTGGACACATCCTCTGGAAATACTGTGTATCACTTTCATTGTCCAATAGTAGATCTTGACATATGAGTTACTCGGTGATGTTATCCATTTGTTCTCGTATCTCGCGTCTCTCTTTCTTCCAATCGTTTTATAAAACTTTCGTCTTAAATACAACCATGCAATTTACTATCCTCATCTAGTAGTAGTAGAGTCTTATTAACTAACTTCAGCTTAGATAATTCCATTACCAGTGCTGCATATGAAGGGTTCTGTTTTGTAGATCCCTTTGGTATTCCTCCAAATTGGATTCCACATAGCTTTTTCTTCTTTTTCCTTCTAGTCGCATTATTCATACATTCATACATTCTAGTTCTAGTACATTCTAGTTACTTTAGAATTTTCTTGAATAATACTTTTATAAAATCCCCTGAAATGTTACTAGTGGTCACGCATAATGAAGCTCTCCCGTCACTTGATCTCTCTCTTCGAGTATTTCTTTGATTAATCTGCTCCGAACATTGGTTGTCCTGTTTCTTATTTCTTTTAACCTCCTCGAGCGGCTCCTTATTAATCCGTTCTAACAGCGTCGGTGACCTCCCTCTTTGAGATTTCTTTAAGCAGATTCCGGTATGAGAGGTAGTGCGAAAGGAAATTTGTATCTGGATCTTCCCAGGCGTAAAAGTGGATCTGAAAAGGTAGGGAGACGGTAGGTAGCTGCATGAGGTAGGGGGACAAGGAATCGCGAAGTTGGAGAAATATTGGGTCAAGTGCGTTGAACCTCAAGGGGACTATATACTAGCCTTCGGCTAGTTGGCTGACTTTGCTCTAGACTCCCATATTTGCATGGCCAATACAGGCACGTAGCCAGGATTTCGTAATAGGGGGTCCGCGACATGAAATACCTTGGTTATCACATCAGAGGCTCGATTATTCTAAACTATTTTACTGCCAACATATATTGGTTCGTTTAGCCAGAATTTCATAATGTCGGGGTGGGGTGGAAGGAGGTCGTGACATGAAATACTGTCGTCACACCCCAAAGGCTCAATCAATCTAAACTATTTTACTTGCAACATATATTGGTTTGATAGGACAATAAAATGAGGATATGTTAGTAAGTATTTTAATAACAAACTATAAAGAAATCAGGAGTAAATGAATAAAAATATTGAAAAAGATATAGTCTTCCGTGGTCATTCGAACTCGGTTCTTCTTGTCTTCTTTATTCTTCTTTTCCTTATCTTCGTTTAATGCCGTCAAGGATGGCAGTGAGATCTTTTTCGGCAGTAAAGACATCCTATAAAATAGATTAGTATTGCCGCGAAATTGAAAATTTCTTTAACAAATATAACTGGAATCTATGTTGCCAAGCTCATATTATTGGTGATTGTGGGCATTTCTTAAGTTCTACATGAAAATCTATCTGATCGAACCGGTTTATCGACCGTCATTTGTAGTCCATAGGATTAGCATGGAGCTAGATGGAATTCGTAATTCTCCCTTACAATAATATCAATTTAACTTGATCCCCTCCGTTTCCTCCACACAACGCTCCTCATAAGAAAGAGTAACCAAATACTTGTTGCAGCTTTTTTATTTTTAACGCTGATTCTTCTTTTTCTCGTTTCTTTTCGTTTCATCCTTATTTTCTTCATTTCTGGTTTAGAAGAGGGGGGGGGGGGTCCGGACCCCAAGGACCCACCCCTTGGCTACGTGCCTGGCCAATAGCATCGAACCTCATGCTTTAGCCTTTCCTTCCGTATGGGTATAAATAGAGCGTACTAAACGAACATATGCCGTAAACATTACAGTGCAAAAAAGCACCAACCAAACTATACCACTAACGAAATCCATCTAACCGTGTCAACATAGAGGCATAGTAGGTGGATCTGCGCGGGGTGTGTTCATAGGGAGCAGGCCCGCCAGTGACGGTGGATATGCATGTAAACGAGGATGTTGCAAAATAGTAATAATGTCTTTAAACATTACACGGTTAATAACAAAAGAATGACACAATATCCGAAACCATTCATTACTCGATTCCTTGTCTAAAATTTTCAAATTTTGAATACTTCAGGTTTACATCTTCGGAATAAAACTCTCCCTCTTTTACTGAACATGCTTTGCAAGGGAACAGGAATTCGTTTCATGAACCACCGGGAAGTACTGGAGCCGGAGAAAAGCAATAGCAAGTGACGACTAGCTCAGAGAGTTAGGGCATTCGAAGCACATGGATATATGGTAGCTACTATCATTGTCACTTAAATTTTTCTTGGAGAAATGCATTACTTTAGTCAGCTGTATGTTGCCTGCATGAAACAAATTCTTTTTGGTGAATTAACACTTTTACTCATAAATTTTACGAATATTGGCCATTAGAAGGTTTTATTGCACTTAATACAAAGTGTGTACCCAATATTAATAAAATATAATAATATTATTTGTGGATTTTAGCTTTTATTTCTAAAATCCGTTCTTAATACATCAAATTTCAAAACGTAAATATTAAAAAAAAAAAATAGTGATTAGTAAATTAGGACGTGTTAACTTCTTTTGCTAGGCCAAGCTATTTTTCTTATAAATTGTTAATGGGCTATTTTCAGAAAATAGAATAAAATAAAATTACGTTATACCTTTCTGCATCCATGGTTTCTACCATTTTTTTAGATTCAAGATATGTTGGAAACTACAGTATGTGCTTTATGGATTAAAATAAAATCAACGTGACCTTCTTTTTCTTCTGCTAGCCCTTCTTTTTCTTCTCTTCTTTATGTGTTAATATGTGTGCATTAAATTAAACCTACACAGTCTTATGTGGCTGTGTACGAGAAGGGCTAGCAGATCCAGATACAGGCTCCAAAATTTCAATTGTTTCAAGAATATAGTTTGTCGTAATGATTATTCTGTGCTGTCATATTTTACGGAAACAGTTAAAATAATACGTACTTCTTTAATCAAGAAATATACTCCTAGTGCCTTATAAATTATTTTTTGTTGGTGGAGTTGCACTCCTGGGTGCAGACTCACTTAATGAGGGCTTAACCTTTCATAGCTGTATGTCATAAAAACGACACTGCAAAAAGCACCAACCAACTATGTGGTCAATAAAAAGAACCAATTACATGTAACCGAGTCAGTGCAGGGACGGAGCAGGTGGAACTGTGCGATAGGCAGTACAGGCGATGTACTATAGGAATTACATGAATATTTTGTTTCAACATTGAAATTAATTGATTCAGAAGGAATTTGAAAGGGTCAGCATACACATCGGGAAAGGAGTCACAGTCAAGACACATTCTACTCTTTCAACAGAACTAAATATTACTAAAATCCATTTTTAAATACTGCTAAATGCATACAGTAAAATAATTCATTAAGTTATTTTTCTACAATAAGTGATCTTTCTATTGACAGGGGGTTCGGTGATTCACTGGTAGAGCGTTTACCTCTGGTGCGTTGGTTCGATCCCCGACCAAGTCAGTTTATGATGGACGATATCGTGTCCGTGAGTTTTCTCAGGGTACTCACATTCTCATCCCAGCATTTGATAAACATTTGAATCAGGGCCGTATGTTTTCTCGTTATAAATATTATTTTTGATATAGGATTATTTTTCGTATATTGTAATATTTTCGTCTATTTGAGAATACGAGAATTTATTCAATTTGTAATTTAGGCTATGAACTTTGATGATCTTACATCTTTTTCTCTGTTGAATAGAAATGTTGCTTGTTATGTTATGTTTTTTAAATTAAAAATTGAGTGATTTAAAACATATTTGTTGTAGCAATTTTATAAATCAGTTTCGGGATAGAAGTTATTTATTTATTTATTTTACATTGTTGGTATATTTGGCCACACTTTTAGTATTTTTAAAAGTTATTTTTAACTATATATTTGCTAAAAGTTGACGGAAATGTTTTAAAAATGAAACAAGTACAATATTTTCCAAAGTTCCCTTTACCTGATGAAAACAACACATCGAGGTTTGCCTCCTCCGAATGCTGTGTTGTTGACATTGGCGGAGCTATGGGGGGGGTGGGGGGCATTGTCCCACCAACTTTTTGACAAAAATAAAAAAATCTACTTATAAAATCCTTCAATTCTGATTTGTATTAACCGTGCACCCCAGCAGACAAAAGGTCTGCCCCACCTGCAACCAATTCCTAACTCCTCCTATGGTTGCTGAGAGTTGCAATGTGTAGATATTTTTTTTTTTTTTGATTATTAATGAGCTGCATTAGGGGTCTGCAAACTTTACACTTTAAGGGTCATACTGACTTCTTCATTAAGTCCCAAAGGCCAAGATTTAGTTAGTTCTTATAACCTATTAAGTTCTTATAATATAGCGCCAGTGCCTTATTGTGGGGAGCGGCGGAATCACGCGAAGTTCTGCTGTGTGATCGCTCGCTTGGAAGATTCGATCACTTTCGAGTGTTTTCGAATATGTTCCACGCACCGAGGACACGTGATATAAATACAGGAGAAGGAGACAACCGAAAGTTGGACAATTCAAAATTTTTAGTTCGGAGCGACTAACGCGATCTGGAAAGATAAATATAACATCACTCCATAAGTTCGTAGGATGACATATAAATATCACCACTATTCGTAACTCCATATGATTTTTGAAGTACTAACCTTCAAATGGTACGTGTCATAATTTCACAACAATCTGACGTCTAGTTTACAAGTTACAGTGGTTTTAGTGACGCAGCTTTTGTAATTTGCAAAACAATAGAAAAAATCTCAATTTCGTGTGCTGATAAAGTTCTGGTTTTTAATGGGGAAAAGTACCGTTCAAGCAAAGCAATGGCTTGACAAGTGCTATTCGGACTCTGCTTTATCCAGACAAATGATAGAAAGGTGCTTTGCTGGATTTAAGCGCGGCTGTACAAACACTGATGATGCTCAATGCTCTGGTCGCCTAAATTCGGCAATTGTTCCAAAAAACATAAAAACAGTCCACAAAATAGTTTGATCGATCGTAAAGTAAAGTCGCCTGAGATAGCCGACACCTTAAAGACACCAGAAGGCAATATATTCACCTCTTTGTATGGTCATTTGTCCATGAGAAATCTCTGTTCGAAGTGGGTCGCGTTTCCTCACATTCGACCAAAAACAACAACGCGTCGACGATTCAGAGTGCTGTTTGGATATGTTTCAGACGGATTAAAAGGATTTTTTCTCGCGGTATGTGCCAATGGATGAAACATGGATCCATCACTACACTCCAGAGTCAAATCGGCAGTCAACTGAGTGAACAGCAACCGGCGAAAGCCGCCCAAAGCAACCCAAAACGCAAATTCAGTTGGAAATATTTTGGCCTCCGTGTTTTCAGATACTCATGGTATTTTATTCGCCGATCACATCGAGAAAGGAAGAAACATTAATGGAGAATATTATACGGTGTTATTGGTGTCGTTGAAGGAAGAAATTGCAAAATAATAATAATAATAATAATAATAATAATAATAATAATAATAATAATAATAATAATAATAATAATAATAATAATAATAATAATAATAATAATAAATTAAAAAAATAAATGACCCCATATGAGGAAGAAAGAAGTACTCTTTCACGAAAACAATGCATCGTGTCACAAGTCGATGGCAACAATGACAAAATTGCAAAAATTGCACTTTGAATTGCTTATCCATCCACCGTTCTCTCCGGGTCTGGCCGGCGATTTGCCGGATGAAACGTGTACTCTTTCATATTATCCGGCGTTTTGCCGTGGATGAAAAATATCCGAGCAGGGTTGCTGTGCAACTGAAGAAACAAAACCTTGTGACTCTTGTCGTATTGTGGTGGTTGCAATTGACAGATAAAAAAGTGTCTTCTACTCGCCTTGTTGAGATAGACAGAAAAAAAAGTCAGAGACGCATATGGGTTCACCCTTTTTTAGATAAGTGGTAACTTGAAGGAGATTTTCTACAATGTTTCCACAATCGATAGACTTGAGCAAAATAGCGGCCAGGTTCTGGATATTTAAAATACGATCCTGGTATTCACCTGTTGTGAGTGGGAAAACCAGGATAAAGTTCTTTCAGGATAGTCGGTGGTTGGGATCTATCCCAGAATCCAGTGGTGGATTAAGAAGGTAAAAACTGGGAGGCTGCCAGACCCCAGACTATGAGAAGTATATCATGAGTTTATTATAAAGTTTCAAAAATATATAAATAATAGCTTAAATTGTTTTCGTCACCCTGAAAACTGGTGGGGCCTAGGCCCCCCGGCCCCGGCTTAGATCCGCCACTGCCAGAATCCCAAGTCAGCACAACCACTGAGCCCAAAGCCAATCTGTAGGCATTATTAATTATTATTATTATTATTATTATTATTATTATTATTATTATTATTATTATTATTATTATTATTATTATAGTATTTCGGGTTTATTCTTTTATTTTAAGCGTTCCGACTATTGACTCAAGTCTCTTTAAAGCACCGCTCCAGTCCCTGTATTCAAAGGACTATTCAAGAAATTACAACCATAGAAGTGTTAAAGATAATTATAAAATATATAAGGTACGGTATATTTATCAAAGATCACATCCTGAATTTTCTCTTGCTTTGCGAAAGTACATAAAGGTGTTATTACTAAATATATAATATTGCTGAAATATTTGATAGTGTATATTTCAATTTTGGGGCACCACAAATTTATAGAATTACAAGCTCATTTGTCCAGTGCTACCCGGACATTTATTTCTCCCAATCTTCTATTACATAGAAAAAATAATTTATATTGATTTAGACTCTTTAATCAACGACTTATGGATTCGATACTCCGGTAGTATCGGTCGTTTTCGATTATTTTCACAAGTCATCTTTTCCCATATATTGTATGTAACAAGTTTGGTTAAAATTATTCCAGGTGTACTGGGCTAGAACATAACCACATACACAAACACACTCAACACACACACATATATACTGTATATACATAAAACACACGCATCCATATTATCGCAGCCACTCTTTACTCTTTCCTGGCAACACTTGATTCCTCCCCCAACACCCATCCGGCAGTTTGCCGCGTATATGTAAAGAGCTTCATTGCTTGTAATGTCCCGCTTGGCTATACACGACGATCTGCCGCCCCGGATTCTAGCAGGGAGATCCGGCTGTTTTTGCTCGCCGGAAAAATGTCCGGCGACCGCCGCACATATGTGAAGAGCTTCATTGCTTGCAATGTCTTTCTACCTTGTCCGGCAAATCGCCGGAGGCGGATCCGGCAAATCGCCGGATAATGTGAAAGGGCGATAAGGGGCCATCAACATATTACGTAACGCTATTTGTGACCAATTTTTAGCCCCTCACTCCACTTTGTCATACTTCGTAACGCAAAGCCAAGCGCCTCCCATCTTTGTTACGTAACACTTTTTCATTTTTCATTTTTCGCCAAGTTTGTTTATTTTTGGGGTCATTACCTAGGTACAATAAACACTATTTTAATGGTAGTACTTTTTATTACACAATGCTTGTGTTCTGAATATATTTGTGGTGCTTTTCCCCGACAAATCAATCTGTCAGAAAATGATAGTATAGTAAAAGCTCCTTATTCGCGCTTCCTTCATTCGCGTTTTCACTATTCGCAGATTAAAAAAATGCGACCCAATTCCTATATTCGCGGCTAAAGATTTCTTTATTCGCGGATCTAATCAGTACGTACATACATAATACTAAAAAGGATTCCAATAGGTATCCAACCCAATATCCTTTGTAAACGCCGTCAAATGAACTAATAAAATGTAAAATAGATCTTATTACAACTTTGCCTAAAGTATGTTGTTAATTGATATCGCCGACTTTGACATAAGCCGCCTTCGCAGCGATCGGTGTTTTTGAGAATGTAAACAAACAGAATGAAAACAACCTTATCACTCAATGAATAAAGTACATAATTAAATGCCGCCACATTATTAGACGTTCAGTCCTTTGGTAAGAGCCGCTTTGCGTGTTTTATTGTTTCGTCTTTCCATTCGTTACAAAAATTGTGATCGAGTAACACGTATCTACCGCTGACTTTCTAATTTATACAATAATGTCAACTAAAAAAAAAAAAAAAAAATAGAAACGAGTTTCAACACGAAAAAAATCTGTGTTACTGCTTAAAGTGAAAATAGAAATGCTTGATCGTTTACGCCTTGGAGAGTCGTTTGCATCCTTATCACGCTCATTCAATGTCAACGAATCAACTGTACGATCGATAAAAAAAATCCGAAGATAAAATAAGGTCGTCTGTAGCTTCAACTTCACTGTCAGCGAAAATTTTTCGTGATCCAGCAATAGAAAAAATGGAAGTGGCGTTGTCATGGATCGAAGACCGCAACCAAAAAAAGGTGCCCCTGAGTGGTCCAATGCTCCGGGAGAAGGCAAAGCATCTTTACGCTCATTTTAAAGAACCTGATGGTAGTTGTAGTGGTGTATGTACAGATGGAGGATTTCAAGCATCGGAAGGTTGGTTCAATAAATTTAAGGTGAGACAATCATTGCATAACATTAAAATCGTTGGAGAAGCTGCATCTGCAGACACTGCTGCAGCAGAACGATATCCAGAAGAATTTGCAAACTTAGTAGGTGATGGAGGGTACAAACCTGAGGAAGTATTTAATGCAGACGAAACTGCACTGTTTTGGAAGAGAATGTCAAATAAAACATTCATTTCTAAAAGCGAAAAGCCTGCTCCTGGATTTAAGGCAGCAAAGGATAGAGTTACACTGCTGCTATGTTCTAATGCATCTGGAAATTGTGTCATTAAACCACTGATGCTTTACAGATCGTTAAATCCTCGGGCTTTAAAAAATCAAAACAAGGACGACCTGCCAGTGTTTTGGCGTGCTAATAAGAAAGCGTGGGTTACAAGCGCTATTTGTTGTGACTGCACATGTGAAAGAGCAGGAACATATCGTTTGTGAACAGGCTTCCAATCTTCTTCTTTGAAATTTGGACTTCAGTTTAATAATTTTCAAATTCTTCTTGACCTAAATCAGTGCCAGAATGCGAATAAACTCAATTTCTCCAAAAATATGCAAATCCAATAATAATAATAATAATAATAATAATAATAATAATAATAATAATAATAATAATAATAATAATAATAATAATAATAATAATAATAATAATAATAATAATAATAATAGTAATAATAATAATAGTAATAATAATAATAATATGAGATGAATACCAACGAATTAGGTTTTTAATATCTTATTTTGCTCTACAAATCGTGGATCATTCCGTCGCAGAAAATATTATTTCATGAAAAAGAGTTTCTTCTGTTTCACATATATGGAAAGCCCTTAGAAGAATAGAGTGGGTAATGATTCAAATCAAAAGTTTTCAATAAGAGTTTCAGAAATAGCGATATGAGTGGGAGCGTCAGGGGATTTTTAAGTGGTGGTTACGATCATTAACAATTAACTCCAGAAAATAGTGTGCCATAAATTCAATTCCGCGATAGCCACAAACGAATTTTTATTGTATTGTAATACACGAAGTGTTCGTCACCAGCCATGCTGATGTCTAGTAGTGTCTTTGAATCTCTTCTGCATGATTCAATTTATATAGGCTATATGTTCGCAATTTCCCAAAACAATATTTTATTTATAAGAAAGAAAAGAACTGAATAAAATTATTTGTTAAAAGATTGCATATAAACCTGAGAATAAAAATAAAACTGACAGCAAAAACACATGCGTTACGTAACGAAGACGTAAACCTCCTTCTCCCCACTTGTCACACTTCGTAACGCAAGGCCGAACCACCTTCCCCCCGTTGACGCGTTACGTAATATGTGGACAACCCCTAAATGAGGTTTAGGAATTAGATTTTTGGGCTTTCGGCATCCATTTAGCCCTTCACAATTTGAGGGATGACGTCCCTCTGCGAGCACACAATCCGGGGAAAGGAAAGGAAGAAAGTATTGGGGAAGGAAGGAAGCGGCCTGGGACCTATAAGTTAGCTATCACCCCGGCATTTGCCTGGTGTGAATGAGGAAAACCTCATTCAGGGTGGCTAGCCTGAAAAAGCGTGTTACATTTTTTCTACCGAGTGTCCCCACCGGGAATCGAACCCGGGACCGCTCACAACCCCTAAAACGAATGCTTCAGGGAAAGAGATTTGGCTACAATAAAGAAGTGATTGCCGAAACTGAAACCTATTTTCAGGCCAACGATAAATCGTTCTACAACGTAAGGATCGGAATGTCAGAGAAGAGTTGTAATGAATGTAGCAGTCTTGAAGATTATGTTGATGATTGAAGTCGAATTTTGCCTAAAAGTTTTTGTTTTGTTAGTCATCGTACGAACTCACTGAGTGCGTGATGTGTTATGATGCGACTAATGTGTTTTGCGATTATAATTTTTAATGGAAATACAGTGTGTTTAATTGTGAGTAGATAAAAGCAGTTCTATTTATTCAGAATCCTGGCTTGCAATTATATTAATTAGCATTATTTTGATTGGACGTTACGTACGGTACCTTTTCTGTGAATTTGTATAAATATGAAAAGCATCGAAAAACGGATAGTGAGTACAGAACAATTAAACAACAATGAGAATATCAATATTTCGTAATTTAGTCAAGTAGTAAGAATGTGGCAATGTGTGTAATTTGTAATAAAACAATATCAATCCTCAAACAATACAATATAAAACGTCATTATGAGAGTAAACATTCTCAGAATTACTCCAAATTTACAAGAAATCTCAGCAGTTTTTGTTTAAGAAAGTGAATGCTGAACAAGAAGCAGCAACTCGTGCTAGTTTCCGCGTATCTCATTCAGTAGCGAAACTATCTGACGGTGAATTAACCAAGGATTGCATAATTGCAGCAGTAGAAGAAATGTGCCGCGAAAAGTTAATTTATTTAAAAATATCAGTTTGTCAGCAAACACTGTGGCTCGAAGAGTAGATAGTATTACAAAAAATAAATAAATAAATAAATAAATAAATAAATAAAAATAAAAAAAATAAATAAAAAAAACGGTATATTACTCAATTGTCTGGCCAAAATCGACACTGAAAGTGGTTCTCTTTGGCCCTGGATGAGTTTAGCAATCTCGACTCATTTTTTTTTTTTCATATTTCCATGTTGAAATATCAAATTGCTGTAAACGACATTATGATCTTCAGACTTATTGAAAACCATCTATGTAACTGGATATTTATTTATTTATTTATAACAGGTTTCAGATACAGCAGTAGGCAATTTTACACTAAAACACTTTAACAATTTGATAACATAACAATTCAATAACAATTTAACAATTTGAGGTCAAGATGGTACAACACAACAGCAACATTACAAAAATAGCTTATTTAGAGATGATCTGAAAGTGTACTCACTTGAGAAAACGTCTACAGTTTCTGGTAACTGATTATAGATACTGACAATTCGGTTTTGATGGGACCTTTGGACAATATTATCTTCCGCCGCTCGAGTGTAAAAGAGATCACTAGACCTTGTTGTTCTAGCAGGTACGCGAAAATTGATCTGACTTAACAACTGTTCACATGATACGTGGCCATTTACAATTTTTTATGCAAACATATTAGGTTAGAAATTTTGTTTCTCAGTAGGGGAGGTTTGATATTGAGAAATGTTAAAACATAATTTTTTGGAAGTGTTCGGAGGTGAGGTTCTCGGTAGGATACAATGGCTAAAAAGAAAAATAATTACGGAATTTAGTTTTTTTTTTTTTTTTAATGAGTAAGGCAGGGCATAGATCAGATAGGAGAACAGTACTCAATAGTGGGAGCAACATATGACTTATAGAACAAGCTTAAGGAATTAGGATTTTTTATGTCAGTGAAGCGATAAAGGAGTCCCAGTTTTCTCATAGCAGTACAAGATATTGTGCTTATATGATCCACAAAAGTAAGCTTACTGTCAATGATAACACCAAGATCTCTGAAAGAGGAGACAGGATTTATGTTCTTATGACCAATTTTGTAAATGTGTTTTATAGGTTCCTTTTTTTTTTAGAGAAATCGTAAGAGAAACACATTTTTACATGTTTAAGCTAAGTTTTCAAGAGTTACACCAGTTGAGAAGAATTGAAGCATCATGTTGAAGAGCAAGCGCATCGTACTCGGATTGAACTTGTCTGTAGAGTTTGCAATCATCAGCGAATAGAATATTAGTAGAGCTGTTTGTGCACAAAGAAGGCAGATCGTCCATGTATAATAGGAATAGAAGTGGACCCAGAACACTGCCTTGAGGAACTCCAGAACTTACGGGAATAAAATCAGAGAAATAACCTGAAACTGAAACTCGTGTCCTATTACTGAGATAGGTTTCCAGAAGACCAAGCAATTTGCCATGTAAATTGAATCTAGAATTGAGCTTGTATATAAGAAGAAGGGATATGATACTTAACTAAACATTTTCGGAAATGAACCCGTTTAAAGAAAGTCAAATTTTTAATCCATTGTAATTTTGATCTTACTTGTCATGAGTATGTTATACCATAGTCATAGTGCTGTACACAAAGGTTCATTGTACTTTCTATGTGCATTGACACGTCCTCTCACTTGCGTTATTAGTGTTGTAGAGACATACGAAATTTGTATGATTACGCATGTTAGTGATATTGTAGCGTCCTTAGCTTGAAACACTGAATAATAAGTGTGGTATTATAAGTTTTCATTTAACATGTAGGTTGAATTATGTAATAACCTGATGTAGTACTACGTAAAACAATACAAGTTTATGTTGGCTGGGAACACTGTTAGACTTGCTGTATTGCAGAGTATGTCAAATAATGCCCGGCTGTTGATATTTCGTATTACAATATTTCATAGATTATTATCAAATTATCAATAGTTCAAAAGTTGCAAGGGCATTACAGGATAAATGGTTTATCTTGTATATATGGATATACCGGCTGTATGAGATAAAACGTCTACTCCTTATAAACCACAGCCGATTGGAGATGAAATGATTAGAG